>NC_052059.1:20254237-20556330 GCF_903992535.2 Arvicola amphibius
ATTCCAGAACTCTGGATGTTGAGGCAGGGGATCAGGAGTCCATGGCCATTCTTGCTACACCAGGATTCAAGGTGAGATATATGTGACTCCCATTTTAAAACAAACAAAGAAGGGAATATGCACAGACATTTTAGCGCATTTTTATATAATTGGAAACTGTATTCTAAAAATTGCCCAATTTTTAGCATTTCCCTCTATTGAGTTGCTTATACATTTTCTTGATAATACTTTGTATGTCTCTGTGTAACTCGTGTGTGTGTGTTTATGTAAACACGTGGGTATGCATGTTTGACCATGTGTACCATGTGTAGACACCAGAGATAGACATTGGTACTTTCTTCTGTAACTTTTACCTTCTTTTTTTGAGACAGGGTTTCTCGCTGAATCTAGAACTCATTGTTCCTTCGAGCCTGGCTGGCCAAGGGGCTCTAGGAGTCCCATGTCTCCCCATCACCAATGCTAGGGTTACAGATGCACTGCCCTGCCATGCCCAGCTTGTCACTTAAGTGCTTAAGATCACAACTCAGGCCCTTTTGCTTGCAGGGAAGGAACTTTACTGAGTGATCCATCTCCCCAGCCCCATTCTAGGTGAATTTTTAAGTGTGTTTTCACCTATTAAGAGCCATAAACAACAAAATAATTTTAAATTTCACTAATTATTAAATCAATAATCATAAATCCTCAGAAACTAATTTCTTCATCCTGTCATACATAACATTTAAAGCTCTCTTATATTCGTAGACCAGCAGAGCTGAGAACAGATAATTCAGAGGTAATTACATTGAAAAAGCAGAACAGAATAACGTGTCTTCTGTCTTCAGGATGGATGTCTATGGAGCCAAGCAGCTCTCACTGCTGGTAACAATTGGCCAACCGCTCACAGTATCTGGCTAGTGATAGCAGAGGAATTTTGTGTGGGCTTATGCCTTCATCTGCTTTCCAAAATAACCCTAGCCGCGTGCATGAGGCATGTTCTGTTTCTGCTCATTAGGAGACAGGACTGAAGCAAACGTGCTCATTGACTTAGTGAGCTGGGTCCTCAAAGGATGAGTCATCCGTTTCAGGGTGCTCCACCAAGTGTGGAAATGGAGGACCCACACATATTCCCTGAGTTGCCTGTTTTAATTTACAGCTTAGGAAAACATAATATTTTATTGGCTTATACTAAATCAGGCACTGAAAACAATTAGCTACTTGGGGAGCGGGAGGGAATGAGTGTTTGATAGTTCGGCTCTAATTTATTTTTATTGATTCTGCAACCCTTGGGGTCAAGGAGACAATTTTGCCAATTTTAAATTAAGTTGCCTGGTAAAAGCTATCTTATAGAATTCTCACCTTTCTATACTGATTCATAAGTGAAAGACGAACTTGCAAGTGTACACTTGACATAAATCACTTGGAATTTGTGCCATTCTCCCAAACAAACAATGTTTATTTTCTGTTCATTTTTACAGGCAAGTGGTGGTTAACTAGTGTATTTTCACGTTAAAATGAAAACCCAACTAAGCCCATGATGGACTAGACGGCGGCTTCGAGGACTTACAAAGAAGGCTTGCTCCCCCTCCACACACACCCTTAGGGGCTCCCTGGTTAGGGCAAAGCAGAAATGAAAATGCCTGCAAACCATTTAGGTCCACTTAAAAGCTCCAAAGTAACAACTGACTTTTAAGGGGCACTAATAGAGAGAGCTCCACATTTGCAATCCTGACTTGAGCAAAACAAAGGAAATGGAGCCCTGTGTGTGTTGGGAGGATCAAGGAAAGAGGCAGACTTTCAGAAGATTACAGATTAATTTTCCCAGAAAGCACAGGCTATTTTATCTTCCACTGTATCTCTTTGAAGCAATAATCTATGAGATTAGTGTGCTAATATCTTTACGACAAAGTCTTCCCTTATGACTAAAACTTGTAGTCCATTAGCCATAGAGCAGTGGGGTGTGTTTGTCTGTGTATGTGTGGCTGGTAGTATGTGCCTATGTGTGAGGGTATATGTGTGTGTATATGTCTGAATGTGTGTTCATTTTAATCATGTAGAAAATATTAGAGCTAACAAGTTTCTTTTTAGCATTAATAAAAAGCATCCCTAATGCATCAAATAAAGTCAGTCTGTGAAGTATCATAAAGAATGCACAAACACTGATTTTTACATGATCAACTAAAGCATTTATATTGAGTTTTGGGGACCAAAACTCAAAGAATTTCAAAGACTGTTTTCTCTATTTAAAAGCATAATCATGAAACATTTTTGCTTTTATTGATATTCACAAAAGTTGGCGCACTGAGGATGAATGCATGCCTCAGCTACCCAATTGGCCCATGAGTCTGGATTGGATGCACTAAACTGTTTCACCAACACTTAGAATGTGCAAAATTAAATATATTTATTCCAAAACTGGCTACATTTTACAAGAAGAAAAAGTTCCTGTTGTGCTGATCCCCAGAACGTCTGCATATGAATATGTATCCACTATTGTCTGGATAATCAACTGACCTTAAAAATGAAATCATCCTGGATTATGTGGATGCTCCCCAAAGATTGACAGGGGTCCATTTTGTGGTATATATATGTATATGTGTATGGTATATGTGCATGTATGTTCCCATGTGTGTTAATGAAGGTATGTGGGTGTGTATGTGTATGACATACACAAATATGGAGGCCTGAGGTTGACAGCGAGTGTCTTCCTTCATTGCTCTCTACTGTATATATTGAGCTCTCTCATTGCTTTGACTAGTTTAGCTATCCAGCACGGTCTGGAGGTTCTATGGGGTCCTTAAATGATGAGCAAGTAGAAGAATTAGATTGAGGTGGAAGGCATTTTGAGACTTACCTGGCAATTGCTTCTGCTGAACGTGAAATGGGCCAATGAGCCAAAGAAAGTCTGGGGAGTAGGGAGGCAATAGAATGCGTGTTCCCACCCCTGCCGCAGCCAGTCCTTCAGAATATAAGGCAACCCTGGATACACACTGGTTCTATCATCCTCCGACCCCCTTCCAACCCATTCTTCCTTCAGAATGTAACACAGCTGTGGCTACATGCTGGTTTTAGCCCAGGGAAAGCCATTTCAAGCTTCTACCTTCCCAGTTAAGAGTTCATGTTGTTTTCTGCCACTAAATCCAGAGGAAGCTTTTGTAAAAGCAATAAGAAGACAATTGAATGAGTTCTGTGACTTGAAGTGTTCAAAAATGAACACATATGTGTATATCTTTCTTATGTTGTACATTTATGTACACGTGTACTGTCTTAATGTGTGTGTTTCTACTTACTGAGTGCTAAGTTGTTTTTCAAATTATGAAGACAGACTAAATTTTAAATTCAGTTAAAATTTTTATAGACAATTTTTAGGTGATTCTAACATAAAATGATTATGAAGAATTGCTCAGCAAAGTTTAAATCTTTCAAAGTAACTTATTTCTCTCATTTTGGAAATATTTATTGCCTGGCCTGGTGGTACACACCTTTAATCCCAGCACTTGGGAGGCAGAGGCAGGAGGATCTCTGTGAGTCTGAGGCCAGCCTGGTCTACATAGTGAGTTCCAGAACAGTCAGAGTTTCCATAGTGAGAGCCGCCTCCCACCCCGTGTATGTGTGTGTGTGTGTGTGTGTGTGTGTGTGTGTGTGTGTATGAGTGTTGATGTACATGTTCTATGGCAGGTTCACAGGATTGGTAGGGTCTTTCTTGTTTCTGTCACTGCTGTACACCCCATGCTGGCTGAACCCTGGGACTCCAGCTGGTTTTGCTCTATGGGCTGGAGTGCTGGATTTACAAATGTTCATCACCACATCCAGCTGCATGCTCAGGCCCCAGAAGTTGGACAGGTCTTTGGGCTGGTGTTTGTGCCTGCCCAACCGTCTTCCTGGCCCATTCCTCTCAGTTTTGAGGAGAAGCACATGGCTAAAGACTTGACTCTGGAGAGATAATGGCTGCTGGTGGCTGGCTGTCCTAGAATTACAGTTCTAGAGGGGAGTGGGCTGTGTTCCTCCTGATTCAGCCACTCTAGGACTAGAAAGATGGATGCCTACTCTAACACACCTGGACTATTTGCTTACGTGTTAAGCGCTAATGGCCGAAGTACCTGGCTTATAGGATAAGTATCAAAATTAAGTGGGACTAGTAACACTCAGGAAGGAGTGTGTATTACACTTTTATTTGAGTCTAGACAAATAACTAATATCTTCTTTAAAAATAGTAACTTCATTACGTTGTTTGAACAGGTCTCTATTTGAATGGATAAAGAGTTTCAGCATGTAGTTTAAAAGACTTAATGCCCTGCTGGCCTACATCCTGACATTTTATGAAGTCTGCCACTGTGTCTTATAAAAATTGTTGCTCAACAGCTTCTAGTTTTTTATTCATTTACTCCAAAATTCTTAGTAAAAATGTGACTCATTGCATTATGGTTGAGTCGAAAGAAGTCCAAGTTTCCTAAAATTATAAAAGATAATGAAAAGCAGTGTTAAAATCTCAAGTTCCAATGATTTCGAGAAAGTTACAAAGGGAACGTGGATCATTTTTCTTAATTGTTCTGAGATTCCTAACCAAACTCCAGAGGTAATTTTTTTTCAAATTCTCTAGTTCTTCTACTCTAATAGTGATGTCTTAAATTCTGCTGAATAACTTGCATGCCCTGGGAAGCTCACTGAACTGGTAAATTTCTGCTTATTTATACCTACATATTTTGTATAGTTTGAGAAAGGTACACACATGCACACACACACACACACACACACACACACAGTAAAACTAGATAATAAAAAGTACCAGTTTCCTTCTTTCTAAAGAGTACTTAAGGACTTGATTTGAGCTTGTAGTCAAAATGCTATAGCCTCAGCTCATGATAGCTTACACCTGAAAGTGGTACCCAGCTTGCTGGCATTACAACATGATGCCATCTACAAACTCCACGCTTTAGGACACGGACACACACACACACACACACACACACACACACACACGGCAGAGGTTTTTCAGAATTTACAGTTTTGGGTTGGGTCACATTCCACATCCGTAGCTGTCTTGGGCAGCATGCGGACCACGGGGTCGGCACCCTGGGTCAGAACGCGTGGATAATCAGGCTCTGCAGAGTCCATCAGGGCAACACATCCTACGGTCTCTCTTCTGCCAAATCTCATGAAAGAGAACGGAGGAATGCGGGTCTCCGGAAGTGAAGCAGCTGGAAACAAAACAGGGGATTACATATGGAGACGAGATGAGGGACTTTGCTCCTCTTCTCTCTGGAGGTGTAGAACTGTGAGGCCACAGTGACCAGTGTATCTGCCATAGAATCGATGCTTCATTCCTTACACGAGCAGCCACCTCCTCATGATCTGACAAGAACAGTGCAGGGAAGGCCGTGTCATCCTCCTGTCCCATTGTACAGATAAAGGTGGACGCTCAAGCTGGTTAATAAACTTATTCAAGGCTCCCACCTGTCATTTAGCAGAACCAAGCTCCAAACCTTCGCTATTGTCTCCCGAAACTATTGCTCTCTCCACCATCACTCCCAGACTTCCTGCTAGCAGGTTACGCTCAAAACTGCGCATGTGTGTGTTAAGCTCCCAAAAATATTTGTCAAGCTGATGAAACACATGAGTAGAAAATATAAGGAAAGAGAATTCTCACACTTGATGCAACTATTGGAGGAAGGAATACTGCATCTGTAAGACATGTGTACATAAGTTGGGACTTTGTACCTGCTGAGGTTATACATCAGATTCATAGAGAGAGGACAGAAAACTTAATTATACTAGCTCCTAGAAGTTGGCAAAGACTGTTTTAAAGGAAAATTTCCCTGAGGACATGATGGAAGCTGTCGGAGCAATACTGCAGTCTCACTGGGATGACTGTTAATGGTCAGGACGACTCCGTGTTTCAGTTCAGTGACATCACACTGTAGGATCCATGGGACTCCCAATTAACTCGAAGCTGTAGAATGCAAGATTGGCACAGTCACTGAATTCCATAAAAGCAACATGTTTGTTCCAGAATCTTAAATGATATTAACAGTGGACAATGATTCTTATCTCTGTGGATATTAGTTACGAATAATGTTGATTATTCGTGTAAGTGATAAATGTTTAAGTCTTACAGTTCTACGTTAACTAGAAGCTACCCATCCAGTGTATCCTGTAGTGCTGAGCTGCACAGGTTAATTAATTATATATCTTACATTATTTCCTTGCTGCCACTGTTACCTGTCTTTAATTGAGTCTTCTTTTGTTTGAAAGAGGCCCCTCAATCCCGCTTAATTTCCATGCCCTCTTGAATTAGTTAAGCTAACTACTAAATCTGAGTTAACAATTCTGTTATCGCTCAAGTGAGACCATCTGTGTGTTGCCGTATGCATCCAATAAAACCCTGATAAAGTTTCACTAAGGACATGATGTAGAAATGGCTGCTGTTCCAGAGGACCAAGGTTCAGTTTCCAGCACCCATACAGCAGCCCTTTAGCTATCTGTGACTCTGGTTGGAGGGGCTCAAACGTCCTCTTCTAGCCTCCCTGAGTAGGCATGCCCATGACGCGCAGGCATGCATGCAGACAGTCATGCACACAGAATGGAAAATGAAAAGGCAAACAAACAAGAACAACATGGCTTCTCATTTCCCTCTCCAATAACCTGCCTTGCCTACTGAGTGTCTTCTTTCTCTTCTATTGCCTGTCTCCAGATCACTCCGCTCATTGTTACCTCTCTTGTCATTGCTACCACCATTGCCACAACTCTCAGCAGCACCACCAAGGACCGCTGTAGTTCGTGAGACTTGAGTACCACCTGCGGGGAAGACTGAGCCCTTATAGAGCAATCAGTGTCCTTGTCTTCCAGGAGTAGAACCATCTACAGACTCTTTGTGCATTCTGTTCTTTACTTTCCCTCCAGTGGCACTCTCCTATCTGCTCTCCCCTTTCTGTGGCTTCTTGCTCCCACCTCCTTACATTTGCATTGGCTGTTCTTTCCTGAGGACACCATTCCTTCCAAAGCAACAAAATCCAGAGGCAGCATTGAGCTCTCCAAAAAGCTTTTCCCGAATCCTTCTGAAACTGCAGTGACTTTGTCCTAACCCCTTTAATCTGTCTGCCTTTTAAATGGATGATGACTGGCTGCTCTTTATTCTAATAGTTTTTGTATTTGTCATAGGAAAAGTTAACAAATCTTCCTTGATAGAATGAATGAACAAGCCAATTGATAGTGATCACAATCTTGAAAGGTTCCTGCCTTTGTCTTCCACTGGAAAGGAAACACGTATCAATGTGCCTATTAACAGCCTCCCAGATCTTTTCCCAGTAAATCTTACAAAATAGACTCTCACTGTAAGCCTTCTGTAGAAGGTGTTAAGAATAAGAGAGTGCTCAGTACTTAGTTCTCACCAGTATATCAACATCCCCACCTCTATGGCCCGGGGAACATCACAGAACAGGGAGAATGAAGACTATCAGAGCGAGATGATAGAGAGAATTGCTTTGGAATACCACCTTCTGCACGTGACGTGGCTGTTGTAATCATGAACTCAAAGCTGCTGTGGTTGCCTACACTAAACTGGGGCTGTCAACAGTTAGTGATGGATTTGGAGAGGGTCTTATTCGTCCTTGGGGAAATGTTGGTCATTAGTGGATGCTAGGGGATGGAGAATATTGTCTTTGGTAGTGTCCCATTGATGAGCCTGCAGGTTCCAGCGGGTAGTTACACACTCTGCTTAAACTCAATGTGTCACAAAACAAAAGGACAATGGGTATAGAAAAAAAGGGACTTGTAGGGAGAGGGCTGATGGAGGAGGGAGAAGATAACAGACCGTGGGGGAATGGGTACCATCAGAATACATGTCAAAACTGAACAACCACAAACATGCCACCGACAGCATTCTGAAATAACGGTAGGAAACAAATACTAATAAAAGGGTGGAGTATGAGAATACATTTAGCATCAAGACTAGAGAACAGGTCAATGTTACTAAGCTAGCCTGACTGCTCTGAATTCACTTCTGAACCAAGCTAAGGAAAACCAGTGTTCCCACCACCCTGGAGCAAAGATTAAAAGGTACTGGTTGGAGCTGATGAGGTGGCTTTGTGGGTAAAGTCACATGTCACAAAACCTTGAACCTATGTAAGGGTGGAAGGAGAGAACCAGCTCCATAGGGTTGCCCTCTGCCCTCCACATGCAATGACACATGCTTTCCCATACACACTGTGAACATACAAATACATACACACAATAATAATACTAATAATAAAAAATTAAAAATAAGCCTTGGTTTTTGACTTGGCGACCCTATCAAGTGATTTGAGAGGTCGGTACAAGAATGGTTTTCTCCATTGTTCTCTTGTGATCCCTAGGCCTCCCCAGGATCTAAAGTCCTAGCAGGTAATGGAACACAAATTGTCTGCCCCCTTGGTATAATTAGTGACCACACAGGTCAGTTCTTAATAGTCCTGCTGCCTTAGTCAAGTTAGTTAGTCATCTTAGATTATTTTATTCTCTTATTAAGATATATAAACAATAAAGTAAGACATAATAAATCCCTGCTTGTATAAAGCTATGAAGCCAAAAATGAAAATAAATTCAAATTTTTAAAATAAATAAAAACACCAGAATTTAAAACCCTGGTGAAGACATTAGAGGTATTCCGTAGGTCATATTTTGCTATCATAATCTGTGACGCAGAATTTGGACCCTGTGTGTCCCCTTCCTAGATCTTTTTAGTCATTCCATATGCAGTTAACGGCCCCTGTGCCCTAAACCCCTATGGCAGGCACACACCTTTCTTTTGTGTTGCATCTTAAATTTTTACTTTGTTTATTTTCTTGTTTGAGACAAAGTCCTCTATGCTGTGCAGACTGGCCTCAAACACCCCACTCTCCTGCTTCAGCCTGACCACACATTAAGATCATAGCAGTGTGCTCATGCCCTACTTGCTAGAAGGAACGGTGTTCGCACGTTTTTGGTTATTTAGCCGCTCATCTCTATCTTCCTAATGCCTACTCATTTACTTCTCCAAAGGCTGTGGGACAGTCAGTTCTGCACTTTCCAAAGAAGTTCCTGTCTAGCCTTCCCTCCAAGAACAGAGCAGACAGACGCACAGCAGACAGTGAACAAACAAGGGGTCGCTTTTGTGTGTCACCTGGGGTTATATGTTTGAATGTGAAAGCAAGGAGCTATGATGGCTCAAATAGCACAGAGCTGAACTCTGGCGGGGATCAGGAGCTTGCTAACCAGTGTCACAGTCGAAGTGTGGCTGCCACACCCGTAGTCCTCCGCGCAGAGGAGGTGTGCCCAGAGCTGGTCACAGACTAGCCTAGCAGCTGGGGCTGGCAGTTCTCAAAGGCCCCAGTCAGTAATAGTGGCTCTCCAAGTAGGAGCAGTGGGAGCCGGCCATCCTTGCGCTGCCGGAGGAGGGTCTCTAGCGGTGCGACTGAGTCTGGCAGGTCGCAGTCGTTCTTTTCTTCCTTCCCCAGTAAGATCTGGGAGATAAATGGCTGTCCCGGGCCTGGAGTAGCAGACTTTGGGCTCAGAATCGATCTAGTAGTGGAGGAAAAAAAAAAAAAAACTTGTGCTGCACGGTTTTATACGGTGCCTATTGGTCCCTGATTGGCTGACTGTGTATGCAAATAAGGCATAAAATGGGGCCCACCAGGAGAGAGCTTTCAAACCCAGAAAGGCAGAGAGAAAGCTGACAAAAACCCGAGCTTGTTCTCAATCAGGGACTCAGTTCTATTCTGTTCCTCTTCCCCAGTGTTATAACAGAAAGAAATAAGTAGAAAAAGTAGAAGGGGAAAACAAAACATGATTTTTCCATCAGTTCTTCGCTCCTCTTGCCTCTGGGATAAAACAGCCTGTTGTGCTTGGAGTTTGAGATTGTTTGGGGCTACCAGGAAGTTTGTTCCCAGATGCTGCAATGGAAGGGACCCTGGGATCTCCACCTGTGGATGTGTCTTCCTTCCCAGGGCTGTCAAACACAGCCTGCTCTGGCATCCAAAGCCGAGCATTTTCACGGCTATTCCATCCACCCACCACCAATCAGCTGACTTTGGGGTTGGGGGTTGACAGTCAGGTGTTACTACTAACTCTACCAATAATGTATGTTTATTTAGTTTGAAAACTTAGAAAGCACAATGGTTAAAAAGGAACTCTTAATCATCCTTAAGTACAGAGACAGCCACCACCAATATTTCTGAGAGTATCTTGCCAGCCCATTGTTCTTATTTTTGCCCATTCTTGCTTCAATCTTAGCATGGCCTTGGAGAAACCACCCCAGCCCTGATTCATGTTCTCTGTGATTGTGGGGTGGGAAGACATGAGTGTTGAATATGGTACAGAGAATTTTAGCTGTAGAATCAGATGAATCTCAACTTTAAACATAGCTGTGAAACTTTCTTTAAAGGCTTAGTTTCCTTGTATGACGGGGGAAAATATTCAGTGGCTGAAACCTCTCTTACCCTGTGAGATTATTAGAAACGTTTGAGAATAAGGAAGTGAAAAGGCCTTGTCTAAAACAAAATCTAGAATTGAGCAAAAATAAAAACGTATTTTACATTCTGTCTAAAAGCGTAATTGGAAAGGATCCCGTATTTAACATATTTAGAACTCTGAGGTAGTTTGGTACCTAAGACAAACAATAGAATTAGTATCTGTACCAAAGGCATAAGGCCTCCCAGACAATTGTGTTAATATTAAGTAAATCAGAGAGCAGAGCAGTAAATATTTGAGCAAACTTTGTGTCTCGGGAGTGGGGTGACTCACAACCTCCCGCAAGTTCAGACAAAGTGGAGTCGAGGAAGAAATTACTGTTTTCCCAGTTACTCAGCAAAGCTTAGGGGAAGAGGTGAAAACAGGGGAAGGAAGGGCCTCCTCGGCCAACAATAGGTGACGTTTCCAGGAATGAGGCTTAAGGATCAAAGAGAAAAAGAAATTGATTAGCTCATTTAAAAGGAAGGACAAGAAATTAGGAAGAAAGTAAAAAAACACCTGGGTCTCCTTTGGTGACGGGTACTTACACGATCTCTCTGAGATCTTCCTGTTACTTACACACCCACTAAAGCAGTCAACTTCTAAACAAAATTCTGTTAGGAACTATTTGCTGGCAATGTGTTCTGAGAAGCCTGGTATCCACAAGATGGAGGGTAATTCTGAGAGGCTAGTTTTACTTCCTAAGAATTCCCTTAGCTCGCTTCTCTAAACAAAAAAGGATTTGACTAGAAAGCTATGTGTCTCTTCCATGTTCGAAATTGCTGATTCTGAGTGATAAAAGTCCCTTTGACAATTTGTACTCTGCAACTGGCAAAAGTCACCAAATATGGAACCTTGCCCATTACCACCATTCAAAACAGCTGACATCCCCGAGGGCCTGACTGTTATCTGTGCACCTCCTTGGGCGTTCACTTGTCCCCACAGGCCTGCATATCTCATCACATGCTCAACACACACACACACACACACACACACACACAGAAAGAGAGAGACAGTGAGAGAGAGAGAAAGAGAAAGAGAGAGAGAGAGAGAGAGAGAGAGGGAGAGAAAGAAAGAGAGAGAGAGAGACAGTGAGAGAGAAAGAGAGAGAGAGAGAGAGAGAGAGATGTGTGCCTACACACACGCACACACACAGTGGCACTATGCACTCAGGAAAATGCAGATACAGCAAATTACGTTGTGAAATTATCACTGGATTAAAATCCTACATTAATATCCATATTCAAAAGCTGCGTCAAATATTTGCTCTGTTCTAAGTGATAAAATGACATCAAGATACTAACATATTGCTCTTTAGGGATTAAATTTTGTTCTGTTTCTAGCCAACAGCTGATTTCCTTTTATATCTATGAAATGAGGAAATGCTCTCATGTTTTATATGTGGACACAATGTTGCTGTGATTAAAAAAAAAAAAAAAACCTCAAGCAACTCCAAAATGTTTGTTACATGGTAAAATTACAAGCACTCCCCCCCCCCCAGTGTTTTTGAGTCACTCATTTCAGATGTATTAGTCATATTCCTTAAGGCTGAGCCTCGTTTTATTAATTTCTGAAGTTTTTCTCCTCATCTAAGGGTATCTGGAGTGTTAGGACAAGATCAGCCTGTTCTCAACGTGACAAATTATACGGTTTCTATGTGAACATTGCAGCTCTTCATTCAGAGGCAGAAAGCATGAGAGCCGAGATGACTCACAGTTTCCCAACACTGGCAGAACTTGTTTGTTCTCCAGCCCCTGAAATGCCAGCAGAGAAGAACTTGAATCTTCCCAAGGACAAGCAAATTCTAGAAGATTCCATTCCAGATAAAGGAGTTTGAACTAATAGCCTACCACCTCAGCGGGAAGACTGTATCAGCTGGGCAAAGAAGCAGGGCTGAGAAAGCCGTTTTGTTAACCCCCGGGCTGCCTTTGATGAACCAGTATTTAAACTTTCTTCCATGCTTGTACATCAACGTGCCTTAGTAATGCTGATTTCAGTGATGAATACCAAAGTCTCCTAGAAGCAAATTTCAGACCTCAGAGTAATTCAGATTCAAAATCATAAGGTGCCTGTGCTCAGCGCGACAGGAAAAGCCTGTGAGAAAGGCTAACTTCCTCTGCTTGGCTGAAGTCTTGCCATTCTCCTCGGCAGCCTCCTGTTCCCAACGACACTAGGTGCTTATGTTTTTACATGACTGCACCGGTTAGAGCCACAGCCCACCTACCCAAATCAGCAGAACCGGAGTGTGTACAGAAGGGAGAAGAAAGAAAACAGACTTTAAGGTTCAATAGAATTATGTTGGGACTCTGGTATCTAAGCAACTCAGTTGTTCCCCTCTGCCTCAATTTCTGCATCAATAGAAAAAGGATAATGAGTTCTATCTGCAGACATTTGGGGAAACTGGAAGAGAGATTTAAAGCGCTGTTCCACAGATGTTAGCTCATACCAACAACCCTTCCTTAAAAATGACGAAATCTCCTCACAAAGTAATTTGAATCAGGACATACCTAATATTACACACACACACACACACACACACACACACACTTCTCAAAAGTTGCCAAATACAGCTGATGGCTACTAGGGTCACTGGTGGGCTTCCCATGCCACACTGGATGACCCCACACCCACGTGCATACTGGCAACACTAATTGGACTCAGAAGGTTTTGGGGTTTTTGTTGTTTTGTTTGTTTGTTTGTTTTTTAAGAGAGGGCAAGACAAGAAGTGTGGAGGGAAATGTGAGACTAAAGAAAATGAGAGGGAGGGAGTGGCCAGACACATATAATAAGACACATTGTATACATGTATGCAAACTCCCAAAAAATGTTCTGAATTTTAAAAACTGCTGAAGAAAATTATCACACAAAAGAACTAATGAAAAGTCTAGATCAGAGCCCATCTCCAGTACAGTCATTACCAACCTCAGTTTTCCATGCTAAACTGATCTCCCTACAGGGCCGTCCCAGCTGGACCATCTCGTTTCTGTCCTAAGTTGTCAAGGTTGGTGGGTGACACTAAGAGGACTGGATGAATGAGCACAGTCCACCTACAGCTGACACCAACCTCCCCAGCCTCTTGGGCTTGCTAAATGTAGAAGCACAGAGGCTGGTAACCAAGCCATCGGCTTCAAATCCTTTCTCAAGCGGGTGTGGGCAGATAGATGTAGAAATAAACAAATAACTGCCGGGAAGACAACCACAGTGTAATCTGAGACTGTAGGAAGGTTATAGACGCTGTAGTCAGACAGATTTGTACTGCCTCGTACTGACCATGCGCTCTTCGTCCTGTTCCCGAAATGCTCAGCAAGTTTCTCCCTCATCACACGGAGAAGTAACAGCTCTGCATGGTTTTTCTAAGGAAGGAAAAGGTGCAGAAGATGGAAAGCCACCTGGCCGGGTTCCAAGGACCTGGGCTACCCTGTAGATTTTAAGTTTTCTACTGACCTTAGAATAGGATTTGCTAGAAACATATGGGTCACAAAACTAAAATCCCTGGAGTGGTCATTGTCCTTGTTGTCATAGCAATCACAATAGGAAGACATTGATAGGACGGGCCGGGATCTTGCCTGTTCACGTTCTGTTGACTCGGATGTTGAAATATAGAAAATATCCCTAATAATTTAGTCCCCCTATAGGAAATGAAAGTAAATAAAAAGCAAAGATCTTTGTCCGTTGTAAAGCCGGTTCCACTTCATACTGAACGGCCCAAACTGAAATA
This sequence comes from Arvicola amphibius, assembly GCF_903992535.2. NCBI lineage: Eukaryota > Metazoa > Chordata > Mammalia > Rodentia > Cricetidae > Arvicola > Arvicola amphibius. The sequence goes on from NC_052059.1 coordinate 20,268,393, forward strand.
CAGAGACAGCTGGACAATTCACTCCGCTCTCAAAAACTAGCAACTGTCCGAGTCAGAATAGGAAAGGGCAATGTTTATTGTGTTTATTTCCTGGTAATAAAGACAGGGGAAAAATATTATTTTGGAAATTTTAAGCAAAAACAAATACAAATAAAAAATTAAATCAATCAAATTTATCTGGACCAAAATCATTGTTATGGATGTTTCTTTTGTGTTTATGACAGATAAATGAAAATTTTCAAGAAAAATATTTTGAATCTTAAAAATCATGGAATAAAATTGTTCTAATTGTTCTAAAGGATAGCAATCCAAAAGTGGCCAGCAACAACACAAACATATTTTTCATTCAATTTATTTATTTATCCATTCATTTGTTTTACATCCCCACTACAGTTTCCCCTTCCTCTTCGCCTCCCATTTTCTTTCTTCAGTCATTCCTCCTCCAACAGAAACATCTCAAGACCAATACATTGTCACTTAGCCCTTAGGATATTAAGGTAGAGGGGTCATGACTTCAAGTCAAGTCTAATAAATCACAGTTTCCAGGCCAGCCTAGACTACACAGTAAGACCCTGTGTCAAGGAACATGCAAACAAGCAAACAAGAACAGAGAATAAAAGAAGAATGGGCTTAGAGATATGGGAAGGCCACGTCTGAAGTGACTAGAGGCCATCCTCCTGGAGGTGTATGAGACATCACAAATAGGTGCATACCACACGTATTAAAAATAAAATATCGTGATATGCCCCACTCAGTTTCTAACATCTTGGGAGTAGTTCTCTCAATCTTAAATTTTTTTTTTTTTTTTTTTTTTGGTTTTTCGAGACAGGGTTTCTCTGTGGCTTTGGAGCCTGTCCTGGAACTAGCTCTTGTAGACCAGGCTGGTCTCGAACTCACAGAGATCCGCCTGCCTCTGCCTCCCGAGTGCTGGGATTAAAGGCGTGCGCCACCACCGCCCGGCTCTCAATCTTAAATATTGAAAACATTGTTTTAAAGTTTTGTACTTTCTAATTTCATCTGTTGTTTTTACATTTATTAATTTTAAAAAAAGCTTGGGAGGAGAGTTACCTCAATGACCATCCCCTTAAGAGATATCGCTTCCTATACTATTGAATCAAAGAACATGGAATCCTTTTCAACTCTTGACACACACTGAGTTGTGCTCCCAAAGGCTACGCTGAATTAAAGTTTTACCCTCCATCTATGAAAGCATCTCTCTACTTCACTGTATTTTTCTGAAATAGATTATTGGTTTCGATTGCTTCTTCTAATTCTCTAGGCAAAAAGTGTTTGTTAATGTTTAGCTTCCATTTCTTACATTTTGAATGAGTTTAAACATCTTTTCATAGCTTTGTAGCTGTCTTGAATGTTTCCTTTGTAGAGTATTCCCTTGCATAGTCTGAATGGATTGCTTTGGACATTAACACTTTTTAAATTTTTATTATCATTTTATGGATGTGGGTTCTCAATTTTCTTGCATGTCTTGGTGTGCCCAGGGCCACTGGAGGCAAGAAGAAAGCATCAGATTTGTTGGAAACTGTTAGAAACAGTTGTGTGCCTCCACATGGGTGCTTGGGCATCAAAGTTGGCTCCTCTGGAAAGGCAGCCAGGGCTCCTAATTGGTGAGCTCTTTAAGCCCCTTAAAAATAACATTTAGCGTTAAAATAATGCTCCAGTAATGGTAGCATCTAACACAAATTATATGCATCACACATTGTATTCATCAATTTTCATGTTAACCTTTATGAAATTATCATCAATACTCAGCTTAGTCATGAGAAAATTCAGTATTTATTTTATTTATTTTTATTTTTTTTTGGTTTTTTTTTCGAGACAGGGTTTCTCTGCAGCTTTAGAGCCTGTCCTGGAACTAGCTCTTGTAGACCAGGCCAGTCTCGAACTCACAGAGATCCGCCTGCCTCTGCCTCCCGAGTGCTGGGATTAAAGGCGTGCGGCCACCACCGCCCGGCTTCAGTATTAAAAGATGGGATGGGCCGCTTACAATCATACAACAGTCAGTTTGGAGCCAGCATTTGCACCCATCCTGATTCCAAAGCCCACACAGAGCAGTCACGTTCCGTAATTAATCCGAGAGGAGAACAAGCGTAGAGGCCATAGAATATTTGAAACCTAAACTCAGAATCAACGCAGGTGCAAGTTCACTAGAATGAATACACAGAGTTCGGAAATAGCATTTGAGCTATTCGGCTCCTTTAACAAACCGGTTGTGGGGACATTTGGAGGGACTCTTGAAGACTAATGTGAACTAAATTGCTGTGCCCCGCCCCCACACACACATACAAAAAAAAAGCTGATTTGTTTTCCGATCAGTGGATTCACTGGTGTTGAAATTACCCAGTCATAGATATACTAGTTTCCTATATTTTAAGCAGACACTGGAAAGAGAATCTGGAGTATCTAAAATTAGGGTTTGGAAGGCTTGTTTTCTGCTCTTTTATAGTTAAAGGTTTTCCAGAAATGAACAGGGCCTAAAATCAGTGTTTATCCTCTACTATCACAAAACATATTTAGAAAAGACCAAGGTGTCCTCCCTCCCTTCGCCCTGCAGCTAACACCTACTTCCCTGCATCTTCAATAGATTTTTGTTTTCTGAAATCTGGGACGTCAGGGATCTTGCCCTGAGCAATCATTCCGATGCCACTGGCACTGTGGGATCAAAGTCTCATCTCAGCAAGTGGGTGTCTGTACCTGTGGCAGGGAACTGGGAGATTCACTCCACCAGGAAGAACAGGCCCGGAACTAAGTGAGGAAGGAGTTCAGCGGGTTGTACAAGGTCTTTGTCAACGCTTTGGGAAGATTCTATTTTCTTCAGGTTCTGGGCAGAGAGGCAAAGCCAAGACAACAGTCGTCCCAAACCCTACAGAGTGAAGTCAAGCCCCAACATTTCCTATACATTCCCACCACCAATAAGAAGAACCAATTACTTCATTCTTGTGTTGACCATGTAAATCTTTAGGACGCATGCACATCACCCTTGAAAAACTGAATGAAGAGAGAATAAAAGAGGCCTGAGGGACTGCTCCATCTTGGCTAAAGCACGGCAGCAGAGAAGCATGTCTTTGGGGGATGCCATTCTGCAAGCTGGGAAGAAATGGGTGGTGAAGACCAACTGCTCCCCAGACTGTGGGACTTAATGCCCCTCTAAGCACCCCAAAGCCTTGTAGTTTTAAAGGCAACTGTGCTCAATAAAACTGTTGCAAAACATCTTACTGGTCTACCTTTACTATACAGAAATTAACACAGCAATACTTTTTATAGCAAAATTAGTTAGCATTTGATAAACTTTATTATGTGCCAGGAGTCAGGCTGAACATGTCACGTAGGCAATCTTCCTTAAAACGAGTAGTCTACGAAGGGTTGGTATCAACCAACTGTCTAACTCACAGTTGTGGCTTCCCTCTCCCTCCCTCCCTCCCTCCCTCCCTCCCTCCCTCCCTTCCTCCCTCCCTCCCTCCCTCCATTCGTCCCTCCCTCCGTCCGTCCCTCTCTCCGTCTGTCCCTCCCTCTCCCCTCTCACACACTCCCCAGCAATTTATCTAAGGTAGCATTCACTTAAAAATAAATCTAAATCTGTGTAGTGTCAAAAAGCAAGAGCTTAACTATTATGCCTTCTCAGATGAAGCAGGAAAGACAGTTTTATCATAATTATGTTTTATATGTTAGCATAGGCTCCTTCGCTCCCATCCTGCCTTTCCTTCTTGATAGTGTTTACTTCTTGCTTCAGGTTCTAATCCATTATGCTGTTGCCTCTGTTTGATAGTCCTTTTTTTAAAGCCTTTGTAGAAAATATAAACAGATGATATAAGCCATCTATCTATGGCTTATAGATAGATACATAGATGCAGAAATGCACAGGTATATACACATAAATTACTTTAATGTCCAAAGATTTAATGAAATTTAAAAAAATACATTTACAGTCAAATGTCAATTTAGCCCTGAAGTAAAATGTCCTGGTGCTTAGTAATGTATCCCATGCTGCCGTGTTGAACAAAGATAGGAAGCGGAGCATATAGCGTACCTAAAATGGTATTGCCTTTAGTGTTTATTGCTACAACAGAATTGATCCTGTCTGTTGCAACTCTGACAACGTAAGGTAGAACAAATCTCCATGAAAGCTCTTCTGTCAGCAGAAATGATTAAGACTTTTACCATAGACCTTATTCATGAGCACCCTTGAAAGCAGCATGCCCACTCACGGTGATTAGTGAGTGGGTCAGCCTGAATCATAAGAAAGAATGCACCTGACTGAATCACTAGCCCCACTTCCTGTAGCACCTGGTTTTCCTTGGACCTCTGCCATTCACAAACGTCCCCAGACAAAGCCTGCTTGGCTTATGAAATCTGATAAGGTCACAGCAGCGAGAGGCAGTGTGGTGGTGAGATTCACCAGAGCACTGCTCCAGGAATCAGGAAATCCACTGCTATCTAAAACCAATACAGGAATATCCATAGACGTTTATAGCATCATTTCCAGTCATTTAGACAAAGCCTCTGTATTGGGGTACTGGAAAGCAATGCAGGAAACTCCTAATGTATGTCCAAATGAGTACAAGGGTTATTACATCGCAAAGCAATTGACGTACAATGTGTCTGATAAACGTGGCTATTGGACGTGAGTCATCAATCCCACTCCTGTTCTCCTATGAAAATTATCCTCGCTAGACGGCCGCAGGGCCACTCAGTACCTCCTTTCCCCAAGGCTTGACCTAATATTCTTATCCCTGCCATCCAATGCAGTGAGGGGAAGCTTGTCTGTAAGAGAGTAGGAAAAAATGAATACATTGAACAAATGTGTTTAAAATCATATTTTGAGGTCATTGCGATGGTTCAGTGAGTAGGTACTTGCCAGGAAGCCTAAAGACCTGAGTCCCATCCCTGGGACCCATGTGACAGAAGGAGAAAAAACCAACTCCTTCAAGTTTTCTTCTGAGCTCCAAATGTGTGCACACAAGAGAAATAAATAAAATGTATTTTAATTGTTTAAGTCATACTTTGTTTCAGCTTAATTAGGAGTGTGAGAGAGAGAGAGCAATTCAGCAAATCTCTACTTGCTTGCTTTCCCCATAATGCAAATAATATACAAGGATATGAATCTACAGATTCAGATGCCTAATGCAGTGTGCCATTGGATGCTGCATCACGCATGACATTTCCATGGTATCAGTTCCCAGATAATAAACTATCAGTCATTTATAACAGGAAAGTCAATGACTGAGAAGGTGAGGATGATTTGGTGGGAAAACCTACCACCCAGCATTCTGGAAAGGAAGTCATCACCTCGACGTTGCTTTTTGAGGAACATAGGAATGGATCAGAACACAGGGATTGGTTGGACCTTAACAGCCTGAGGCGCTCACCTAGCAAAGGAGTCTCGCCAAGTCTGCCCTGCTCACTTTGTTTCCCTTGACTCTGCTGATTTTGCATCCAGAGTTGATGACTTTTGTAATAACAGAGACTTTCCCCATATCAAGTAAAGAAGCAAATCTTTGAGATTCAAGATACGGATCAAATTCTGGGCCCTCTTCCTGGTTTTCGTTCTCAGAGTACACTGAATTCTCAATTATTCCCAAATTCTTCGTTCTTCCTAGATGCGGTCATATCCATGATGTGAGAGTGTCTAATTCTGGCATTAAGTGAAGGGTATTAGTTAGCTTTGTTGTCCTTGTGAAAAGACACCCATTAAAAGTGACACAAGGGGGCTTACTGAACTCAGTATCCAGGGCACGGAGCATCTTGATGGGGAAGGATTGGTGTCTGGCCAGCTCCATCAGTGGAGCTGGGTGCTTCCGGCAGCAGCTCCTTGAGTCTTGACAGATCTGGAAGCAGAGAGCTCAGTGAGGAATTAGGGCAGATATAACCTCAAGGCCTGCTCCAGTGGCCTGCATTAGCCACCAACTCATTATGCCCCAAAGGCGCTATGGCCTTTCAGAACAGTAATATTAGATAGGTACCAAAGGTTTAAACACATTAAGCGATGGGGTACATTTCAGTCTCAAGCCATAACAGACCATTAGTTTCTAAGTGCGGACCTTAGGGTTGAATGTTGATTACATGGCTCAGAGGATGTACTGCGCTCTCCGAGGACTTGAGTTTGATTCTCAGCACTCGTGTCTGAGGGCTCACAACCACCTGTAACTCTCGCTCTGGGGGATCCAATACGGCTGACAAGCACCCCTGAAACATAAACTCATATATATCATTTAAAAATAATAAAAACAAACATCTACTAAAGAAGATAATGGTTTGAAAATACTGAGAGATACATTTTCAACTATTTCATGAAACTATATTAGATTCTTATTTCAATTTAAGACATACCATAAAGAAGCTACCCTCAGTTCACTAGACACCATTTCTGACAAATTCATCTGACTTATTTATTTATTATTCAATGAATTATGTTTAGAAAAATATACACATGTAGCCAGAATAATCACAAATTTCCACAAACCTTGACTGCTTGAACTGCCCCATTAGTAAAGCTTAAAAGGAGTGCCTGACCAACCTTCCAAGGTGACTGTAGCTACATATTGTAACTCCACACTGACGTAGATGTTTCTAAGAGCTGTGCTCATGACCAGTAACTGCTTTGCTAAGTGGGCCATGTCTGACAGTGCATCTGTTCCTATTCCTAGTTCTGTGCACAAGTTCTTATTTATGCAAGCATGGAAACTAAGTACCCGATGAGGCCTAGAGGAATCCCAGTTAAGCCTTCTGCCTCAATCCAACACCACATTAGATTACCTATGGCTTATTTCTTCAGTGTTTCCAGAGTTCCCGGAGCAAAGACTCACACTTGGCAAGTTCTCCAGTTTAATGAAGACATTGTTTCTGGTATGAAAGTATAAGATTTCTTAGGAGAACTTCAGACCATTTCTATTTCTGGTCTCTATGGAAACAAAGACCAACTACTTAGTTTTCAGCAAATAGCATGCTATAGGATTGGAAAAATTTCAATTCTCCATAGTTGTTTTATTTCCCCAAGTCAAATTTCCCACGATGCTTTAATTTTTTTTATTTCCCAACATTTTTATGATCTTTGTTTCTCCCAAGTTGCTTGATGTACTTTGTAAATCCCATGTAAAGTATAGAAAGGTCAAACAATACTAATATAATTAATTATGAGTCAATCAGATGTCAGGGATTTGACCTCCCATGTCATGAAATTGAGACTGCATCCTGCAATATGTTCACATCTAGAAAAGAATGAAGCAATATGCTGTGTGTCCCCTCTGTGGCTCTGTCTCTCGTTCAGCTTCAGCTCCAAATTACTGCTGCTCAGAACCTGTCTACCTTCAGGCTGCTTGATTTTCTCAGGGACAAATATGATCCGTCAGCCCAAGCAAAGGGGTCTCACCTTCAACCCCAATTCAAGTCTTCCAACACTCCTAAGTCATTGCCTCAGCAGTGTGAGCCAGGGGAACACATGCTCAGCATCAGGTGGGTTTTCTGCAGTCTCTCTGGATGGTGACCACTCCCAGGAACAGCTACAAGTATGGATTACAACTGTCATGGATTTTAGTAGTCGCGTTGAAACAGAACCTCGAAGTGTGAAATCTGCTTGGGGAGGACTCTTAAAATAACAAGCAAAGTACAAAGAGAAATGTCTTAGGCTAATCATAATCTATAGTCATTATCACAATTCTTTATGAAAATTCTTGTAGCAATAATTGGATAAACCTAAGGGGTGGGGAAGGCAATGATTAAGAAACCAAGAAAAGAACTACCACAAAAAAGACTAAATGATTTTGTTCAAATACCACACCATTATTTTTACAAATATGAGCTAGCTCTGTGCCTTTAGATCATGGGTCATAATCATAAGTTATATGCTAAGAAGCCGTACCACTCAGTGCCAAGGAGCACGGGCATTGGTGTCTTCTGTAGTCAGCTGCTAACTTGGCCCCTGTAGAGTTCTGTGACAATTTGTGTTGACACTCAACTTGTGTATTTCCTGTTCATTCTCCTTCCCTATGAGTGTGCTTTTGACATTTACTTATTTTTTACACCAAGTTTTTTTTGTAAATTCTTTACATTGACATGACAAATCCTCATAACCATCTAATGAGGCAGAAGTTATTTTAAAAAAATAAAAAAAAACTCAGTCATACATGAAAAGCTCAATACTCATGGTTTTACCCAAATTTCCCACCTGAAATTTTACACCTGAAAAATGAAAGATTAGGGCCCTAACCTTCATGGTTCAGATTTTGACTCTATTTTAACCACCACTGATAAAGTTGTAATTGAGATTATTAGATGGAAAAACATGTACTCAGTAAGTTATAGGGTTTGAGAGTTGACAGGCATTTGTTCTGATGGTAGTGGGGGTAATGATGATATTTGCTTTCCAGCGTGAACAGATTGTATGTGATCCACTATGAATTAGGCTGGCCTCCAGAGGTGTGGTTGGAAGAGGCACTGCAATCAATAGGTGGAGCTCTTTCCTCTGATTGCGTGTTTACCACCCACCCCTCCCATCCTAGCTCCACCTCCTCCACCATTGTATTGGGAGATATTGGATAATATTGGTATGTCAGCTATTAAAAAGAAAGTCTACCAGATTCATCACAGTGGGTCTGTGTGTGTGTGTGTGTACATATATATTATAGATTATATTCTATTGTATCTATAATATAAATAATAATATTAATGGTGTCTGCAGTTAATTCAGTAGTATTTGGACTGAATCTATAGAGACTGATATTGCTCATTTTGTACCTCTCGTTAGTTGAGTAAAGTAAATTATAGGTGCCATATGAGGAATTGTTGAGAAAAACTGATAAAATATATTTTGGCATATATGAGTTATTAAAGTGCGTAGTTTAAAATTTATTGTACTTAACTCATAAACCTTTTAAAATGTGTTCCGATATCACAATTTGAGTGAGATTTATCTAGAATAATTTCACCCACCTAGCAGATTAGGAGAGTGAGGCCAGAGAGATCAAAGGAAATTCATCCCAGAAGGGAAGGTTCTTGCTGGGGTCTGGGATTTCTGTTCTTCTCTAGTACTGTTGCCACCATAGTGCCCGGTTATCACCGATTCACCAGGAGTGACCGCTGTTTCCTCCTTTTCTTCTTCCTTCCTGATCTTTCCTGGTGCTTCGTGCAACCCCGTCAAGAGTTAAGCGATACACTGGTAACAGTGGGTTTGAATTCTGCCTTTGCCGCTTACCAGCTCTTTGAAGTGAACACATTGCTCTGCTCTGCTTTGTTTGTTGAAGATACTGAATGGAATAAATAGCTTGATGCAAGCAAAGCTTCTGGAGCAATCTCTGGCCTTCCAACAGGATGGAATAATTCTGAAGGAATTCTACTTCCTCTTTTCCCTTTCTTGTCCCCTTTATTCTGCCTTCACTGATGAAATTAGGATACCACCATCAGAGACATAGGTGTGAGACCAATGTCTAGTTAGGCTTCCAATTACCAGTTATGCCACTAGAAACAAAAAAGACACAGGCCTAGACACCAAAGACTTCAAAGGAAAAGAGGAAAGAGAGCAACCAAGCCGGGCATCTACTGTCAACAGTGTCATTACCAATGGTGCCCCTCCATCCTATGGAAGCAATCATTCACTTCCTTTGTTCAGCAAATATGTATGTTCAGCACAGACTCTATGCAGCGTCCAACGCCAACTAATGATGATATTATGAACAAAACCGAGTCAGAAATGGGTTTGACAACCAGCAACCAAAGCCTGACCTACAAAGCCAGGAACAGTGAGTGGATGATCCACGCTGAGAATGTGTAAGGAAAGGACTAAATTCTCTTCACGAGGCATTCACACAGTTACTACAAGCATCACATTTGCTGGACTCGGCTGGTGGTGTGGCATGCCCACATTTGAAGATGCTATGTCTGTCTGTGCCCAAAACTATCTAGAAAGTGAAAGTGGGTGACTGGAATGTGTTTGTGGTTTCCTTTCCCTTCTTTGCAATGGTATGACAATAAAATGTTCTACAGCTTGTTCATCGGATGCTCAAATTGCTCTTCTTCAAGCACGGCACTCAGAGACATGGAAAATAACAGGGCAGATCCTTGTTTTTGCCTGAGCATACCATACAGCTTCTTAGCAACTTCAGGTCTTCTTATCTATTGAGTAAGAATCATAGTGATTATATGGATTATCAACTCTGAATCATGGGTAATAAAGAATTATGATGAAAGAGTAAATAGGAATACTCTACAATATTATTTCTACAGAAACTGAGGGGGGGCTACATAGATGGAAACAACTGAGAAGAAAGCACAGATAAGGGGCTTTCAGTTGCCAGTATGCTCTGTGATAGAAAATGGAAGGGCACAAAATGATTAAAGAATTGCATCTGCATCTACCTGTCAGCCAGGTGAAGGAAAGAACAGAAAGAAGTTTCACAGTGTGAACCTACTCACCTCAACTTTCTCTTTTTAAGGGTTGCTAACATACCAATCTAGAACTCTTTTTTTTTTTCTTTTCGAGACAGGGTTTCCCTGTAGTTTCTAGAGCCTGTCCTGGAACTAGCTCTTGTAGACCAGGCTGGCCTCTAACTCAGAGATCCGCCTGCCTCTGCCTCCCGAGTGCTGGGGTTAAAGGCATGCGCCACCACCGCCTGGCCAATCTAGAGCTCTTACCTATAGGCCTTTTGCATGGTCTGTGTGGAAGCCAAGAGCCTGGACCAGGAGAGGAAGGCAAGAGCCTTTCAGAAGAAAACTCTATATAAATACATACTTGCACATAGAACATTCAGGAATAATAAAAAAAAAGTGTATTGAGGTCAACATCCTGTGTGAGCTCACATTCCACATTAGCCCCTCGCATTGCTCACTGTCCCTGGGATTCCATCATCTGATTCCTCTTAGGACCAGAGATTCGGTTAACAGCACCACAAAGGGTCTCTCAGAAACTGACATTGTTTCAGGAGCTCTGGCAAATCAAACTTGCACTTCACTTATTCATTAGTAGAAATAAATTTAATCCCAATTCACTTATAACACTGATTATTGACTCCATCCCCATATCTAAAAATTTATTGTAATAATGCTGTCTTTTGTACATTTTCCCCAGCTAGCCAATATATGGGAAAGTATATAATTCTTTAAGAATGGGGACTTTTTATGTGAATTTGCATGAATATGCTGGTGGGAGCACACACGTGTGAAGTTCAGGGACCCCAGGGACCTGCTGGGTGTCATTCCTCCATAGGCATTCGTTGTCTACCTGTTTTTTTGTAATATATCGTTCATTGGCCTAGGGCTTGCAAATTAGGTGAGACATACTGAGATTATCAACACGTGCCCCCATGCCTGGCCTTTTAGCAGAGCTTCTGAGGATCAGACTCTGGTCTTTGTGCTGGTAGAACAGGCACTTCATCGGCTGAGCTCCCTCTTTCTCTGGCCCCCTCTTTGTCTCTTGGAAATAAGCTCTTACTAAGTTGTCCTCTATGTCTGAGAACTTGATATACAGACTATGCTAGCCTCAAACTTGCAATGATTTATATGCCTTTGCCTCCATGGTGCTGGGTTTTCAAAAGCACACCATCACAGCTACCAGAAAGAAAATAATAATAATAATAATTCTGAAAATCAGGTTTTAAAAGATGAAACGAGTGACTTGGAAACTAGCTCAATTACACCATTGTCTTCTTTTCTCATATATATATATATATATATATATATATATATATATATGGGGCAGACTCCCATGGGACACACAGTAAAAGCTCCTCCCTGTGTGTTGAACCGCCTAAATTCAAATTGCAAAGGCTAGAACCTGAGCTGGACCTTCAGTTACTAGGCAGACAACCGATGTTTATGGATTCATGGGGTTCATATTGACATTCCTATTTCTCTAACAGAGGAGGCCGATCATCAAGTCATCCATTTAATTTGAAAAGATGGTGGAAGGACTTTATTCCAGCACTGTCAGACACTTTGGGATTCCCTGTGAGTGCAAACTATAATATCCACTGGTTGAAGGGTCGCGTCTGGATCTACCTGTCAATCAGCAGAAGGAAGGAACAGAAAGAAATTTCACAGTGGGAACCTACTCCTCTCAACTTTTTTTTTTCTTTTTTGAGACAAGGTTTCTGTGTGCAACAGTCCTATCTGTCCTGGTACCTTGCTCTGTAGACTAGGGTGGCTTGAGACTTAGAGAAATCAGCCTGCCTCTGCCTCCTGAGGGCTGGGAATAAAGGTGTGCCCCACCACCAGCTCAGGTTTCGCTTAAGTGTCTCTTACATACCAACCTATGGACCCTTTGCCTGTGCAAGCTAGGAGAGGAAGGCGAGAGACTTTGTACAGAGAGTATTCAGGAATAGAAAGAAAAAAAAAAGCCTATTGAAGTATATCTTTAAGAAACTTAAAATGCTTTAATTTTTTCTTGTGCTAAATGCTATCCTAAGCCTTCCCTTCACTCCAAAGAAATTCAGTAGTTGTAGCAAAGAAAAGCACACAACTCACGTAAAAGACTCTAAGTTCTTTCACACTTTGCTTAACTCCAAACTGTCCTACACTAATCTCTCAGTGACCATGAGGAATTAACAGGAAACCCAGCGCGGGGCCAGGACCTCTAGGCCTAGACGCGTGAGCTGACTTTCCTGCTCGTGCTGCCAGTCCGAGGCTTTAGAAAAGAGAAACTTGTTTCTTCTTATCTTATTAATATTCAACTCACAGTACAAATTCCACAGTACAACCTTTCAAAGACCCCAGTTCGCACAGAGATAAACAAGGCAATGCAGAGCTGCACGGTTAATTTCCTTTACAAATAGTGGCAAGAAATCATTAGCATACCGGAGCTCAGCTGAGCAAGGTTGGAAGATGTAAAGGAAGCAGAACAGATGTTAACAAGAGGAAGTCAGTCCAGAAGTGCTTTCGGGGTTGGAGCCCAGCGCGGTCAGACCGCATCTACTCTCCTGCTAACACTGGGAGCCTACCAGGAGTATTTGACAAGGAGAAAAGTCTTCTGGTAGCCCCTCTGCCCTCTCTCAGTTCAACTCCAGCCCTTCCCGCCACCGTTTCTGTATAGGAAAACGGGTTTCCTAGCTTCCAGTGACACCCAAAGGACTGTCATGTGAGTTACCAGCTGTCGTTAAACACCGGACAACTGGAAGGCATCATATAATAAGATTTATTTACTATATATTCTTTTATTTTATAATTTTAATGTAGGCCAGATGGCCCAAATTGCATATTATTGTGGTAACTTCCAAAGGAAGGAAGGATATGTAAAATACAGGCGCAACTATCTTGAAGATGGATTCAAGCATTCTTCTCTTTAATTAGGTGGTCACAGAATGAGTTGACACACTCAAAATACATAAAAATTCTATAAGCTCTAGGTTATCAGTGATGGTTTAAAAATCGTATTAAAAAAAGAAGTAGAAAAGAAAGGAAAAGCCTGGCGGTGGTGACGCACACCTTTAATCCCAGCACTCGGGAGGCAGAGGCAGGCGGAGCTCTTTGAGTTCAAGGCCAGCCTGATCTACAGAACAAGTTCCAGAACAGGCTCCAAAGCTACAGAAAAACACTATTTCAAATAAATAAACAAACAAATAAATTGGTGTGTTGCATTCATTAATTATTCTTGTTTAGTGAGGATTACCATACATTACCTATAGGCTTTCAAAATTCTCCCTTCAACCCCTATCCCCTTCTTCCCTCCATCCCTCCCTCCCTCCCTTTCTTCCAACCTACCTATTGTATTTTTATTTTTCCTTTGTTTGGCAGTTTTGTTTGAGATAAGATCTTATTCTACCAACTCTTCTCTAATTCTTTTTTTTTTTTTTTTTTTTTTTTTTGATTTTTCGAGACAGGGTTTCTCTGTGGCTTTGGAGCCTGTCCTGGAACTAGTTCTTGTAGACCAGGCTGGCCTCGAACTCACAGAGATCCACCTGCCTCTGCCTCCCGAGTGCTGGGATTAAAGGTGTGTGCCACCACCTCCCGGATTCTTCTCCAATTCTTGAGTTGAGTAATTCTCCTGCCTCAGGCTCCTGAATATCTAAGACTATCAGAATATTCCACTATAACCAGTTGACAGTTTTAATCAGAAACAAAATGCATACTCCTGAAACTTGGATAGTTTGGGCTCTGAAACATCAGTAAGCACTTTGGGATCTTGCAATTCCTTGGTATCCTTATAAATTGGCATCTGTTATCAGGTTTCCAGGTTTAGTACGTGTCAAAGAAATAGTAGAATTTCAATTACTGTTTATATAATGGCATTCCTGGAGATTTGTTTTGATTTATTTTGTTTAATTCCTTAATATTACCTTTTTAAAAATTTGTCCTTAATAAAAGCGTACTTCTGAAAAGTCAAAGTAAAATTGCTGATGGTTTTAGTTGTTAGGATCCTAGTTAACAAATGAAACTTTCAGTTTGTGGAAGAAAGGAGAAGTGGAAGTCTAAGATTCTATGTACTGGTAACTAGCCATAACACCTCAAGGAATTCCCTTAAACCCCCTAAGTATCAGATTCCTCTGAAACTAAAGAAAAGCATAACAATAGTCAATTCCTCACAATGCCCACATCTTATGATTTTATAATACTAAGATGTAAAAAGGCACACACTATGAGTGTTTTAAAAAAATGTAATGCATTGGGAAGATGAGTTGATGAGAGTCAGGAGCCTGGATTTTAGTCATTGATGCCACTAACCAACTGAATGACTAAGCCAAATTAAACCCTTTCTCAATCAAAAGGGAGAACAGAGAAATTAAATAAAGGTTTGAAAAGCTGAGTGATTTCAGGCAAGTTACTTATTAACCTTTCTCTATCCCAATTTTCTCATCTACATTATGAAAATGCTTGACTAGATAATCACTGAAGTCATCTCTAAATTGCATTGCCACCGTGACACATTATAAAAATGTTTATGGATCACTCCTTGGCCTTTTGGCAAAGATCAAGTGAAAAAGAAATGTTTGGGGAACCAATGAGATGGTTCGGTGAATAAGGCACTTTTGCCTGATGATGCCGGCCTGACAACCTAAGATGAGTCTTTGGAACCAGCAGGTTGTGTTTTTAATAGGAAATGGCCTCTGTAATTTGATGATTCAACACTTGGTCCCCAGCTGGTGCTGTTATTTGAGGAGGGTATGGGAACTTTAGAAGGTTTAGCCTTGTTAGAGGAAGTCACTGGGAGTAGACATTGAGAGTTTATGACCTCCCTCCACTTCCTGTGTGTGAATGAAAATGTGATCAGCCAGCTTCCAGTTCCTGTCACTGTGCTGCTTCTGACAGCTGCCGTGCCTTGCCAGACATAATGAAGAGAGAGAAAGGGAGAGATAACAACAGTAGGTAGAGAAGGAGGAGGAGGGGTAAGAGCAAGAAAAGAAGAAACAAATAGAAAGACAAGAAGATGTTTGGCCATTTCTATTTTCAGAATTTGCTGTTTCACTATGAAGGTCCGGGAGCCATGCTCTCTATTAATCATTGTAAAAGCTGATTAATTATCATCAAATAACTTTCAGTTGATTAACATGTGATTTTCAAATGATACTGTCCAGGTGTTCCCCTGCAGGAAAAGTCGAGCTTGCCAGTGAGACACATCACTCGGTTGTCCTTCAGGACGGATTCATGGGTTTTCAGTACTTTCTTAATGATGACTAAACCTTTGACCAAAGCAAATTCCACTTTAAAAAAACAAAACACTTGCCTGCTTTGTGAGTCTTCGCCTATAAAACTGTGGCCATAGACACTTACCTCCATTATGGAAGGGCTTTGAAGATTTATGACATTTGCAAGGTGCATTGAGGCGCTGGATGGAAGGCGCTCCATCTGTTGCAGAGTGTAATTAACATTATGAGTTTACCAAAAGAAACACAGGAGTCATTGTTAAAGCACACGATGGAGGCTGTCTCAGCCTTTAGTCATAAGACACCTCTTATGTAGAGGAAGGTAATAATTTATAGAAGCTTCTAAAAGAGACTTGGATATGAAAAGAGTCACTTGTTTTTGAACTCAGCCAAGTCTTTTCATTAATTAGAAGAGTGCCCTTCATAATGTATTCAGCGTGTTCTTTTTTCCTTAACTAATAAGAAAAAAAATTAAGATCCCACTATCGCCCTCTCAAAGAAGCCATGGAGGTCATGAAATTTAGAAAAGGTGATGATCACGCAAGTCAGGCAAGCAATGTTTTAGGAAACCGTAGGTCTGGAAGCTTCTGTTCCCTTGGTAGCGGATGAAGAGAAGCTCCTTGTACCATCTTTTTCACGTGCTTTAGTTCTTCAACATACTATGGCAATGTCAGGGCAAAGGCACACCCATTCCAAGAACCTAATCCTGCCTGTGTGACAGTGAATCCCAGGAGTCAGGAGACGCTGTGGGGAAAGGCCCGGAGATCCAGAAAATCACCATCAACCAGCTCCTTCTGATAGCTCAGGCCAAACAATGCCACACACGACGAGAACTTACCCTTAATGCTGCTTCTGTCCCTGCTGAAGCCGGCGAGGCTAACAGGGGAGCAATTACTCTGATTCGATGACCCACAAATGAGCCTTAGCTGACAGTCAATGCCTCCATCTCAAAGAAGAATGTGAAATACAGAGAAAATGTCTATTCTTATTCTAGACTTATTTTTTTCAGGGCTGAGGGAGAGTTCCAATACTAGGGACACGAATAGATGGTGAAAACACTTGGCAATGTGAATGATTTAAAAAAAAAACAGTTTACAGGTTGATGCCCACCTGCCGTTGCAACACTGGAGAAGCTGAAGCATCCTGACTTCAAAACAAAATAAGGTCTGGAGCGATGATGGTTCAGTGGGTAGGGGTGCTTGCTGTGCAAGCATGAAAACCCGAGTTTGAATCCCAGCACCCTTGTAAAAACACCAGATATGGCTGCCCGTGCCCGAAATGCTGTCAGATAGAGGCTCACTGGAGCTTGGTGGCTGCTCATGACCTGACCAGCCTCATTCTAGATTCAGTGGGAGACTGTCTCAAGGGCATAAGGCAGAGAGTGATTGTGCTGGGTACCTGTTGTGTTCCTGTAACCTATGCACAGGAACAGGTACACACTCTAGCACAAACATCTTACACACATACAATACACACACACACACACACACACACATGCCTCACAGACTAATTTAATAATCTTTATCTAACAAAGTATTTTCAGAAGCAGAGTTTGAAGAAATAAGAAGATGAAAATAATAATAGAAAGAAAATTAGTACAGCTGGTCCATTAGTTTTGATCATATCTCTGAAATTGTTCTGCTTATTAGTATAGTGTGGGTTTGCAGTGGCTGTAAATTATTCCAGTGGGGGGTCTGGGAGAAGGAAACAAAGGGTAGCATACAAATCTGTGGGACAGAGAAATTCTTACATATGATTTTCATACTGGACACAGGACATACCTTTGTCAAAACCCACAGAGGCAGGCCCCTGAGAGAGACAGGGTGTCAAAACAGACGCTAGCTAATATGCTCCCATTGTCAACTGTACCAAAGTGTAAGACAATGTGAATTTAAGGGGAGAAATTATTGAACTTGCTTAATTTTTCTAGAAATGGGCAGAAGTGACTCACGCTCATGCCTTTAATCCTGGCACTCGGAAAACAGAGGCAGGAGGATCTCTGTGAGTTCAAGGTCAGCCTGGTATATAAAGTGTGTTCCAGGGCAGACAGGGCCTGGAAACCCTGACTCAAAAAGTCAAATATATAAATAAAGTCATATTCTCTTCAAAAAAAAAGGAAGGAAAACGTACATCCTGCTTACATGTGCATCCTATTTAAGTAAAAGGAAGCCAGGGGGAGATTGCAATGGGAAAACAAACGCTTATATCCCCTTACCACAGAAACAATCATAAAAAAAAAAAAATCAAGCCTGATTATAACTACGTCTTTAGTGGGTACATATGAAGAAGCAAGGAGCTTAGTTTGTTTTTTTTTTTCTGAAATACAGAAGGAATTAAAGTTTTAAAGAAAATATCAGTGCTGATCACCATGAAAAGTGATCATCTCTGTTCCTCAACCTCAAGCAAAATATAAAATATTTTATATCATATAAGACATCTCTATCTTGGGTAGAATGTAGTTATGAGGTTACAAGGGGAAGAGAGTACAGTTTGCTGATCAAACAGACAATGGAATTCTGTATGATAGATGTTTTTTTTCTACTTCCTGTTTCAGAAATCACATTAAGCGAGACTATAATACATGGAGAAAAGAAAGTGATATCCTCTCGGACAGGTCATCTAGAGCCAATGGTTACAGGAAGGGAGGTAAGATGCCGGTCCATATGCATGCAAGGCCTTTTCAGCCTGAGTCATGGCAAGAGCAGTTCGCTTATGTCGTAAAAGCCTAACGACCAACGACAAAACAGAAATTGTGTTGAAACTTTGATGACCAGAGTCCCAAACCTGAAGAGCTTGTACTGACTGTCTCCATTTGAAAGGGGACAACTTCAAGGTCTTTCCCTAGATAGGTCTTTGGAGCTCGAGGAGTGACATTGTAGTCACTCACATGTGACCAACCCAGAAAAAATGAAATTTCCTGTACGTACGTACCTGGCAGCATATCCAGGGATGACTTCCTTTTATACCCAGAAACCATGTCTTGGTTACCCACTACCCTACCATCTTCCTGGGCCTCAGGCATGTCTGCCCCAAGCCTCAGCTCTCGACAGTGACTTGAAGAATAAGTCCCATCCATGTTCCATACAGCTCTGCCCTAGCTGTTTTTCTTGTTGATTCCATTGACGATAACACTGATCTACCCATTTTTTTTCCATAAATAAAATCGAGTGTTGTTTAATGTAATGTCGTCCCCCCAAAAATCCTTTAGGAACGTTTGCATAAACTGCCCCTTTGTCTTCTTTAGTCCTCGTGTCTATTCAAAACTAAGCTTCATTTTCCCTGTTCTCGTTGTGTAAAGGGGGAAAACAGGGAGGAACTGAGCTACCTGAGGTCACATAGTAAGTGAGGGAACGTAGATATCACAGCACCGTGTTATTAATCACGGTGTCACACTGTGCCCACTAGGCCCCCATCTTTAAAGAACTTGGTCTATATTGTTGAGCAATGGTCTCCCACCAACAGCCCATCTACCTTCAATGTGTTCTACATTGAGTTCAGTCATTCTTCATTCGCTCCTTTTGTTCTTATCCTCACCCACTCAGTTATTCCCTCACTTCACAAACACGGTCAACAAGGCCTTGCTGAACTTAATAATGAACTTAATAATCTCATTTAGATTCCTGGCGAGGCTCTAAGATGAGGTAAATAACCAAAGAGATGGGCTCTCGGGTCTCAGGAGATTTACAGTTTAGCCAGAAAAACAAATGAATACCAACCACACAGGTGACTGTCTAAATCAAACCTTCCCAAATATTACAAAAGAAAGCACATGTGCTTGAGAAGGTGTGAAGCAGAATGAAATCACCTGACGATGCCACAATTTGAGGTGACCAACAGAAGTTGACGTTTCTTACATTTGTTTCTTTGATTGATTTCATTGGGTCTACCTTCTCCTAGCAAACAGAACCTGCCAGTCTTCTGTGTCTCCTCATGAGGACAAGGCTTGCTACTCCTTTTGAAGATGCGATTAGCTAATTTAGGAAACTGATTGTAGTGCTGTCCTGCTGGAGGGAAAGCTCCTGATGATACATTTGGAAGACCCTCTTCTCATGTCAAAGGTGATAGCGAGCCTGGCACATCTGCAGACCTTTGTCTCTAGCTGGGGCGATGTGAGGCCCCTTAAGGCTGGAAAGTCTGTGGGCCAGTGTCGTGTCTCAGTCAGCTGTGTCCTCTATCTTTATTAGGTTCATTCCTCACCAAGTCATCTCCGTCTGTTACCAACACAGAGATAGAACGTTATTGGTACATTCCAGATCTCCCGACTAGCCCATAACTAGAAGAAAGTCCCTGAGGAAAATCAGTGTGACTCACCTTAGTGATGGTGACCTGAGGCCAACTTTTGTAAGAACTTCATGAAAGATCTTCACAGTTATCTCTTGGCCCTGGACCACCTAATGAGATAGTCTTTATTAGAGTCATAAAAGACAGATGTAACCAGAATGATATTGATCAGCTAGCAAGCAAGATACCCCTGGGCACAAGTGGGAGGTGGCAGCGATTTAATTCTAGTGTCCCTCTTTGAAAGTCTCCATAATTACACCCATTTCACAGGTGTTACCTGCGGAGATCCCCAGAAGTCTGTATTGTGACATTTCTGTAGTCACAACAATATCCTTACTTCCTAATCAAAACTTCTGCATTCTTTCTAACCATCTGTCTAAAACAATAACCATATTAGAGTTTGGTGTCACATCAACTAAAAGGTCACCAGCACAATGATATTCAAAGACTGGAGTAGGTAGTTAGACAGTCTCAAATAAAATGCAAAGACTTATTTTTCCAGTTTTTCTGGGCCTTGTTTGCCTTATGACTAGCATGAATTGGCCTACATGAATTTTTTTTCAGTTTCTATAATATGTCAATATAAATGGTTTATAAAGGTTTAATCAACAATTATGACTCACAATGATGTGTTTCTCCAACTCCTCCCAAAGTAAGCTAGGTAGCAGAGTAGTTTATAACCATCCTTCCTTCCCCAACTCTCTATTCCCTTCCTGTACCTTCTCCTTCACTCCCCTGGCTTTCCCTTCTATCCTTCCCTGTGTTGCTATCCTATCCTTTCCTGTATTGCTAGAGCCTCCACCTCTTCTATTATAAGTTATTTAAACATGTTCTAGTAGAATATATATCAAAATGTGCATATTCTGTTAGTGGAAGGAAGTTTGTTATCTCTTGTTCGCCATGTTTTTATCTTTTCTTCAAGCAGGAGATAGTTCAGTCATGCACAAATAATACAGAGTAAGACCACAGGCATCCATTCACTCATGCTCAGACTTATCGTGTGCTAGCATCTTTCCATTTCCCACAAATCCCTTTTAAAGAGGCCTGTCCCAGGCCAAACTGAGTTCCCTGCCTTGATCCTAGTTCCTCCCTAGGGTGGAAGAATGTTCTTCCAGTCATGATTTTTTTTTGGGGGGGGGGTGTTTTTATTTTTTGGTTTTAAAGTTTGTGTGTGTTTGTCTCTAAGGGAGGGGCATGTGCAGTGAGTACAGGATGCCAAAGATGCCAGAGGCCCCTGCTTTCCTGGCGGTGGAGTAGCAGAAGGTTGCGACCTGGCTGACATAGGTGCTGGGAACTGAAATCTGATCCTCTGCTGGACAGCACTCACTCAAGGCTGCTTAGCCCACTACACGCATTTACGCATACATATAAATTAGCATAGGACTACACCAGATCCTGTGTGTATCAGTTTATCTCTCCTTCGACACAACACACTAGTTTCTGGCACCAGCTCTGTAGAGAACATGTAGAACCAGTTAGTTCATTTATGCTCTCTTATTTCCATTATGTGACCATACCATAATTTACTGACTCATTGAGGATTAGGCAAACTGGAGTAGACAAACATGCATTTATGCATTTCCAATTGTGTGCTTTTGCAAACAGCACTCCTAAGAAATATCGTCAACTACTTCCTTGAAGATGAGTGTTTCCCTCAAGGGTGACTGCATATTCTAGGTCCCGGATGACTAAAAATGACTAAAACTTGTAAATAGAAATTTACAAGTTGTGCAAATGACCAAGTATTAATATACAGAATATGTAAGAAATTCCTAAACATATAAGAGAAAAGCGGATGATCCAATAAAATTGATAAAGGTTTTAGAGTCACCTGAATAAAGATAAATGCCAAGTAGCTATTAAATATTACAAATTTGTTCTATCCAGTAGTCATCTAAAGAAACTGAGGTTAAAAAAAAAGTAGAACAGAATCTCAAACATCAAAGAGGCCAAAATTAAAAAGCCTGCAGAAAGCATGCTAGGGCAGGGTTATGGACTATCCTAGGGCAGGAGGACAAAGTGACTTTCTCTCCTTGGACCTTGGTTATCTGTGCATAAAATAAAGGTGGTCTGTAAGAGTCCTTCAAGTCCCAATATTTCTGCAATCTTTTTGTATTTGATTAAACATGACTTTACAAGGACTACATTTGGAGATATAGAGAGAAAAAGATAGATTCTCTATTTCATTCATTAAGTCAGGCTTTGCTTAGGATAGGCATAACCTCTTTAGGTATACCTCTGTGGGTTTTTTTCTAATGCTTTTATATATGGTGATGATGGAGGACTCTTATTGTGTTGTTATTTCGGGTGTAAAGCTAGCCATGCGGGAGTCGGGCGGGATGGAAAGCAGGCCTGCTCGCTCTCATCACTACATGGTGAGGTAACTATCAAGCCACTGTCCTCAAAGAATTGATGGAAGGATGGAAACAGAAATTCCTGGAGGGATGCTCATATGCACAGAAATAGGTACTGTAATATGGAATAGTAAGGGGGTGATGGGAGGCATTTACTAGACTGGCAAGCACCAGGGCTTCTTGCAGGTGGAGAGGCACCTGCCAGGTTTAAGTACAAGCAACCATAATAACCAGACCAAAGCAACAGCAGTAGGCATACGTGCAGAGGTCCTACAGTAAGAGAGTTTGAAAGACCTAAAAGATAGCAGCTGAAAGAGCCAGAAGGTCGAGGTAAACAATCAAGGAACATACAAACTTTGTAAGCAACACTCAAGAGTTCAGATTCCATCCTAAGAACAAGAGGAAGCCATGGAAAGCTTGAAGGAGAATGGAGAGTTGAGCCATAGCTCAAAAAGGTCATTCTAGAAGACACAGAACAAGAGGTGGAGCTGAGTTGTGTGCCCTGTATCCAAACAGGTCTA
Source organism: Arvicola amphibius (assembly GCF_903992535.2). Lineage (NCBI taxonomy): Eukaryota > Metazoa > Chordata > Mammalia > Rodentia > Cricetidae > Arvicola > Arvicola amphibius. Next base: position 20,291,127 of record NC_052059.1, read on the forward strand.
CAAGATTTGAGAGTGGGGGGCTCTCCAGGGGCTGTTTTGACTAGATGCTTGTAGAAGAGGAGGATGGGGAGAGCTTTTAGGCCTATGCCTTAAACAATGCCGTGAAGGGATGCTACCCACACAGCAGGTCACAGGTCACCAAGCAGAGGGAGGTGTGAATCTCATGACCCTGTTGTGCAGCTTGAGTGTGAGCTATCTGAGAGAGAGAGGAGTGCAGATGGAGTTGGATAGAGGACACTGAAACCCTGGGGTTTTGCCTCCAGATCCCAGCTTGAGAATCACCGCCACGGAAGAAGGAGTTGAAACTGCGCTGGTAAGCAAGCTTATCTAGCTAGAACATCTAGAGTGAGACTTACGGCAAAGGAAACTGAGAAGTTATCAGAGCTCTAGGAGAAAACAACAGAGTACGCTCCTAAACACACATGGGGGGTACATTTATGGATAAATGTAGATTCAATAAGCAACCAGAGCAGTGATCCTACATGAATTTTCTGCCCATTGATGTAGTTGTCTGTCTTTCTTAAAGCTTGATCCTAATGCAGATGACTTTTCAGGGAAGTCTTGTGATGGTTATAGAATTAGCCTCACGTAGCGTTGGATGAATGTATGGTTGTACTTGTGCACCATGGTGGTCTCTGGAGAATCTACTCAAAATCTTGACAGTCCTCTTAGCAGCATCTGTCAAGTAGACTGGGTTCCTCATGCTTATTTCTCTCATCTGCTCTGCCTTAATGCAGGAGGCGCGCACCAGCCAACTTGCCGAGTAGCACCAGGCAAGAGCTACCAGGCAATGCCTTCAGAGAGGAAAAGGAAGTTCCCTTCTTTACATCCTTGGAAACTTTCAAAATGTAGAATGCAATGGTGTGCTTAGGAATTCAGCCTAACATAGGGGTTTCCCTCTAATTTTAGATTGAAAAAAAAATAGAGCAATTGGAAGTTGTGCTGGGATCTGGCACAAGATGTATCATGTGCTATTGCCTTGTGTTGCCTCTCCCAAGGACTATGTGTGCATTGTCAGCTCTGAACTTCCCCCAAAGAAGTGGGGGCCCAAGAAAATCGGTACCTGCTTCCACCTCCTCCCCAACACTCATGTGTTCTCAAACTGGTACTGTTCATACTCTGCTGTTCTAATTGTCTACTTACTAACCAAGCCTAAATATCGTTGTTCAATTAGAAAACTAAGTCTAAAAACAGAACAAACTGTCTGGGCTTTGTGTGCTACCTTCCCAGTGCAGGCTGCACAAATCGTGGCAATGGTGACTGCAGACATCCTACAGTAAGTAAGTGTGCCCTGGTGGGATTGACAGAAAGAGAGCAGTGCCCAAGAATATGGAGGACCGGTGAAAAGTGGGGTTCCCAGGGACAAGGAATGCAGTTCTCTGTCTCCTGTAAATATCTCAGAGAGAGAAAGAGGAAAGGGGAGAGATGGAGAGAGAGCAGCAACGTGTGTCAAAACATTGTCACCTAAAGGCTGTGTTTTAAGAGATGAAGAGGAAGGAACTTGCAAGCCTCGCGTGCAGAAATTTCCAGTCGTGTTTTCAAATCACTCCTGAGATGAGGTGCTGAAAGGTCCACAGGCCAGGGATTTGTGCATAATTGGATCATTCAAAAACACACAAATGGCTGCCAGAGCAAAGTACAATGTTCACTTTAGAAATCACAAGAAAAGCTTTGTTTTCAGTAGGGCTGAACGGACTGAAGCCTGGTTTCAGTGAAGCATGTTTTTGCTTTGGGTGTCATTATTTAGTTTGGCATCTGCCGCCAAGAGAACCTTTTTCTTACTTCAACTGTTGTTTGTCTTGTGCTGCTATGACTGTGAGAGGCAAGATCCTGATGCTACATATTTGAATGAGAACCGGGCCCCCTGTTTACCGTGATTCTGATAAAGCCGGGGAGGGAGCAAGGGGTCTCTATTACTTGCCAGGACTTGAAAAGCTAATAGTTGTAGGTCTTGTCTCTTCAGCAATCTGGAAAATCAAGTTTAGCTGGTTTGATCAAAGACCTTAGGAGTCAGTAGAGAGCCCTTGCACGCAATAACTATAGATACTGTATACATCGGCCAGCCAAAGGCCAAGAAGCTAATAGCTCGGAGAGAGATGAAGGATTACGTATGTTGTGCTTTCAAATGCCAAAGGATAGAATTTGCCATTTTAATATGACGGCCAAGGTTTGTCGTGTTTAGACTTTCAGACAAACAAAATACTCTAGACCTTAGAGCCTTAAATCATTACAACTACATAGTTTAAAAAGACCCTGCCTCTGTCTGTCTGCTGCCTGGAATCCAGTGAGGAGCCAGGGAATAACGTCTACACTTCTAGTGATGCTTTGCCCAGAGAACGGAGAACAGTTTTAGATAGTTATGGAGTGAGATTGCCTCATATTTTTGGCATCCTTTTTCATCCAAAACTTCTTGCTACAACACCTGTACAGACAAGATGATTTTGATTGAGATTGATGTGGTAGGACCTGGTACACATTCTTTCTCGGACGTCCTCCTCCTTTTGGGCAAGTCAGTCATGCAAGAAAAACTACACGCTTCTGCCAAGACTTGATTTCCTAGCTCAGAAAACTGTAGGTTTCAACATGAGGAATTAGAAACACTAAAACCGAAAAGGATTGGCCGGGTCATTTATATCTGATCTTGTGAAATACCATCCAACTGGGTCTCACAGGCTTATTTCAAGTCCTGGGATTTTATTTTTATTTATCTTACTCAAAAGGCCGTCTCTTGGGGCGGGGCAGATGACTCAGCTGGAAAATTGCTTGCTATGCAAGTCTAAGGACCTGAGTTCAAATCCTCAGTACCCAGGAAAAAGCTAGGCATGGCGGTACCTGTAATATCAGGTAGGGAGGCAGGAAAAAAAAATGGTTCTGGGAGCTCAACAGTCAGCCAATCTAGCCAAATGGATGAGTTTCAGGTTCAAAGAGGAACCCTGACTCAGAACAAAGTAGAACAATAGAGGAGGACATGACAGATGACCCCTGGCTTTCACACACATGCACATGAACTTGCCTACATGTTGTTCATATGTGTGCATACAACACAGAAGTGGAGGGAGAGGGAGAGGGAGGGGAAAGAGAGAGAGAGAGAATCTTCCTTAACTGTAAGCTACCGACAGTATCCTTAGCCAGCAATTTTTAGAACACAATATTGAATCATGCCCTAGACAGCGAACCATTTCTTACCTGAATGTGTGTCACATCTATTATGTCTACCTGCAAGGAAGACTGTTGACTCTTGAATCGTGCATTGGTTTTAGTCACTACTTAGGAGCCTTGTGAAACAACTGTTTAAAGGAATTTTGCACACACACACACACACACACAGAGAGAGAGAGAGAGAGAGAGAGAGAGAGAGAGAGAGAGAGAGAGAGAGAGAGAGAGAGAGAGAGCAGTGACCTGGCACTAAACTCAATTACAGGTACAGAGAAGACATGTAAGCTTCTCTGCCAGTGTGCGTCACCAAAAGCTGTCTGTGGTGCCCACTAATGGACAGTGCCTTATTTGACTTGTGTACCCATTAAAAGCTACATCGTTGCTAAGAATCCGTGTATGAAAAACATATATTCTTATTAAGCATTTTCCTGAGAGTCAGAAAGATGAGAGGTGGCTCTCGGGTTTCGGGGGACTATTATTAGGTTCCCAAAGCATTTTCTTAATCACTTGCATGTTTAAGGGAATACTGGAGTCCAGGTTGAGTAAACAAGGTCCCATTGTGTTCTAAATGGCCATCCATCGTGGGTCTTTTCTTATTTCCGTGCTATTTTTCCTTCTCACGCCACCAAACTTCACTTCTTGGAATCGGAACCTGAACCAAAGTTAAACATCATAAAGAAATTTGCTCGGTACAAACTAACTTTTATGGACTGAAAAGCATTCTTTTTTTTTTTTTTACAGTGCAATCTACATTTTTGTAAGGCCTTGTGGAAAATCCCTGATGACTGAATGGCACTTAAAGACTTAAGGCCATGCATTTGCCACAAAGCTTTCAAAACTCCTCGGGTACAAAGGGGAGGGAAAGTACCTGTTTCCCCCTGTTGTCGAGAGTTCAAAAGATTGCTCTTAGGGACCTTGTAATCCTAGGCCTCCTTCTGTTTTCTGGCCCTCACTTCATACCACCCAGCAATGACCAGTGACAGAACTTACCAGCTGCCTACTGGGTTCCCTCAGGCCCTCTCAAGCCTCTGTCCCAGCCATGACTTCCAAGTCCTTGTCCTGCCCTTAATCTTCTAAATCCTCCCAAGTTTTGCCTAATGAGCCAGATTTTTCTTCCTTCCTTCCTTCTTTCCTTCAGATTTCTCTTATTTCTTGTGTATCTGTGGGTCAAGGGTTCATACGCATGTGTACAGGCTTCCGAGGTATCCCCAAAAAAGTGTCAGAGCTCCCAGAGCTGGGGTGTCAGGTAGTTATGAGCCACAAACTATTGTCCTGGGAGCTGCCTCGGGTCCCCTACAGAAGCTGTAAGCACTCTTAACCAAAGAGGCCTCCCTCCTGTCCCAGGTTTCCTTTCCAGCATATTATTTTCGCTTTTCAAGCCTCATTCGGTTGAACAATATCTTCATCGACCATTCTAAATGAGCTCAAGGTTTCACGGGCCCTTTCCTTCTCTTAGCCTGACATGGCTGTGACATGAAACCCCCCTTGCCAGTGTTCCAACAGTGCGTGAGGCCAACCCCCAGCTCAGGGGTAGCCCCTTCCCTTGTTTCTAGCTCATGAGGTGTGTGGCTGAGAGAAAACTCAGTGCCAAGCATTGTAATGTTGCAACTTGATGAGTTTTTCAGAGTGATTGAAGATGAGGCGAGATTGTAGTTGACTTGCTACAATTGTGTATCCTGCTGACAGCACAGGACATTTGAACATGCTTGTCGATGTGCAAGGCAGGCGGAGGGGGGATCCTGAGAGCTCCAGGGGGGGATGTGTTCTTAGCCTTATGAACTCGGACCTACGCTGTACTGTCTCAGGTTTAGGGGGAGGCTCACCCCTAACGCCCCCCTCCCCAACAGTTCCCACCAGCCCTCTGACAGAAACCAAATGGAAAAACACCAACCAACTGTCACACTCTGGATGGCAATGACAACAGCGAAGTTCTAACTCCTTTTTCCTTTAGGAAAAAAAAATCCTTCTGAAACAGCTCACTAGTTGTAAATGGCTAAAGAATTCTGCTTTCTCTTAAGATTATAACTTTTAAGTAAGTCCTGAGGCCTGACAGCTCTGAGTGAGGCTTCAGAGAGGGTGTGGAGGGCTTCACCTGTAGGCATTTTTGTAGCTAAGGTTTAAAAGGTGAGGAGAAAAGTCCTCAGAGGCCACTTCAGGCACAGATAAAGGACACAATGAAGGCAGAAACCAGGTCACAAAATACTCTCACCTCCTGTCAGTACCCTGTGTTGGTCACTTCTCTGTCAAGTCTTCTCTGGCCTTCAGAAACCTCCTCAGATCCAGAACCATTTTTTCCAATCTGTCATCTGATATAGATTTGTTTCTAATTATCCCCTATCAAGACGCCTTGCTGGGTTAAGAACATGCTTAGTGGTAGAGACCTCACGTGACTGTGGAAGGCTCTAAATTGAATCGCTAGCTCGGCTGACCAACTGAGATTGGGTTGGCTGGCAAAGAATTTGCCTAGTGAGCACTGTGACCTTAATTCAATCTTCCGAACCCACGCTCACAAAAACCTGGGTGTAAGAGCATGTATCTGTAATCTCAGCACATGAAGACAGGCTCACCGTGCAGTCAGCCTAGCATGATTACCTTGTCCTGGATCCACAAGCCTCACGACATACATGTACCGCATATATATCTGTACACGTGAGCACACACACATACACACACACACACACACACACACACACACACACACACGGAGTTCTTTACTACTCTAATGTTTTGCAGTGAGATGTGTTCCACCCTAATGTGCCTCTTCTTGGAAAGCCCTTTGTTTGTTCTCTGCTTATATAAGTCACATGACACTCTCTGAAGCCTTCCCAACTCCTCTGGTGAAACAAAAGACACTTACTTGCTTTATGCCATCATGGCTCCCAGCTCTTGGATTAGCCAGACCTGCACTAGACTAATATGTCCTTACCTGCCTTTCCCTGATTTCAGACCATAGAGCCCTGAGAATAGGGCCCACATCTTACAAGGGGGGCCTAGTAACTGCACTTTCTAAGAACTGAGCTCTACGTTGCTCGGTATATTGAACTGAAATAAATAGATGGCTACTGAGTGAGAAAAAAACCAAAACTTAATTTTATCTGCATAATTAAAGCTAAACTGATACAGATGGGTACTCCTTAGTATTCCCAAGTCTCAGCTTGCCGTTGAATCATGGGTAGATTTTCTGATAGATTCTTTTATGTTACTTGGATTTAATAGCATAAGAATATGATCTAGCTGCTTGACTCACTGTCAAGGCAGCTCCTCGGTTTGATAATGCACACAGGAAACCTTCTGCACTAATCTTCTTTTGCAAGGGAAATGATTTCAGTTTTAGGGGGAGATGTTCCCTTTTCCCTCTTGATGCTTTTAAATTCTAAAATAAATGGTCTTATTTTCACATAAGGTAGAAAAAAACCGAGCTGTAGATAAGTACATCTAACATTGCACTAAGTGTATGCCCCACCTAAAATAAAAATCTCATGATCTCTAGTTATGAGCTAAGCTTAATACAAATGACTCTATTTATACTAATTTTTGAATGACTTAAACTTTTCTGCAATGCATAGGACCTTGACAACAATATTGCCCCTGTGGAGCTGTAGCTGATAAAAGTAAACAAAATATTGATAACCAAAACAAAATTTTACTTACATTGGCTTATTTCCTTAATGGAAGTAGGAGAGACTGTATTTTCTCATTTTTGCTATTACTTTTCTAATAGGTTAGGGACACTCAAACCAATGGGCTGTTTTTAGTCGCTAACTCTCTGCATCAGCCTGGTACAAATTCTGTTGTTCCAAAGCCACTAAGAAAATGCACGGTTCTCACAATTGGTCACCATTCCCTTAGATGAGCCCCATGCCTCTGAGACGCTGATATCAATCTTTAAAGCTGATTGAACAGGCATTGCTCTTTAGGTTGCAAAGCAAAATTCATACATGACTAATTCCAAACAGACATAATGAATAAAATGAATACGAAAGTCTTCTAATCTGCTTTCTGATTGAAACATGGACTTCAGATTGGAAATACTCTGTTTCAAAAACTTTGAGAGTCCTTTTCATTGAATTGGGGTTGAATCAAAAGTCTCATTGATTTTCATCTTTTTATTTGTTTGTTTGTTTTCTGTTTTGTTTTGTTTTTTTTTTAAACAGGACCTTGCCATATAGATCAGGCTAGCCTCGGACTCATAGTGATCTTCTTGCCTCAGTCTCTCAAGGACTGAGAGTACAGTTTTGTATGACTACAGCCAGCACAGTTGACAGATCCTTGATCCAATTTGTTTTTAGATAATTGGTTTGTTTCCTCGGTTATCAATAAAAGTAAGTTTCTCATTCAAAATAAATTAATTTTGGGGAGGGGGGGATGCTGGTGAGAAAGCTCAGTAGTTAAAGTGTTTGCCTGCCATGCAAGGCTGAGGACACAAGTTCAATCCCCAGGACCCACGTAAAGGTCAAAGGATAGAAATGGCTCCACAACATTATTTTCTGACCACTGTATATGTGCCATCACAACGGTACCCACCACACTGGCACACAGTGCATATGGTAATAAATTAGTACTATTATTTTTATTGGTTTTTCAAGACAAGATTTCACTGTGTAGCCCTGACTATCCTGGAAATCATTCTGTGAACTAGGCTGTTTTTGGAACTCAGAGATCTGACGACTTCCGCCTCCCAAGTATTGGGATTAAAGACATGCACCACCACTGCCTGACTAAATTAAAAATAATTTAAAGTACCTTCAATTGTACAGAGGAGAAATGTTTCTGATTTCTGGTGAAATCTATTAAGTTTGAAATTTCACAGGTTTTGGTATTAGTAAATGTTCTCCACATCTTAAAAAAGTTGTTCCAATCACACATAATAGCTTTTAGTATAGTGGTTCTCAACCTATGGGTCTCGATCCATTTGAGTCACATATCATAAATCCTGCATATAAGATATTCATTTCATAACAGTAGCAAAATTATAGTTATGAAGTAGCAACAAAATAATTTTCTGATTGGAGTCACCACAACATGAGGAAAAGACAAGGTGAAGCCAAGTGCAGTGGTCACAGCATTAGGAAGGTTGAGAACCACTGCTCTAGTACATCCAGAATGACTTTGATCAGAAATCTCAAATATCAAAACAGTGTCCACTATTATTATTTTATTGACATCACTCCTAATATATCAATGAGGGATTTCATAGTTTCAAAGGATAACATGTTTTGACCTTTGAAACACATCACTTCATTTACCTAACAAATATGTATTACCTATTCTGTTCAAAGTAAGATTGACTGAAAGACATATAAGACAGGCAAAGTCCTTCACCACTGAGAAATTATTATAATTTTATAAAATAAAGAACAATGGCAAAGATGCAGCAAACAAAGATAGAGAGCTGGAATAAAGTCATTTGCCCCTTGGAATGCAAAAGTGCAAACTGGGTAGCAGTTGAGAGACTCTGTGGAGGAGCAGTAACGAGAGAATGAACAGAGTGTGGGGAATATGAAGAAGGACCAAGAAGAGCAGCCTCCTCAAGGCGGTGGGGGAAAGGATGCTGTCTTTTCAGGTGATGCAACTGAGTTTGCATCCCTCCTCCATGCATACCTCTGAGCTTGAGGCCTGAGTTTGTGTTCAGAGCCTGGGCAGAAGAGTTGAGCAATGCAAACTTTCACTGGTGACATTAACATTTGTCTACCATAAAGTACTTGGAAAATACAAGGTCAAGCCAAGTGTAGTGGTAAATACCTATGGTCACAGCCCTGGGAAGATGGGAGCAAGGGAACCAGGAGTTCAAGGGTATCTTTGGCTACATAGAGAGTTTGAGATCAAACTACAAATGTTACAATTTTATTAACACTGCTATTAAGGATCATATTAAAACATTATCCTGTTTAAAATATTCCAGAGAATTCTCCTTGCATTTACAATAAAATCTAAACTTATCATGATCTTTATACAATTTTCAGACCTGCAACCTGGTTACTGTCTAGCTCCTGGTACCTTGGGTTTTCATTTCTCCGGGTACACACTAACATAATTCCACAGACACCCACGGTCCAAGGTCTCTGGGACCACTTGATCTTTCTCTTTCCTCTCTGTCTTGTCTCTACTCTCTTTTCCTTTCCCCTCTCTTGCTCATTGAAAAGGTCTTTGAATTTCAACTTGAGCATGTCAGAAAGGGCTCATTCATACCCCACCCCCTCAATCACAGCAGGACCCCATTGTTCTAAGACATATCTAATTGGATCTCCCCAAGCATCTGTCCTTGTATGAAATTACTTTTCTTACCTATTTGTCTCTGACTCCCTGATAGCAGACCGTGTCAGTCTTTCTCTCTACTGCATCATTCTCATTCCCATTAAGCAACAAGACAACAGCTTGTTGATGCTGTGTCTCTTGTGCTGTTACCCATAACTGCTGCAAAGGGCGGTGAGAGGGTGTCTTTTATTCCCACCTCGATTTTCTGATTTGCCATTCTCTCCTGAACTTACTCCAGTCAGATCTGGGTCATCTTTGTCTCACTGAAAAAAAAATATGCAAAGTAAACAACTTTAAAAAAAAAGAAAATCATTTTGGTAAACGGTTTCAGAAGCTTAGTTCATGGTCAGCTGGCCCCACTCTTCTTATAGAAGTAGCAAGGCAGAAGGTCACGGTCCTGTAGGCTGCAGCTGCTCTCAAGGAAGGCCAGGAAGTAAAAAGAAACAGATAAAAGACCTGGGTTCAAAGAACACATGCCCAAAGACCTAACTTCCTTTCTCTAGGCCTTACCTCCTAGACATCTACCACCTCCCAACCAGTGGGGAACTAAGTCTTCAACATATGTGGTTTAGGGGAATATTTGAAATCAAAACCGTAATAGCGCCCTTGTCCCTACAGCATGGAATTGTGTTTATCAGTGTCATCGATAACCGCTTTACCAACGCCAATAGCTAACTCGCAACTACCATCTGCCTTTGAACAGTACCATTTGACAGAACTGTGATGGGGAAGCTCAGCCAATCACCTTGTTTGTGGGATGTGTCCCGCCCCCCCCCCCCCCCCCCCCCCCCCCCGCCGTGGCCCCAAATAGTCTATAAAACCATCTATGTGCACTTGCTTTTCTCTCTTTGTTTTCCTGTACTCCTTGCTGGGACCCAGGTTTTGTAAGTTCTCCTTCTTTCTTTTATTAGAAAATATTTTATATTAGAGCTAGTCTGGTTAATTCTAACTGCCGATCAACCACGCCCCTAACAGATCTGATCCTGTCACCTTCCTTAGGATGCTTGTTTCTCTTGGCTTGGGGAGTTCAATTTCCCATTGGTTCTCCTATGATCTCACAGACCACTCCTTGGTTAGGCCTTCATCATTTTAAAGATCAAGAGGCCAAGTTCACTGTTTACATCTCTCCTAATCTACATTCACCATGTTACCTTATTTAATTCTACAACTTTAATACCATATTTAATTCTGCAGGTTTAACAACACTTTTTTTTTTTTTTTTGGTTTTTCGAGACAGGGTTTTCCTGTAGTTTCTAGAGCCTGTCTGGAACTAGCTCTTGTAGACCAGGCTGGCCTCGAACTCAGAGATCCGCCTGCCTCTGCCTCCCGAGTGCTGGGATTAAAGGCGTGCGCCACTACCGCCCGGCTTAACAACACTTATATTCTAACAAATTCTCAATTATTTCCAATGCCAAGATAAACTACTCTACTTGAATGAGTAACTCAAGCTACCTAACAAACTACCCAAAATGTAAAGTAATGGCTTAAAACAACCATTGTATATGTATAGGCCACAAATTTGAATAAACTAGATGGTCCACCAAGGAATGCTCATAGATACTTAACTGATTATGTATAGAGAGTTTTAGAGGACCAAGATGGCTGGCTTCCTTTATACATTGAAAGGCCTAGTTAAATAATATGCAGAGCCCGCTGGGATGAGAAGGGAAGAAGAACCTTTCTGAGTATCTGGATTATCTGTCCTGTATGCACGTCTATGGGAAATTGTCTTGATTGTCATGCACGCACCAAAACATCAGTTTCAAACTCTATCATGAGCATGTAAATAGTGTTGACTCCATAGGTAAATTACCTGATTGGGTTATTCTGGAAAGAGGGTAGGAGATTGCATTTTAACCTGCTAACTTCATGATTCTGCAGAATATAATCCAGGAAACATAGTCATGTAGCTGTATAACGAATGCCCACCATACTGGGTTCTTGAAACTTTTAGTGAGTTCTAATCAAGTGGTCTCCCAATTTTCCTTCTGTTTATGTGATAAAGTACCCTGACAGAAGGCAATTTTAAAAAAGGCCTTGTGAGCTACAATAAATCCTGTCTTTTTTACATGACATGCTTCATGATAGAGTTTGAAACGGACGTTTTGGTGTCCAAATACACCACCTAAGGCCTGCTACTTCTAGATACCTCGCCTCTTTTTCCACTTTTTCCAAATGCTTGATTTGGCCAATTTTCACCCTTAAGTTAAAATTTAAGACTTGATGAGCTATTAATGGCTAATAACACATTACCTTTTTAGTAAGACTTCCTAAAATAAACCAGGTAGCCTGAAAGCTGGCCAAAGGATAATATTTTCAGAAGGAAGCTAGGCCATTCTGACATATTCATTTGCTTCCTATGAATCAAGCAAGTAAGGTTTACTTTTGGTATTTCAAAACATTACTAGCCAAGTTATTTCTTTAAAACATATACAATGAATGAATGAATGTACTGCTATGAATGAAGCAGTACAGAATTTGGATCCTTCATAATCTTTAACTAGAGAGCACAGATTACGTAGTCCTGAGGATCTTGAGTATAACAAGTACCAAGCAGCTGAAGCTATCTAAAACTTTCTTTGAATTTTGCTTACAGTTCAACTCAGAATTGTGAATTTGAGTCTTATATCATATGTTTACTCCTTAAGATAGAAAATAATATCTTAATAACATTTGAATTATTGTATATTGTTAAAAGACAAGGCTTGTCCCAAGCCTGTTTTATTCTTTGTATTACAATAGGATACCTTTCCTGGTCTTCAGTTTCATGGGACTATGTGATTGAATACTAGTCAATGGTACTCATGACTTTGCTAGAGTGTTTTTCAAACAATTCTCTAGGCCCTTTCCACTTCAGTTAATTTCATCCAAAATATTAGAAACCTTATACTGTCAATGACAGAGCCATAACATGGAAGGAACCTAGGTCCTTGAATGGTCCCAGGGAGGAAAATTGTATGCCAGTTTCTCTATTACATTAGTGAGGTGAAATTTCCCTATGACTGTATGATTATGTATTGTGGTGTTTGCTACACCATCCATCTTTACCTTAATATTATAAGTACTTTATTCTTCCTCAAAATTCTCAATAAATCAGTGATCGGCCAAGAAAGTGTGGTTTAGTTGTTCCACAGCTTCAAGGAACCACTGGCATATAAAGACTTTAAGGCTTTTTACATATATACACTCTTTCTGAAAAGTATGGAAGGCCATCATTAGGCCTCCCCAGTATGCATGAAAACCATGGCCACTTAAGGAACCAACCAAAAGTTCATTCTTATATACAGCCATAGTACCATAGCAACAATATCCATTGTGCATTCAGGACACCATATGGAAACAACCTGGCACCCAACCCAAAAAAGCCAACAACCCCTCCTCCTGCAAGGCCTTGTCACTGTAGCTACTAGGTGCCATGTTCATGGCTAGATATCAGATCCCCTTGTGGGAAGCATTTCTTTTCTAGAAGATAATCCAGTCTCTGGCACCCACAACAGAGTTGATAATGTATCTGGATTTTTTTTTTAGGTGAGAGAAGTGATTATTTAGACAGTTCCCAGTGTGGTGGCCCACTCTAGGACAGATTATTATATGTACTAAAGCTCTTGAAGAACACTTGACTTATTATTTTATGTAAGAAACATGTGATACTGAGGCCATGAGTGAGTGACCTGTCACAGACCACAACAGAACTATTAGCCCTGGAACTCAAGGGCCCTGCAGTAATCTCCTCTCTCATAGCAAACAGGGCCTAAGTTCATACATGCAAATATCTCCCTGAGCATCAGTTGTCACAGAAATGCAAACCTGGAACTGATCTACTTTCTTTATTGCAGTCCATGTGTTCTGTAGAAGGGAAAAATGCAGTCTCCATCCTAATGGCAGTTGAGGCAACAGATTTCTCCTGAACTGTTAGGCATGGCCTTAGAGCTTCTGCGGAAAGAGTGAGACAATGACAGGCTTTCTAAGATGCAATCCATACCTCTAAACTTCTACTGCTATAAATTCTGCCTTCCTTTTTGTTTGTTTGTTTGGTTTTTTCTTTTGGTTTTCTTTAAGACAGGGTTTCTCTGCAGCTTTGGAGCCTGTCCTGGAACTAGCTCTTGTAGACCAGGCTGGCCTCGAACTCACAGAGATCCGCCTGCCTCTGCCTCCCGAGTGCTGGGATTAAAGGCGTGCGCCACCACAGCCCAGCTTTGTTTGTCTTTCTTAAAGATCCCAGGGTTTCTAATCCCAATCATCACTGGTGGGGATTTCTCCCTCTCCTCTCCTCTTGAAGCCTTGTTGTTTGGGAATGTCACATGTGACAGTATTTATTTATTTTGGCCAACAGTTTCACTTCACAGTGTCCTGTCCAACATTTTTTTTTCAGTTGGTCAATTAGCTAACTTAGGATGTTTGGAGATAAAATGTTGACATATTGGATATCTTGCCTCTTTTACAAGCTGCCATGTCATGTTCTCATTGAGTGACTTAAGAGTTCATTCTGCTCTGGGCCACGTCTGTAACCTTTCTGAATGCACTTTTAGCCAGTCCCACTGGATGCTGCGTGACAACAAAACATTCTATGGTGCTGTGTCTTACTGCCTTTCATTTCTTCCTAATTTCTCCACTTGCTCAGGAAACACCAGTTTTCCTGCTGCTTCATGGGCTAGTTCATCACGGAATGCAGCCTTTCTCTTCAGCTCCAACCACCTTGAATTTGCAGTTGCTCTGTTAATCTGTTTTAAAACTCTGCAATGAGATGTTGATGCTTTTGCCAAAACGTTACTGTTACTATGCCTTCGTCTACCCCACAGTACTAGACATGAGACTGACTGTTCTTGTGTGCTCCTGGAGATATCCAAAGACTGATTCTAGAACTTATTCTAAGTTCCTTCTAATGGCTTTTGTTTTCTCATTTCCCAACTTGGAGATAATTGTCAATTTTATTTCTTTAAAGCTAATTAAACTTCCAGTTCAAAATAATATGGCTTTATTTTATTTATGTATATTGTGTGGGTGTATACACGTGTGTGTGCTTACAGATGCTAGTCTTGCTAAATTAGTGAGCTCCTGGGTTCAACAAGAGAAGTAAGGCAGTAAGGGATTAAAACAATAAGAAAGAAAAAGAAAAATATATCTAGACATCAATGTTGGCCTTTACCTATAGGCACATACAGAGCCCTGTACACTTGTGTGTGCGTGCATGCGTAGTCGTCAGTAGTCTATTGACTGACATATTGGCCAAGAGCCTAAACTGATCGTGTCTTCTAATAATTGTTATCATGCTGCTACTGGTTCTTCATCTATTTGCTATTCACCCAAGGCTGAGCTTAGTCTCTCCCACCTTACTCTGGCGGCCTTAATTCACAATTTCTTTCCTCCCCTTGAGTCTTCTATGAAGCCTCACCCAGTCTCCCCACCTTTAGACTGCACTCCTCAAATCAAGCCTTCACTGAATTCCAGCAGTAGACTCCTTTCTAAATTAAATCTCTGAAATTAACATCCCCCATTTGATTCCTCCCTCCACGGTTTCCTCATCTTCCAATAGTTTCTTCCAAACACAGTTAAGCCCTGGGGGCTGTTCCAACAAGCCCTTTGACATCAGTCTCTTGCTTTTCTCCCCATTTTCTCCCATTTGCACATGACATTTTCCTGCTCATGCCCAGGTTTTTAAAGCTTAGGCATGTCTTATTACCAAGTCACTGTTTGCCACTGCCCTCTGCAATGACATCATTTGACAGTCAATACAAAAGCATCCTCAAACCTTTAAGTCCAGTTAAAGGTGCAAATGCACATGAGGGTTTTTCTCTGTTGGCAAACAAGCCTCCAGGATGCATTGTGGCTGAATCTCCCTGTACTTGAGTTTGATATCATCCAAGAACCATTCCCCCTCTACAAATCTTTTCCTTAGAAAGAAAGACCCCTGGTTTCACAACAAAATTATTACTGTGTGTTCACCAAGCTCCTGGGGGACTTGTCCATCTCTGCCCTGCTGAGAACAAATTCCTACCATTTGTCAGGTTTCTCTGTGAAGCTACAGAGGCAAGCTCCCCAGACACGGAGATACAAAACTCAGATGCAGAGATAGAAAGACGTCCCAGTACAAAAAGGTATTCAGTGTGCTTGGGAACAACTGTGCTTGTGAGATGCATAAACACTAGGGACAGAAAGTTCGGTAATCCTTTTCCAGAGAGCGATCATAGTTGTCACGTCACAAAAGCAAATGACTGCTCTTCATTTGAAAGCTGAAAATCAAGTGGCGGCTTGGAGTGGAAACAAAATGTAATCAAGTCAAACGCTCGCATCTGAAGAGAGAGCCGGCCCTTTCCTTTCTCAGCAGCCTTTCTCCAAGCATAAACCGGCACAGCTAGCTTTGGCTTGCTCATTTTCCCAGGTCCTATATCTTTACCATTAGTTGAGAGTCTAACTTAATCACAGGAACCCATCAGTTCACTTAATCCTTGGCTGCTTTAGCTAGCTGGGCACGTCCTGCAGGAAAGCCAGCACTCTCTACCCAGCTCAGCACCATGCTGAGCCTTTGCCTAGAACCCACGGCTCCTCTGTGCTCATGACACAGGAATGCAGACCAGCAGTAAAATGATAGCGGACGGCTACGTGCATCTTTAGTAAAGGAAGTGGGGCTGGGGGAAGAGCAAAGAGGTTGCTCTTCCAGTTACCTCCGGTGAGATATCTTACCCCTCAATAGCACTCAAATGTAGTTCTTTTTTTAAGTAGTATAGTTCCTCCGTCATGCTGTAGCTGAGAACACTGAAGCCAGATGTGTTTTGCTCAAGTGACAGAACCGGAATATAAACTGACATCCCGTGGACATATTCCTTCCCTCCCATGCCAGCTGCTTCCCAGAAAAGATGCCTGGGCCTCATGTGACACAGTTAATTTCCAGGAAAGAAGACACCCAAACAGAGAAAATGATTGTCTTTGAATCTGGAGGCCTCTTTGTGTATTAAGTGGTGAAATGGATTGCTTAGAAAATAGACCTTATATCATATAATGTCCATTTCTGTGCCCCTAATGAATATTAGTCCACGGATGGTGTCTCTCTATGTGCTGTGTATAGGAATTTTAGAAAGGGTGTTTTAACTCAATGAATAGCACCAGGGTGAGGAGGCACAGTAATAGATGACAGCAAGATATCAAAGTCAAACCCTCCCTGACTCTCCCTTATACCAGCTCTCTAATCACAGATGAAAGTCTTTCTTTCAGCATCACTTTCTGACGAAGAGTGACATACAAAAGCATTACCCTTGTATTATTATCTCTTCTGATATCACAGGCTCCGACAACCCAGTGACACCTAACGGAACTCGACTATTCCTAAATGTAGAAGTCTGTATTTCCTGCCATCAAAGATCAATATTTCACTGGCTCTGTGTTGTTGCTTAAATATTTCATCCCAAACAGCCCTTTGCAAACATTCATTCAGCAAGATGTCTACTGTGTATGCCACATTGATAGGCAACAGAAAACATAAAAGATACATGCACTGGGCTATACCTCCCAAATCAAGAATTCTTGTGTCTCTACTGCTCTTACCAAAATAAGATCAAGCATTGCCCCCCCCCCAGTACAGAATATATTAACAATGTTCTGATTGGTTTGTGGATCTTTTTTTGAAGCTATACATTTAGCTACAGTATGCCTCTACTCCGTGTGTCCCAGTGACTGCCCATTGCAAGTACAACAACAGTGGACTGTTTTGCCCCACAGTGAATTTTCATGTGCAAGTTTTCCCCATTATTCAGGTTTGGCTGAAATGAGGCCTTCTCAGAGAAACTTCTCTTGTGACTCTTTCCTAGACAAATACTACAATATTTTCCTTCCATCCTTATTAGCAGAGGTAGTGTTAAATATTTTTAAAATATATTTGTTTATTTGTTTCAATCATTATAAGGTCAAGCCTTTGAAAATAAGGCTTTGTTGTTTGTTTTGTGTCTTTTTCTACTTTCTTTATCACTATTGCCAAAGCTTTGCTCATCATGGTGCTTGATGAACCTGACAAATGAATCAAAGCAGAGTGTATTTTGACATATCTACATGAAAGACTGATAAGAACAGAAAGAATCATACAAGATCATGTCAATTAACAGTCAGCATTCTAGTATGGGGTGGGAAGGGGATCATGAGACCCCCCATCCCTGGGGAGCTATTGAAAGTTGATGGCTTTCTTTAACGGTGTGGCTCCTGGTAGGGCCAGCCATACTCCAGGAACATGCAGGCAGCATAAATTGGAGTCCGTGGATAATTGAGACAAAGAAACACAGAGACATGAAGCTGGGTGTCAGGGAGGCAGGGCTGGGTGGATTGTAGAACCCAGGGGAAGAGTAGGGTGCCATGGCTTTGTACAGTCTCAGGGATTGACCTGACTCGTTTTCCAAGGGGACGAAGACATGACAGATTCACACATAGATGTAAGAGCTGGGATTGGGTAGACTGACAGAGAAGCCATAGCATTCCTGGGAGCTCAACATTCTTATTAAAGCACATCGAAGAGAGAGGCAGGGCTCATGCATACGACTGAACAGGAGGCAGCACTATTGTAGACAGATGAACAAAGGGGCAGGGTAAATATACACGACTGAGCAAGGAGGCAGCTTAGGGCATCTCAGTGGGAGCAATCTCTGCAGAGGGCAGTCTCCAGCCCACAAACGTATAGAAAGAAGTGGCTATGGTGGACTTTTTCTGCACACACGGTCAACATTGGCACCTAGGCCAGAGGAGGCTTTGCTATTCCTCTGAGCCTCACCTAAGGGAAAGCTTTTCTGCTTCCATGGGTCTGAGGCATCAGGGTCCTGGATATGGCCATACTCATGTGAGACAATATACATTCACTTAGGACTTCACACACTCCCAACCTTGGGGGGATAAATATGACCAAAACACATGGTGTAAAGTTCTCAAAGCATTAATAAAGTAGTAAAGTAAAAATTAGAAAGCACCAATATCATTTATGTCGTGACATTTTATTAACCATGACCTTTTTTTGACATTCCATGTTTTTTTTTTAGTTCTCATGCGGTCTTTTCCCCCTTTATTCACATACTTTTATTGTGACTTTAATAAGAATCAAATGATGAGGCTGCTGATACCTAAGTGACAGTCACTGGAAACAGAGGAAGCTAAGACAACACTTTCAGTGCATCTATCCAAACATTAGCATAATTTTTATTTGCCTAAGCAATGTTCCTTTTAGGTCTTCATAATAGATATATGTCTCGAAATGCTTGCAAAGGAGCATCCAGGAGGAAGGGTATGAATAGGAGAATTGGCTTTTAGAGCAAAAAGCACAACATCTAAATATTCTTCAAAGGAGAATGGTTAAGGAAGCAATGGAGGATTGAGGTAGCTTAGTGGTAAGTTGCTTATCCAGTACGTATGAGATCTTGGGTTTGGGTCCTCATACCAAAGAATAAGAATGAGAAAGAAAAAAGAAAGAAAGAAAGACTTTTCCATACCATCAATTACAACAAAAGCATTAAAAGAAATATCTCAGTATCAAGATGTAATTCTGCATATATATATATATAAACTGCATATATATATAATTCTGCATATATATATACTGTTTATATATATATGTATATATATATATATATAAACAGTAATTACAACAAAGAGGCTGGTGGCTCAGTTATTCACATAAGATTTTTCTGTTTATCATATGAAACAAAAAACTCTATGAGCTTGCGTATTTGTTCATGTATGTATGCAGCAAATGATCTAAGAGGCGCCTCATTGGATTGCTAATACTGATGACCTCTGACAGGATACAATGATGGAAGCAGAGAGGCCATGAAATGGAACTTTGATATGTTTTAAATACTGTGATATTATCTAAATCTGAACTTTTATCATCCTAACTCAGGAATGAATCTGATTCTAATAATACAGGATAGTTATCTCACTTGGTTTAAAATTAGCCATGTGAGCCATTGAGTTTTTATTAGTAAAATCGAAAAAGTTCAAAAATACATTTCTGTATAATAGGCTTGCCTATGAAAGATATGAATATTCAATAACTGGAGAAATGGGATAAAGAACATATCAAATGTTCTGTGAAGTGTTAGAACTTGACCTAGGCATCAAAGAGGGCATTGCCTTTAAATAGCAACAGGTGCTGACCCAAAGTAATGATTATTGCCAAAGCATCCTCATGAAATGCATGCTAGGTTCAGTTATTTTTATCGGAAGTGGTACATGTGCGCAAATGTGAGGGAACGTAACACTCAAGCTCTTCAATATTATAACCATTAAACTTCATTTTATAATGAAAGAAATTGTCAATTGGGTCTAAATAAGAGAAATTTGTTATAAAATGTTAATATAATCATGGTATTGCTGCCTGGTGGGCAATGCTGTCATGCAATGGATACTCCCTTACACACCAGCAAGTCTCTAGCACAACTGAATAAAACCTGCAGACTTTGAAAATATTAAAAATAGAAATCTTCAGGCGGTGGAGACACCTCAGTGACTAGGAGCACCTGCAACTACTAAAGACAATCATGGCACGACTCCAGGATGCACGTGGTGCTTCGGGACTGTTTCACAGGAGCTGATGCCCTGTTCTGGCCCCCTTGAGCACCAGACATGCACATGGTATGTGTGTATATATGTGTGTGTGTGTATGTATGTATGCAAAATGTTTATATATGTAAAACTAAAAATAAACAAATCTTTAAAAAAGAATAGCAACCTCATATCATGATGAACTTCTGAATACAGCAATGAGAAGCTGTGCTGGCCTCACAAAAACAGAAAATGTCTCCGGGAGCTAGCTTAAACTTTAAGTTCTGAAACAAATTTCATATAGATATAAATCTTCAGCTTGGGTCATCTACTGGAGAACTTGGACTGTTCTCCTTCATAGAAAATAGGAAACTATCACCTAAAACAAAAAATTAAATATACACTCCTCCACTGCTGGTGGGAGTGCAAACCGGTATAGCCACTTTAGGTATCAGTACGGCGATTCCTCAGAAAATTAGGAAACAACCTATGTCAGGACCCAATAATACCATTTTTCGATCTATATCCAAAGATACTCAATTATACCACAAGGACATGTGCTCAACTATGTTTATAGCAGCATTATTTATCATAGCCAGAACCTGGAAGCAGCCTAAATGCCCCTCAACCAAAGAATGGATAAGGAAAATGTGGTATATTTACACAATGGAGTTCTATACAGCAGAAAAAAATGACATCTTGAAATTTGCAGGCAAATGGATGAATCTATAAACTATCTTATTGAGTGAGGTAACCCAGACCAAAAAAGACAAATATCATATGTACTCACTCATAGACATAAAACAAAGAAAAACTAACCTACAAATCACAATCCCAGAGAACCTATATAACAATGAGGATCCTAAGAGAGACCTGCATGGATCTAATCTACATGAGAAGTAGAAAAAGACAAGATCTCCTGAGTAAATTGGGAGTATGGGGACCATGGGAAAAGGTTGAAGGGGAGTGGGGAGGAAGGGAGGAGAGCAGAGAAAAATATATAGCTCAATAAAAATAATTTTTATGAAAAAATTAAAGGTACACATGTGTGAATTTTATAAATAAATATATAATAAACATATAATATTTATATGAATGTATACAATGAATATATATAATTTATTATATAAATAAATATATATAATAAAATTCATACACTGTACCTTTAAGTTTTTGTTATAGGTGATATTTTACCATTTTCTATGAAGGAGAACAGTTCAAATTCTCCAGTAGATGACCCAAACTGAAGATACTATTAAACATTGTATTATATACTATGAATTGTCCTGTGTAGCCATAGCTATGACACAGTTTAATGTACAAAGCAAATCAAGAGTCAAAGTTGATTTACTCTAGATCTTAAAAACTTTAACACCCAGTTTCCCCCTTTTTTATTAAGCCCAGAATTTTCACTTTTTCACTTAACAGAAGCACTCTGTTTATGGCTTTGGCAAATTCAAATTTCTAGCATTTTTGGTCTTGCACTTGAGTCATTAAGAGAAATAAAGGCGACAGAATATAGGCACTATCATATAGCAACAGTCAGTCTGATAGCCATGAAAGCTAGTAAGGGTCAGGTAGACAATTAGCATTTATATTATGGACAGAGAGGAAGAAGACAATTGAAAATTCAGCGAGGGCTTAGAGGTTCATCAGAAAGCTCAGAATAGCTCACAATTTACAATTTATGAGCTGTTTTTCTGGAATTTTTTCTCAGTACTTGGCTTGGTTACAGGTGACTGAAATCCCAGAAAGTGGAACCAAAAACACTGAAGTATCTACTGTATTTCTACAGCATCACAATCAATTGCAGAATGTATTTTTAACTATGGGAAAGCAATCTCTCTCCCATCTAACATTAATTATCCTTTCTTTCCCCACTGCAGACTTCACAGACACAAAGGAAGACTATGGGAAGTAAAATGGAAGACTAAATGAGAGAAGCTAAAGAAGCAAGAGCTATTGACAGGAAGATACAAAAAAGTCATGAGCCTTGGCAGACTCTAAATAGGGAAATTGATAACTCCACTTCCATATATCCCAGGAAACCAATATAGGCCCATTTCTCAAACTGATAGAATGTGTCCTACAAGTAGGAAGCATATGGGTATCATTTAAAGGATACTATTCCACAACCTATGTAAACCTAGCTTGTCAGAAAAGACAAAAAGGAAGCTCGCCTGCTGGACTATTGCCACAGTTCTGCTGATTAAACCAGAGACTACTTTATTACTTATTTATTTATTTAGGTACTGGGATTTCAGCTCCCAGATGAGGTCCTTTCACTACATCCCAGAAGGTATCTCCAGTCCTGAGCTGCTAAGCAGATTTATCCAATATGTTCCATGACATTGTCAGGAATAATACTGTGTACAGCGCAAGCTTTCAAAGACAGGAAGATTTCTTCTGTTTACACAATTTGCTCCCTCCTCTGATTCAATAACTCAGGAAAGATCAGTCCAGGACAAAGGGTCACAGAGAACTGTTCCGGCATCTTAGCCTTCCAACCTCACATGTTGAGAGAACACACTGAAGTTAATGTCAGCCCGCCCAAGTTGAAAGATAGTACTCAGATGTTGCCAGCTGCAATTGAGGTCCCTTATCCAAACCTTTGCACCTTTCCAGACAACAGAAGTCTAAACCGAGAGAGAGAAAACAAGGGAAAACACCTAGCAGCAACTTTTCCACAGGCCTGGTTCTCCCAGGGGCGAAAGACGAGGCGATAGTCCTTTCTTAACTTTCGTGATAATTGCCACTGGATGGAAAGAGAGAGGGGTTTGTGTAGCTGGTAAAACCTCACAACACAGTAGAAATGCATGTAGGTAGCAATTGTTTGGGAGCGCTCTCTCGAGGACTGTGTTGCTAGGTGGCTGATAAATACAAACAAACAAGATTGACTATGGAGGAACCGAGTCTGAACATGACTTCTGGGACAAGGAAATCAATAAATGCCAGTCAGTGAGGTAAGAAGAATAGGCTTAAACATGCGGAGTTTACCTGCGCTCTTTTTTTTTTTTTTTAAGAAGTGATTACACAAAGATGGGTACAGTGAGAACTCACTGGCACAGAAAATGGGAGACCAGGAAGATGAGAGGAAGTTTGTTTTAAAGGCGAGGTTAAAAGAAAAAAGGCTGAGCCTGGGACACATGTAACCAGGTATTTGTCCCTCTGCAGTTTGTCCTGTGGAATCCCTCATGCCTTTTCTCCACAGATCAGCTGTTTGTAGAAAGACGGCTGTAAACCAGACATCTCGTGGGAAATAGATTTGTGAACAACTCTTGCTTGGGAGGCTACATTCTCGTGGAAGAGTCACAACAGCAGCCAATAATGCTGGCTGAGACAGACCACCTGTGTCTGGAAGAGAGACATGTACTTCCTAGGCATCCTGGTTCTCAAGACTCACCTCCGTCATACCCCAACAACCTCCCCAGAGGCCATTCTACTATTTTCTGATGTGAACTAGCTGCTTTATCCTGAATTAAGATGAATTCACTATTACCTATCCCAGTATCTAAAACAAACAGCACCCTCTCCCCCAGCAAAAAAAAAAAAAAAAAAAACAAATAAACAACAAAAAAAAAAACCCGCTGCTCTTTCCTTCTAAACCAATAGCTTTATACTTTTCCTTCTGTCTCAAGGCTCACCGCCTCTTGAGACCTCTTTGCTCACATTAGCCTAAAGAACCTTTTCTGCCCTGCCACGCATTCTTTGAGGTTTGAATGACAGCCTGCCTTGTGAAGTTCATTTTATTATTATGTGTCTTATCTCTTCAATCTGACTATAAACGCCTTAAGGTCAGGGACTGAGACACATTCATTCATGTTTTTATATCCCCAGGGCTTAACACAATGCTCAATAGACGTTTGTTGCTAGTTTTATGTGGATGAAAATGGGACAGAAACTATATCAAAGAAATGGCAGTTGCTAAAAACAAATGCAAAGCAATGGCTGACACTGTTCCAATTCCAACAGGACTTTCCTTTACTCAGGTATTCAGGGAGCCAAGACACAGATCCGTCATACTCCAAAACTGGCATCCAGTATCAATTTTCAACAACATCAGGAAGAGAGGCAAAAGCAGTTCTAGCATTAGTAATTGTTCTTTAATATGTGAACAGGAAGTTATATACATTGAGGACGTTGTTTTCCCTAGGATCTAGCTGCAAGGGAAGCTAGAAACTATAATCAATTTAGGCACTCAATCAGATCTCAGCTATGACTGTTACTGGGGGAAAGGGAGGGGAAGTGACTTTAATGGCTGAGAGGCATCCTCACCATGAACATTCTGTACACCTTCCTCATCTACACAACTAGGCAATTTTTTCAGCTAATGAGAATGTATGTTCGACGCTATGCTGAAACAAACCTTCTCTAATGTTGGCACAATCTGGAAACTCCTTATAATCTCGAAAGGAGCCTTCATTCTCACAAGAACCACATTTTGGGGATTGTTTAGCATCTCTTTCCCTCTCTCCCACATCTCTCTCAATCCTTTTGGTAGAAAAGGAAACTCCTATCCTCTCCATGTATGACCACAATCTGGGACAGATAAGGACCATTTTTATTGTTGTAGGTCAAAGAGATAGGGACATGCCTTTCTTTCCATTTCCTGAACTATCATGTTTCCAAAGTCATGCTGACTATAGTCTATAATACATGTACCCAGACCAACGGCCCCAGCTCAGCCACCCATATCGAAAGGCATTTAGTACTCAATTTCAATTCAATTGTAAAACATTTATCGATTGCATAAGACTAAGTGGAGGCTGAATTGTTCTAAGCCAGAATTCTTGCCCTAAACTCATTTAGAATTCCACGAAGGAAGCAGATACAAACAACAGACTCTATTCCAAAATACAACAAAATGGGTCTAACATGAAGCACAAGCAAAGTATGGGGAAACTTGTGGTCAAAGGAAATTCAGTCTGTGTAGACAGCCAAGAAAGATTTGGGAACATAGCGAGATGGAGACATTTCCTGGAGATGAGGCCTTCAATGGATGCGTGGAATTTAGCAAGGGGCAGAGAAAGAAAGCAAAGGCACAGAGACTAAAGAACACAGACTGGGAAGCGCTGATGTCTGTTGGGGTGGAGGGCAGGGCACAGGTGCTTGCAGGGACGTGGGCTGAAGGGTGTGACAGGAGGGACTTTGGGTGTGTGCCAAGGCCTCCACTGACAGGACAATGATGGCTGAAGGATGTTGGGTCTGGACGAATTCCTGGTGCAAGGAAGACAACCGCACCAACTGTGCGAGGGTAAGGTGGAAGAGGAGGAAGGTTGGTGAGAAGCGTCAGTGCCGGAACTGAGCAATCGTTCATCAACGAGTGTGTACATTTTGTGTTTGGACACACGAGGAAAGTCCTCTCATTGTCACTGCATTACAGGGTAGTGACAGAACTCACACCCTCAGTGCTAAGTCAGAAGGATGTGTCTCCCACCGGTGCTAAGTGCAGAGCATGCGCCCCTGCTGAGAGAAGCCCTGCGCCATACTCCTGCTTATGTGACAGTAATCCGATCTGGACGCACAGAGGGCACTAAAGAAGAGGGATTGTCATACAGGCTGGGGGAGGTCATTCTGTGGCAGACTTTAATCTAGAGGAGTCTGAGATTGGAAGAGGAAAAAGGATGAGAATTCTGCTTAGTCACAGTGAATTTTGAGTGTGTGGAAGACCATGAGAGCCTCAAACTGTCCCCAGGGCAGGGGGAGGAGGGACAGCAGTGTGAGCATGAGAGGAACACAGAGAGAC
This sequence comes from Arvicola amphibius, assembly GCF_903992535.2. Lineage (NCBI taxonomy): Eukaryota > Metazoa > Chordata > Mammalia > Rodentia > Cricetidae > Arvicola > Arvicola amphibius. The sequence continues at coordinate 20,316,796 of NC_052059.1, forward strand.
GAGTTAGAGATGAGTTAGCATCTACAGGGCAAGCAGTAGAGAGGCACAGAGAGATGAGGTAGACAGTTCACCTTGGTGGGTGCCATGCCTGTCAGCTAAGCACAGGAAAACCAAACACTGTGTGAACGAACAAAGCAAGAAAGCAAGTAGCTGCCTGAGCGAGCTTTCATCCACTGATTCAGAAGAAAAATTCAACTTGATTGACTGGCCCGCATTACACTGACAGCAATAAATCCTTTTGGGCCAAGCAGAATTCGGTTCAGCTTTCAAGGTGCTATCGCTTTGCATACCAAAATATCCATATATCTTGGGAGAGTATGAGAAATTATGATTTTCCTTTCGTAGACAGGAATGTAAAATACCCACCGCATCTTCCCGGACGGCGCCTGGGTGAATGCAGTCCTTGTTATTCCCCATAAGCTGCTAAATATCTAGTTGGGTAAAATTATGGGCTCTCTGCACACGGAGTTTTTCCACTTGATTCCTGAACACCAGGGCAGTAAATGTGACTCGGAGCTTTCCTTTTAACCAGGCAGGTATACTTCACGCAGAGGCAGAGGGTCCTAACAAAAACTATTTCCTTGTGCCATAGCCAGAGGGCCTCATAGAATCAGAGAGACAGCCCTTGGAGGGGGAGCACGGCTCAGCTGGCAGAGCACTTGCCTGGATTCCATCCCCAGCACTGCAGAAACCAGATGCCTGTAATCTCAGCGCTTAGGAGGTGGAGACAGGAGGATCAGAAATTCAAAGTTGTCCTCTCATGACCTAGAGAGCTTAAGGCAAAGCAGGATACGTGAAAAGAAAATGAAAGAGAGAAAGAAAGAAAAGATTTTTTTTAAAAAAAATAGTAAAGTCATCTGTAGATACAGGAACTGAAACTACCCACGGCTGTCAGCCCATGACCTTCACTCGGACCCGGGGACTGCCTTCCCCAGGAATGACCTGTCTGCTTTACAAGGCCAAGTGAATTCTTTCTCTTTAAATTCTTTCTTCCTTCCTGGACTGTGAATTTCGAGTTCTTCAGGTGAGCCACCCATGTCCCCTGCTCAGCAACGAGTGGAAACCAGAGGGTGGAGAAAGAGAAAAAGAATAATCAAAACTATGTACACACACACACACACACACACACACACACACACACACACACCTGAAGAAAACAAAACAGACAACCCAAATGTTCCTTTATTGAGCTTTATCACCCTTCCCTCCACGTAGAGTGAGCAAACACCAGGTAAGATATTAAGGTCAGCAACTTCGTCAGAGCTCAGAGCTGTCGAGTTCTGAGGGAGGCTATTTGCCAAAGCCAAATGCATGAACTTTTAGTGTATAGAAACTAGAATGTGAATTAAGCTCATATCACTCAAAAAGAGCTGAATGCTTCTGAAACCAAAGTACACTGTCAGCCACCTCCACTTGCTCCAGGCACTGATACCTTGATTAGCTATGCAAGAAGCTACCTGCTATTTTAGAATTATATGAAGTCACCTCGGGGTATCTGCAAGCTTCTCACGCACAAGGGACTGACTACTCCCCCTCCCCCTTCTTCTTGGCTTCCAGCACAGTTGTTGCTCCATCCAGGTAAGTACTATATATCACGGTCTGTTGTTGCATAAGCTGTCATTAAGGCAGCTTGCCTGCTCATAGGAGAAGCAATCGGCAAACAATAATGGTCTGTTGCTATGTTCCCCCAAGATGAAAAAGACACTCAGCCTTTGGAGAAAAGAGGATAGGTATGTCCCTAAAACATTAGGGAGCCCAAAGGTTAAAAATTTTTAAAAATGAAAAAGGATTTAAAAATTAATCAAGTACTTTTTGCTGTACCCCATCTTTTTTAAAAAAGAAATTACCTTCTTTCCTAAAATAGTAACGAAAGTTATAGGAACAAAAGAATAGCTCACATGATAGGCATCTCCAGGAGGAAGCTGCCAGCGCACATAGCATTACGGGCACTGTGCAGGGCAACATGTTTCTACCTGAGAGACACAGATCCGATTTCGATACTAGACTGCTCAAAAACACTTCTACATGAAAATGTGATCGTGAACACGAGGGACTGACAGCTCAGCCTCCAAAAGCCAAGGTTAACAAGGGCTTTTGTCTACTTTCCCAAACAGAGAAGTCGCCGTAGCTCACCTTTGACCTGCACTGCCCCTAAGCTTCCAGCCTCCAGCCCTGCCCCGGGGAAGGGTGTAACGATTCTGGCTAATCGAGCTGTGCCAGAAAGAGGGCTGAACAGCTTAGACCGAAACCGCCTTAATCGCTCACCTTTCATCTTCTCAGATTTCCAGTGTAACGATTCAAACTGCGTGTGGACTTCTCAGGCTTTGCTCCCTGCCCCGCCCTCCACCCCCCTCCCCCCAAGACTTGACTGTTCACGTGAGAGGGAAAAAAGGGACCAGATTTCTGTTTTCTGCTTATTCAGCACTAGTGCCTGGTAGCTCCTCGGAACCTAGGTTTCCACTGACCTCAACTCTTAATTGTAGCCCCTTACGACAGGCTGCGGGGCTTACTGTTGTTAGCATGTATGGTCTGTGAATCCAATCTGCCCTGAAGATTTATTCCACATGCAATTATGAAGCATGCGATTTATATTTTCAGCTGCAAAAATTCCTCATGCCAATAAATCCCTTTGACCTGAAGTAACCGAATGCACCTTAGGAACGGGAGTCTGGCTGCTTAGTCACAAAACAACAGCAGCACCAACCACATCTGTGACTTACTTAGGCACGGCTAAGTCCAAGCAAGGCAAAGCTTCTCAGAGCCTGGCATGGATGACTAGAACCAGAACCACAAAGTGAGATTAACTTTTGTCTTTGGGGCTCATGAAAGTAAAGGGGTTAACTAGAATCTCAGGCTTCACTACTGTGACGGGCAGACTTCAAGCTGGTTAAAAAGTCTGAAAATGGATGCCATGTTGCTTGTGTAAAGCTATCAAAAAAGCGGAGACGAAATTCTGCCCCATTATGCTACTACTTTCCCTTCCAAACCTCGCATGCTCTGAAGTTCACATCTTAACACAAACTTTTTTTTGGGGGGGGGGGGACTGCAAATGGAGACTCTCTTCCAGTAGGTAGTTAGTAAGTTGCTAAATGAGGTTTGTGGTCCAGAAGGAAGGTTGAGTATCCAAGAAAGACAACCCAGTTGTAACCCTTCCCTACTGGAATGTGATTCTTTCTTAGTAGTGTTCAAGAAGAGGCAGGGGGATGCTCCTCATACTGGTGATAGACTGAGAGGTCTCCAGGGGTAAGCCTGTCACTGTTTCTTCTATCAGTATGACCTCAGCTCCAGTGAACAATAGGGGAACATGTCTGAAAGATCCCTCCTTGTCCCTGGAATCCAATAGAATGCTTCATCCTTGGCTTATTGCTGATGTACTCATCCCACAAATATTTACTCATGGTCCATGCAGCTCCTCAGTCCCCACACCGTCACACTAGAAACACTGGAAGAGGAAGCCCTGGCCACCTTCTCCCACTCTGAGTAAACACATTCTAATTGCAAACAAGTAACTGGCAAGCCGTCATTTGAAGACTGCCTTTGACTGTGTTCAACTACAACATAAAGTGTTTCAGGGTCTCCAAAACATTGACTCCCTTTCTTGTCTCTAAAAAAGGAAATGTTTTCAGAGAGAGAGAGAGAGAGAGAGAGAGAGAGAGAGAGAGAGAGAGAGAGAGTGCGCGCGTGTGCGCGTGCACATGTGCACTATGGGAAGGGTGTCTCACATGTCACAGTGTATGAAGAGGTTACATGACAATTCTGTGGAGCTAGTTCACTTCTTTCACCCTTAGGTGGGTTCCAGGGATTGAACTTAAGCCACCAGGCTTGTGTAGTGAGTGTCTTTACCCACTGAGCCATCTTTCTGGTCCTCTTTTTCAAGCCCCTTCATTTTCAAATGGACATTGATGAATCCATGTAAGACACCCTTCCAGCCCTGAGAAGTAAAGCTCAGTATCACCTGGCCAGGTTCCTGCTAGAATCATCTTTGCATTCCACTTAAGAGCAAATGACAACTAAATCTTGCACTTCTAACTTGAGGTCTAACTGGGAAAATACATATTGTTCTTTCTTCACAGGATGTAGAGCGACAGCATAGACTTGATCAGCAGCATTTTATTATAAACTCAACAGGCAAGAACTAGCGAGGTGACTAACGATGAGGTGGAGACCTGCTCTTAGGCGAGCTCGAAAGGAAGAAAAGTTCACTAAAGTTCAGTCTCAGAGAACACAAATCTAAAAGCTCAGAATTTATTAAAAGAAATGTCTCAGCCTCTATAAAAGTGTATTCCCTTAGAATCTGATTTTCACCGAGACTTCAGGAGCATGGTATTGGTGACATCAAGAGGATCAGGTCAGTTTTAAGGTGGGAATCCTGCCCTTCTTGATTCTGATTATCACAGAGCAGCAGGGGTTAAGCCACGAGTGTTTATTATTTCTGAAGATACACTCATACACACCCGAGAAAGACTCCAAGGTGGAGCTAGTTAAACACAAGGAGGCCCAGGAGGGTCACGAAGGAATAACAGAGTCTTCTCTATCCCCCCACAGCACTCTCTCATGTAAGATGTCACTTCCACCCTTCAAACCGATGGAAAGGGACTGGACCAGAGTCTGAAAGGAGAGGAAGCTGCCATTGGGTAAACACATGCCTGCGTCCTCTCCAAAATAGATCGAGTGTCTTTAATCCTGCGTCCTGGCCCCCAGAGGATTTATGGCTCTTATTTTCTTTCCTCTCTTTCCTTGTGGGCCTTGCCAAAGTAGACTTCATCTCTCCTTAAAGCATGCAAACACAGAGTTCTGCCTTCCCTGATGAATCGGATCGGTGCCAAGCGCAAGCTGTAATGACGAAATTACGTGCCAAAGAAAGGACAAGGTGATAGTCAGACCAACAGAAATGCCACTGTGTCCCCTCAGCTGTTGGCGCTTACAAAACTAAGAGGCCAGTGTCCCTATACCTCACTATTGGCACACTTGTCCCCTGCCCCAGGTACAAAAGGACAATGTCACCTATGTTAAGACTGCTTTGATTTGTATGGAATTGGCATTTGAGTTTCTGCTCCACCACCCTTTGCTTATGCTTCACGAAGAGCAACTATATCTGCATTCTCTAAGCCTCCCTCCCTTTCCCCTCAAGCCTGCTAGCCTTCTGTCAGATTCTGAAGTAGCCATAGCACATATGTAACATGCAGTGACCTTCATTTCTAAACTGTCCCCCATCACTACCTAATCAACACCCCCATTTCAATCACCCCACCCCCCACCTTCTAGGAGTTCACCCACACACGCTTTCACCTGTCATGATATGAATATATATATATATATATCATGAATGAATGAATTATGAATATATATATATAGTATATATTGTAAGCAGCTTTCCATTTGTTACTTTTCTCATGCCCACAAATACCAGAGACCTTCATTTTTCTCCGTCCATCCCTCTGAGTTGCAGAGATACGCAGTGAGCTAACCACTGAACATCTTTACAGGAAGTTTCTTCACCTCTCTTCCCTTCCGCCTAGTTTTTCTGTATGGAGTACCGCGTGGTCATTGTCACTGCGTCCACAGCTGTGGAGTCACCCTATCTGCTTTCCTCTTCCTACCAAAGTACTTTCCACTTCTTATCTATCCAACCTCTTATTCAACACGTCAGCGAGTATTCCTAGAGCATCTACGCCATGCCAAGAAGTAGTCTCAACTTGAGGGATACACTGCCAGGAAAAAAAGGCAGGTGAAACCCTTACATTCTGAAGTCCACATGTGAGTTGAAGGAGGTCACTTATAAAGATGGTGATGGTGGCGAGGATGACAATAAATGGTGGCGGTGACAAATAAACAATGTAGACAGCTTCTTGGAAGCTGAGAAAGGAATAAGGGGAAAAGGAAGATCATTGGGAATTCCCATTGCAGCTCAGGTTGCAGTGTGCCGTGGCTCAGTCCTTTCTCTTTGCTTCTCTGTCATTGCTTCTACTTGGTGCACACATTCAACCTTTGTTACAAAAACCAAAACATACTGAAAATTCTTAAACTCACTTCTCTTGAGCCCAAATGGATCTACCCTGCTCTCTATGGAAAACCTCCCCTTGAGTATCACGTAAATCAGTCTTAGCTTATTGACCAGTGACAAGGAACAACAGTGGATGATATTTCAGGCAAAGAGGCAGATAAATCCCTCTGAGGGATGGCAGTCAAGCTTAAAATGGCTTCATGGATACTAGAAGCATAATCCAAGTGGTTTTCATAGAGAGATATATGGCCTAATTCTACGTAAATTGTGAAGGAGCATCCTCCAAAGTTTCTTTTTGTTGTTGAAATGGATTTTGCTTCATAGAAATGTTCCAAGCAAAGTATAGAAGGGGTTTGCCCAGACCTTCACAAGTTTCCCCCACTATTAGCTGCTATGCCTATTTTATAAAGCTCATAAACATAAATTATAGATCATATTTGGTTTTCCTCCAGTTTGAATTTACATTATTCTCTTTGTCCCCTGTTTTCCCCGGTGTACTTCTCCAGTGCCTGTTTCTCTTCCAGGATCTCGCAGAGACTTTAGGGGTCATGTCCCCTTAGTTTCCTCTAATCTGTGTACACGGATGCTCAGTATTTCCTCATCACATGGCTGGGTGCTTTCGATGAGTAACAGTCAGGTGTTTTGTAACATGTTCGATAGTTTGGATTTATCTTATATTTCCTCATGATATTGTACAGGATCTTTAGCAAGAAATTGTAGAAACTCTGAAGGTCTTCAATATATCTCAGCAGAATATGTCAATGTGCTTGTTAACCGGTAGTGCTGGCTTCCAATATCTCTTGACAAATTAAAATGTGAGGAGCAAGAGAATAAGAGGAGTGAATTAATGGATTTAAGGATTTTATTATGGGAAACTGGAATTATGAATTTATCATTTGTAAGAGATGCAGGAATGGGGAAGAGAGGAATTCACGTGTGAAAACATATGATTTGGGTCTATGAACAGTTTCCAGAATGGAACTGGATACGTACATTTAGGATTTATGAGACAAGTCTTGCAAGCCCAGCAAACATAGGAACTGTCAGGATGTATTTTGCCAAAACTGGGACTAAGTGTTTGTACCAAAGAAGAAATAGGGAGTAGAGAAGGGAAGATAAGGGCCGTGCCCTGGAACATTGCAACAGCGTGAAATTAGCAAGAAAGGGAGAAATGGCAAACAATAGTAAGGACAGCGACCACTGTGTGGGGAAATGGTGCAGTGGGGTAAGGCACTTGCTCCCCAGCCTGGCTCATCTAAGTTTGATCTCTGGGACTCGCAAGTAGAAGGAGAGACCGACTCAGACAAGCTGTCCACTGATTTCCATGTGTGCCATAGCTTGCATGACCAAACACACACATACATACACACACACACACACACACCACACACACACACAAATCAGTTAAATGCAATTTAATATGAAAATAAAAAACAAATAGCAATTACTAAGGTAACATTTAGGTTACTATTTTTCCATTTTTCTTTCATTGAAAATTGATTATTTTCATCTAATATGTTCTAATTACGGTTCCCCCCAACTCTTCCCAGATTGTTCCCACCTCCCTTCCCATCTGAATCTACACCTTTCTGTCTCTCATTGGAAAACAAATGGACATCTAGAGAATAGCGAAATAAAATAAGATAAAACAAAAGCAGACAAATCGGGATGGAACAAACCAAACAGAAGAAAAAGAGTAAAGGAAAAGCACAGGAAAAACATGGCTGCAGAAACCCACATTCACACACGCCACTCTCCCATAAGAACTCGAGACTGGACGCTGTAATATACACACAAAGACCGATAAGGCAAAAACAAAAACTGGCAAACATGGCACAAGTAACTCCATATTCCCAGGTGTCTCCCGTCTCTCCCTCTGCACATTGTTGGCTGGTGGTCTCTGTATTGTTCCCATCTGCTGTAGAAGGAAGCCTTTCTGGTGATGACTGAGCAAGGCACTGATCCATGAGTATAGCAGAATGTTTTCAGGGGTCACTGTATTGCTACGCTCCTACTAAACCAGTAGCATTTGGGTTTTCCCTAGGTCCCTGGTCTATCTAGTCTCAGATTCTTAGACAGCTGAGTAGTGTCAGGCATGGATTCCCTGTCAGGTAGTGGGGCTTAACTGCAATCAGATGTTGATTGGAACCCTGAGGAAGGAGAGGCCGAAAGATTGTAAGGGCCAGAAGGGATGGAGGACTCTAAGGAAACAAAGCCTTCCAAACACAGCAGGTCCAATGCACATTTGAACACACAAAGACCCTGGCAAAATGTGCAGCACCCGCAAAGGTCTGCAGCAGATGTGGGCCCAGCACCGATAGGAGAATGGACACAGCCCCCATCCCCCCCCCCCCCCGCCCAAGCCAGGGATTCCCAGGTGGTAACCATTCCCAAATGAAAGACCAGTTTTGTCCAATGGAGTCCTGCAAAGCATTTTTAAGGACAGGTCCTGTGCTTCTTCGCTGATTTTTACAAAATCTTTGCTTCTCCATCTTTACTCCATAACCAAAACTGTTCTCATTCCCTTACACATTGTCCACTTCTTGGTATAAGGCAGGTTCTAAATGTTTCTCATTTATGTTTATTATGCTAAGCAGGTGAAAATACCTACCTACAAATTACTCTGCGCGGCATCTAAGGGACGATAGGTGTCAGCTGGTATTGCCATTATTAGTTTTCCATCTCTGGGAGACCAGTGACACCGTAATAGCTCAGGCAGTTTTGTTTTGGAGTTGTTTGTTTGTTTTGTGCACCACTCACTCTCGATAGATGCCTGAGAGTTAATATATAACACAGAGTACAGTAAGGGCACTTTAACCCCGAAGGCTGAATTCCTATGAAATCTCAAATGCGATAGCACTTAGGAAGATGGGTTTATCAAAGGATCCATCAGCAGCCTCTCAAAGCCTGCTCCCCAGATGACCATCAGCATGTGTTTTCGCACTCTGTGCTGTGAACAGAATGCAGCTTCCACAGGATCAATTTTGCACTTGTCTAGAATTCCCCTGCACTGAATATACTTGGTTCAGCAATTCACTGACCAAAGAGATTCTTCTGTTAATAGCAGATCCCTCAAGATGGAAATCCAACAACCAATGCTTGAAATACAGAGTCACGCAGGACCCTTTGCTTAATTTTCTTCTCTCACTAAAGATATATTTGAAAAAAAAAAACAGAAGCAGTTCTTCTCTTAGCACAATGCAATGGTGCAGCAAGATCATCTTCTGAGGTCTTTCCTTAATACAATGATGAAAAACACAAAAGAGGAAGCCATATTCTGCACATGTGGATAAGTAGATGGACATAGGTCGCTGTGTTCATCCCGCTAAGCACTCCATCTGTGCAGCCCTAGCCAATGTGTGTGGCCTAAATCTACTGCAGTATTGTAGGATTCGTATGAGCAATTATTTAACAATTTCCATTACAGAGAATGTTAGTCGTAGAGGGTGGGAGCAGAGCCATGAAGTGCTGTCTTCTGGATACATAGCATGCCCATTGCACACATCATCTACAAACAGCTGTGCCTGACTGCCTAAGACCTGCGCAAGACCAAGCTCGGTCAAGTTCCTGCACATGAGAGAGATGCTTCCCAAGCCCCACCTTTAAAGTAAGAGTTGCTCTCAGTTGTTGGTTGCTGAGGGAGAGAGAGTCACTCTCCTTTGGGGCTGTGGCAGCTGGGAGTCATTCATTCCCCTGTGGATGGTTCCACACCAATGTGTGCGTTTCACCACTAAGAGTTGGACTCATGTTTATTGTTAATAACCATTATTGTTTGTATTATAAGAGAGAATGTGAAGTCAGGAGAGGGACCAGGTGGGGTGTCTGGGGAAGAGAGTTGGAAGGAGAGAATGGAGAGTGCATGTGATCAAAATACATTGCATACTTGTATGAAAATTTCCAAGAGGGAAAGAAACATTATTTTTAAAAGGTTTTATAGAGTAGATACTGAGCTTATCTGATTAGATGAATGCTCTTCCCATGGCATGAAAAAAGAAAAAAAATTTGCTATGACTAGAAGACAGTGAGTTTTACATTAGGAAAGAAAAAAAAAAGGAGCTAAAAGCTTTGTGCTCCTGCCACATGGACAGACTTCTAGAAGGAGCTAGTATGATGCTCTTTGGAATGCTTACTTTGATATGATTTAAAAGAAACCTTCAATTAAGTCATTAAACCAAACATTCATAGCACATCTATCTGCATTTTCCCCCTTAAGTTAATATTGTAAACTCGTCTCCTTCCAGGGTTTTGTCCTTGGCCAGCAGTGCAGTTTTGACTCCGTTGAGTGAGGAGATAAGAAGAAAATTAAAGAAATCTATAACGCCAGTGAGCAGACCCCTGTGTTAGGAGCCAGCCAATAAGATCATTAGTTAGTTTCATTTTCTTCTGCATTCATGTGCTCTCTCAAAGAGAGAGAGAGAGAGAGAGACGAGAGAGAGAGAGAGGAGAGAGAGAGAGAGAGAGAGAGAGAGAGAGATGAGAGAGAACTAGAAAACCCTACACGACCTTACTCTCTGCATCAGAAAGGCAATTTCTGTAGTCATCCCATCTGTAGGCATTTGGGGTTCAGTTTGCTCTAGCTTCTCCGTCTTGTTACCTGGCAAACAAGAATTCTTGTAATTAATCATAACCTGGACCATTGTACTAAAATCATTAAATATATTCACTAAGCCTTACTTACTAGGACAGAATAACACACTTCAGAAAGATCTGCACAGGGAATAAAATTGGAAAATGGTTTTCTAACTAATACTTTTAATTATCACATCACACAGCTTGTGATGGAAGATACCATAAAATGATCCAATTTTGGTCCACTGCATTGAATTTTCACGAGCATCCATTTAATCCTGGGTTGTGCTGAGAGTTTGCCAGTGGTGCAGGAACCATGAACATGAGGCAAATATGAAACAAACCGTCATTTGGAAAGGGCAGATCAAAATGCAGAACATAGGATAGGGTCATGTTTGCATGATCCGTAAACTAAGAATCATTGTAAGGTGTTGATTGGTTGTATGGAAAAGAAAAGAAGAGAACTATTTCATGATATAAAAATGATATTACAGCCAACTGTTCATATTTGTATGCTTTTGTGGAAACAAGGATTTTGTCACTTACTTTCTTATCTGTGAATTTTACTTTTTTAATTTACTGAATGTTTTTGGTGTGATGGTTGAGTTGAGAGGTTTACTAATGGGATCCACCTGGCCTGAATGGCCCGTAAAGGTGTTTGCAGACACTTGCTTTAGAAGTCATACTTTATAGTGGGATATGTGGGCACATATATTTCATTTTTTATAGGAATAGGTAGCGCTTTGATACACACGTTACCATGGGAAAGCTATTCAATCTTTTCAGAGAAATCTGAGTTTATTAAGTATTTTTTTAATAAACAATTAAGGACTCAGGCATTGAGGAAAAGCATTGTAAGCCAGGTCATGGAGAATAGGCATGGAGCATGGGAGCATAGAGAACAAACATGTTAACAGTGTGTTGAAGAAGTTCAGAGAGGAGTGGAGAAAGACGTGGAAAATGGGATTAAGGGGGATTCATGAAATCAGATTAGGGATCAAAGATCATGTATCGCCCATAAACAATGGTGATTAAGGATGGAAAGTAGAAGTACTGGATCAGATTTTGGCTTTAAAAAGATAATGCTAACAGGAGGGTGGAGACCAGGGAAGGATAAAAGAAGAGGCAGTGGAGCCAGAGAAGGGGTGTTGCAATGACCCATGTTAGACGTGGGGATCTGCTCTGGGACAGTAAGTCACAGGAGTTGAGTGGAGCAGAGACCTGCAAGAACATCTCAAAACAATTGAATTGATAACTAAATTGGAGAGAGGAGAAGGAGGGAGAGAGAGAGAAAGAGAGAGAGAGGAGAGAGGAGAGAGAGAGAGAGAGAGAGAGAGAGAGAGAGGAGAGAGAGAGAGAGAGGAGAGAGAGAAACACGATACTGGATAGAACTGAGTGATGGAGGAAATATCTGAACAAGTCTTGGTTTGTTTGCTAAATGCTTAATACCATGTTTATGAAAGGTCCTGGGTTCAATGCCCTTCACATATGTACTTGTTTTCTTTCCTAAAACAGCTTAAAGGTTGATGGTCCTGTTGGTGACTTCTAAGGCAACTACAACTTCTGTCTTTCTCCATTCTGCCCCAGAAAAGGAAGCCATAACTGAATCTTGGAAAACAATAAATACACACAGAAAGAATTAATAAATAAATGGCAAGAGGCAAGCCAGGAAGCGAAGAGACATAGGTTTGGAATGATTCAGTCTTTCCACATCCCCAGTCAGCGAGTTCAAGCCAACAAGCTTTATGTCATATATGAAGCATGAGGAGAAAATACCCTACAACCAGCAATCAGTGTTCATCTGAGAGATCCTGACACCACTAACGGCCAACACCATAGATATAGGAGAGAAAGTGATCCCACGAAAAGAGTTCTAGTTAGTTTGCTTAAATATGGTACCCAGCTGCTTCTCTTGCTAAGTTCTAAGATGGTCCTGTTTAACTAAGCAAATACTGTACACCTTCACAAGTTATGTTTCTATGTCACTTAAAAGACTTAGCGGCCACAGTCTTTCAAATCTTTAAAAGAAGGGACGAAGGGAAATGGCTCCAATGCTTCACTAAGTGACTTAACATAGCACTACAATAAAAGAAAACTGTCAGTTATTATAGAATCCAACAACAATACCATCCAATTTAATATTGTGTTTAGGAAAGAAAAGAAGCATAAAATTCAAAGAGCATTGAATCTAGGATAATCTCTAAATGTGATGCTAAGTATTCAGCAGATCAAGACCCTTAATTGTATCACACAGGCTTATTGCAGCCTATGAGACCATAGGGAAGTAGAACAGAATACCTATTGTTCCAGGCCAAGATAATTGGAACTGCATTGCAGAGGCAGGTGGGGCATAGCCTCTCTCCTCTGCATGGACCTAAGATATACATGCTCTATTTTATGTAAATTGTTCTTTTAATTCTTAAATTTATCACATTATTGGAGGGGTAAGTGCCTCTGTGTTTGTTGGGAAGTCAAACTACTCACAGTTTGGGGGATCAAATTCAGTTTTTTACTTCATTCACTCCTGCACATTGTACATGTTGAAGAGAAAAATGTTACTCAGTGCTTTCTGAAAGAAGTCCATCATGAAATTCACCACATATTAGACACACAATATATTATCTCTAAAAGTTACCTGGGTTTGCAGGCAATTTCAAAAGCTATCTATTTGCGGATCATGATCAAATTTGTATAAGCAGTTAAACTCTTTCTCCCCTCAGCTTAGCCATGGGCTGCAGGATATCAGCACTGGGTAGCCAGATGTTTTGCAAACAACAAAAAATTCTGTTAAAAATTGGTCCAACGGCTTCATTAATGGTTCTCTCCACTGTATATTCATTCTCTCTCTCTCTCTCTCTCTCTCTCTCTCTCTCTCTCTCTCTCTCTCTCTCTCTCACACACACACACACACACACACACACTAGCACACATGGACACACATGCACACACACAAACACACAGGCACACACACATGTGGACACACACACACACACTGACGTAGCCTTCATGGCTATCCTCCTTTCAGAAAACAGCACCACTGCACTTCACCTTCTAGCTGTCTTTCTCAGTGTCCATTCCTGTTTACCAAATGTGACGTAATTACCTTTGACACATCTCTTAACCCAAGCTCCTTCTCGCTGGCTCCATCACTTTGTTTCAAACCATGGCTTCCACGACTCCAGTCTCGCTTCTTCCTAACCCACTCCCCACAGCATGGAAAATATTTCTACAAGTATGACTGTGTATCAGTGCACTTGAAACATCTCAGGGGCCTGCTGTGATTTCAGAATCACAAATTAGAGACTTCTACCTGCCTGTGAGGTTCCTGCTACTTTTTCTTTTTTTTTTTTCTTTTTGACCACTTTCAGTCATTACTAAGCATCTCTCAGTTCCCTGGAGCATTAAAACTCCCTACCACCACCCATTTCTGGATCACTCTTCCCCGTCTTTTCTTTCTCCTGCTCTGCCTCTTTCACTGGCTTACTCCTGTTTATTCTTTCCACTCTCACCCAAGCATCCATTGTTTGAGGCTGCATTCTGTGATCGTTCTCCAAAGTCAGATTAACACTTATCTCACGACCTCCCACATCAGACAGCTCATCACCTGCGGTTGTCATTACTGTCCGGCTTCTACCTCTCCTGCTAGGAATTCTTCAGACGCATTGCCCACCTGATTCCTGTCTCTCTCTTCAAGGTCCATCTAGCACAACAGCTGCCTGGGACCAGAGGTCCAATGACAGTGGAGCAATTAGGTGGTTGCTGAGAGCCCTTTGGGCTCTAAAGTTTATGTCTTTATGAATTTAGCTGCTCAGCTGGCTGCCACGGTCAACTCAACAGAAACTGAAAAGGTTAAAACACTTCCTGACTTGAAAAGGCAATAGGAAACCTAATGTGATTTAGCAAGGAAATCTATGCTCTTACATGGATATTTCAAGCTCCTACATACAGCTAGTAGACATGACAAATATTCAATTCAAAGCAAAGTGCTTGAGGATTGCCTTCAAAGTTATTTCCATTAGATCAAATAAAAAATAAAAATACTTATTAATTAGAAAATAAGTAAATGCCAGTAGTTAAGCACAAAGAATTAATGGATGCTTCCATCCACACAAAAGGGGCCAAAGTCAGGCTGTCATACCAAAGTACATCGAGAGGTTGCTTCAGTAGAGATTGGCTAGAAAGGGCCAATCTTTTCACAGGGAACCCCAGGTTGGTGTTTGTGACTGATTCAAGGATTTAAGCGATTGTCAAGATGTGTGGCACGGAGGCGCCTAAGATGCACTGTATGTAAGCTCTGCTTCACTAGCATGACGTGTGAGTGGACCGAAACCAGGAGCTGCCCCTCTAGTTCGTGTGTTTGAACACGTGGCCCCATCTACTGGTACTGCTTTGGGACGGGCGTTGAATGCTTAGGAAAGTGGAGCCTTGCTGGAGGAAGTCATTGGGGTCAGGCCTTGACATTGGATAGCCGGGCACCATATCTTGCCCAGTCTTTCATGTACCTACAGCGGCTATGATGTGACATTAGGATCCTGCCACCATGTGTCCTCCAATGTGATAGACTGTTTCTCTTATTAAATTATAAGCTCTGTGATTTCTTAAGCCATATCTTTTTTTAAGTTGTTTCTTGTTAGGTAATTGCTCATGGAGATGAGAAAAATAGCTAACATAGTATGTAATCCAGATGCCCGTAAAGAAAAAGCTTTGCTTCTGAGTCTCCCGTGTAAATTACTGCGCAGCTAAATGTTTGATAGATGAGGCCAATGACTCCCCTGAAGTTCTGCTGTCGTCAATCAGTGATCTCGTGGTTGCACGTGCTGGGAAGGCTCAAACAGGTCACATCAGCACACGCCTGATGCAAAGGAGACACACATGCAAATCTCCACATTGTTCCTTAAGATAACACAGGGCAAATATTTCATCTTCAAAGGAAAGCCTAGGTTAGCTTGAGGACCACTGTGTGAGGCCACTGTACCTTTCCCCAAGTACCAGGAGGAAGGATTTAGGGATTACAGAAAGAATTTCACATTTATATACTTTCTCCTCTCCCATTATATATTCGGCAAAATACCACAATTATGGGTTTTGTGACAGCCTTTAAATCAAGTCCACAATTATGTTTTTGCCCTTCATGGTTTTAACTGTACTAACATTGTTTAGAAGAATTCAAAATAAAGGAAAAACATTAAAGTTATTTCAGAAATGTTGTAGATTTTTTCATTATATGCAAAACAGCATTGAGGCTGAACAAATAGCCTCTAGAAAAGGGAAGTTAAAACCAAACCCATGTTTGGGACAGCCAGCTCGCAAGAGGCTGATAGCATATTCTGGTCTAGCCTGGGTGGCACAGTAAGACTTTGAAACAGGTCAAGCGACATGGTAAAACACGCCTCTCTTTTCTCTGTGTCATTTAAAATCATCTTAATGTATGCATTCCTTGATTCTGCCTGAGGACTGCCCGAAGGCACAAGGGGGTTACATGAAGAGGTAACCAAAAATGTTCCCTGCCCTCACTCCCACTGTGCTACACTATTTTTTATTCAATAACATATTCAATTCAGCACCTCGAAGAGAATCTGACACATTAATATGGAGTTTATTGTTAGATAATGCTATTATTCAATACATGTGAGTAAGCAGTAAGCAATCAATAAATATATTTCCAAATACAATGATCCAATACCGTTTGCTTTTTAAGCAGGAGTAAGGAAAATATATTTAGAGGTGAAGACAGTCTTACCCAGATTACAATGAGATGAACTGAGGATTAAAAAAAAAAAAAAAAAAAAAAAAACAACGGCTGAAACGTTCCAGAACAGATTAAAGACACAAACACTTGGATGTTAGAAGTTCAGCAAAATGCCAGGCATGGCAAAAACAAAAAGACAGCTATACCTTGATGAATCAGAATTGAACTACAGAATACCTAAGACAGTGGGAAAGCCTTCAAATGAACAAGAGTAACACAGGTATCCTAAAAGAACAGGCATGCCTGTTGGTTTTGTTTTTGTTTTGTTACCTACGGAAAAGCAGCCATTACCTTAAACTGCTCACTTATGGAGGCGATAATGGAAGCAAGATAACAGAGTGAGTAACTGGTGAGCCCGACTCTCCACTGAGGCATTCAAAACATTCTCAGACCCAGAAACCACACCGAAAATTCATCTCTGATAAGCCTACTGTAGTGCAGTTTGTAAAGATGCTTCTCAAGATTGAACAACAATCCGAAAGGGAACACTGCTGAGGCACAAGAGTAAATAGTAAAACAGAGATCTGTAAAAAGGGTGACTCTTATCTATTTCTTCTTTGAAACAACTCTCTTTGTTTTGGCAGATTCAATGCACCGCGTTTTAGTCACCATTTTATTATTCTGCTCTGATTATTTCTCATTTCTCGCCATTTACTGCTTGAGGCTTGAAATGTTCTTTTTTACCCCCTCTAGGACATGCGATGCATAATTAGGTTATTTATTTGGGATCTTCTGTCATAACAGTATTCCAAAGTTCCTGGTAAATTGTGCTTTTCATTTTCATTGCTTGCACAAATTTTTAAATTCCTCTCTTATTTCTTCAAAGACCCCCTGGGCATTCAAGAGTGTATTTTTCAGTCTCCAGTATTTGTGTAGTTAATGTAGTCTGTCTTGCTATTTATCACTAGATTATGGCATTATGATATGATCAGATGCAAGAAACTATTTTGATTCTTTTGTATTCAGTAAGACGTGGTTTATGGCCTAGAATGTGACATTTAGGACAAGTGTGTGCTTTACGTATGGACCACAGCATGTCGTTGAGAGGGTTTCTGCGTCTGTCTACTCAAGGCTCTAAGTAATGCTTGTAGTTTTTAATTTAGCTTTTTGCAGAGTTTTTCACTTACTATTGACAACCATATTGTTCCGTGGTTCTTCTTTGATCATGTCTTTTTTAAAAAAAGAACACCAACTTAAAATGGATTAGAAACTTAAATATAATACCCAAGATTATAAAACTGCTAGAAGAAAATATAGAGAAATTTCCCAGTGATATAGGAAGGAATTATTTGGTGGTAATAGTTTTTGTTCCTGAAAACTTCAAAAGCATAGGCAACTAAATAAAAAATCGATAAACGGGAGTCTAGATGTGTGTTCCTGTGGCAATGTGCTTGCCTAGCATGCAAATCTGTGTTTTATGTATATGTAAACACATACAGAGAGAGTTTAAACTTATTAGTTTTCCTTCTTAAGTATTATGAAGTTTGTTAGCCAAATTTTATTAGGTTTAAAACCCACCATTCTTTTAAAAGCTGTACATGACTCTTGTAAAAACTCTAAACAAACTTTAAATATTTAAAAAGTGGATATGGGAAGTCAATGTACACACAGAGCTTTTTTCTTGGTGAACTTTTGTTATTTTTACATATTCCATAATGGGGATGGAAACATTTTCTCTTCTTCCTTTCATATCCTTGTATCCTGGAACTTTATGGGCAGCACGGATTTAGGGTAAGCTTGAAGCAAACATATCTGACTGAACTCCATATGTTCATTAAAGTAAATGTTCTGTAGGATGAAGAGGAAAAGAAGGTTACAATATATAAATGCCTTTAGGAGATTCTCAGGCAAACCTCATTCTGAAAGTGAGTTCAATGTCGAGCTCCACTCCTCACCCAAAGCCTGACCATGAGCAAGTCCTTAAAAGCCACTACACTTCTGTGTCCTTTGTAAGACAGTGATGATAGCCATCTCCATAGGTGGAGTTCCCTGTCCTGCAATTGCTCTCAAATAATCACTCAGAGGCTTAATATTAATTACAAATGCTCAGCCAATAACTCAGGCTTATTATTACTAGCTCTCACATTCTACATTAATCCATATTTCTTATTTACACTCTGCCACGTGACAGTACCTTTATTAGCATGGCATGTTCATCTCCTGCTCCCTCTGAGTCTGGTGACTCCTCTGACTTCACTCTTCCTCATTCTATCATTCTTAGTTTGGCTTTCCTGCCTAACTTTATCCTGTTCAGCTCTTGGCCAGTCATATTGTTTATTAAACCAATCACAGTGACATATATTCATACAATGTAGAAAGAGATTATTCTAAAGCCCATCCCCTACACAGTGATGGGAAGGACTAAGTAACATAGACATGTGACTCCTTATAGGAGAGTGGATGGTTATGGAGAACATTCAACAAGACATTATCCTGATTAATTATTATTATTGTACGAGCCATCGTGTAAAGCAGATGGAGCCTCATAGATAATCACATGGCAAATACCAAAGAAGTGGTTCACACAAGATTAACTGTCTTCCATCGTTAAATTAACCATATTCTGGAGTCATTAGTTATGATTTATTAAAATGTCCACATGGACATACCTAGACTGTGATATATTCAAATAATATTATGTTTTCATGTGATTATTTATTTAGTCACTTTTACTTGGAGACCACATCCTTACATATATAACATACAAAGAAATGGTTCTACTTTGACAGAAGGTCATTATGAGGCACCTGATCTTTCTAACTCAACATCTTTTTATTGAAGCTATCTCCTGAACCTATATGGTTCAGGATTAGCTGGAAATTTTTCATGACTATAATAATAAAGGAAATGAAACGCATCAAGTCCAACATCATTAGCAGAGATGCAGTACAGATATGCAAACAATCGTAAAATAAGTCTTTGACAAGAGCAAACATATTGAAGAAATGGAGACAAGAAGTCTAACTCAAGAATTCCTTCCTTCCCATACAAAAGAAAATGTCTCAGTGGTAGGGTATCTTTCCCACATTCTCACCACACACACACACACACACACACACACACACACACACACACACACACACACCTCTGTAGAAGACTGTCCCCCAAAGACTTTGGGATGAGTGAGGGTGGGGAAGGCAGGACTGTGGTGGCCACGTCATCCCCGACTGATGATGGAAACTCAGCCCCTTCTTACCTCAGTAAGAAACCAGGGGGCTCAGAGCAGACAATAAAAAAATATAAATTTAAAACGTACAATATAGAACATTTTTCAAGATGTTCAAGCTGTCCCTCTTGTTGGTAGATGGTATTAGTGAAATAAAGCTCTAAACTATACTTTGAAAAATACTCATTCTCACACACGGTTCCTTAGATTTCCATCCATCCATTTTCCAACATTTTAGCCATGGACATTTTCAAATACTCTGCACCAGCCAGAGGAGATCAGCAGGCACTTTGGTTTCATTGTGTGGAGAAATGGCTACCTGTAGTCACAACCTGTGATCATTGATGTAATGATGTCAGATCTCATGTCCACTGACCTCAGAAGGGATCACTGTTCCTGCAAGACTACTGAGAAGCCTGGTACTGACCTCTACTCACCAAAGAAACTGCTGTTCCAAGGATCACCTTTGCCATTTCAGGAGCCCCCCACTAGAGGAAAGTGGACCAGAGGTCTACAGAGAGGGCACATGTGAGTGCAGCTGAAGAGCCTAGAGATGGACTGCATACTTCAGTCTAGAAATGTTGGAGGAAGGGCTGCTTGTTGGTTCCTGGACGCCCATCTAGCTTAGACCCTAAATCACACAGAAACTGTATTGATTAAATCACTGCTTGGCCCATTAGCTCTAACTTCTTATTGGCTAATCTCTCACATATTCATTTAATCCATTTCTATTAATATGTGTATTGCCAGATGACAGTGGCTTGCAGGCTAAAGTTCTCAGCATCTATCTTCGGTGGCTCTGTGGCTTCTCTTAACTCTGGCTTCTTCCTCCAATGCTATAGGCCAAGCCAGTTTTCTTTATTCATTAACCAATAAAATCAACACATAGACAGAAGGACCTCCCACACCATAGAAATGCAACTCTGGGTACAGGGGATGACTCTAAGTTGCTTAAGGGGCAAATAACCTTGTAAGACTCAATCTTTACCCTACAAATAGCACCTATGAATGAGCGTCCTTCTCTCTGGTCTTAAGGAATGTTTTATAATCTCTTCTGAATACTGCCCTCTGTTTAATATTAAATAGTTTGGAAATCTTCAGTTTGTCTTCTCTGATAGGTATTCTTGGCTGACAACTTGACCAACCTTAGGTTCTTAGAAGGAACTTCAATTGAAGAACTGCCCTTAATCAGAATTGCTTGTGGGCACATCTGTGGGCATTTTCTTGATTCCTAAGTGATTGTAGTGGGGCCCAGCCCACTGTGGGGTAGTACTAGTCCTTGGCATTCGGGACTGGGCTATATAGGTGGTTAGATGAGCAAAAGCCTGGGAGTAAAGCCCGAAAGCAGCATTTCATTGGTGATTTCTGCTTCAGTCTCCTGCCTTGAATTCCTGCCTTGGCTTCCTTTGGTGATGGGGCTGTAACCTGTAACCTGAAATAAATCCTTTCTCCCAAGCTGCTTTTGGGTTAGGGTACTTAACACAGCACAGAGAAAGCAAAACCAGAACATATCTCTAAACTTCTAGGCATAAATTAAGATGTGTTCTTCTTCTCACTTACACTTTTACTATAGACCACTCTATGTTAGCTGGAGTTAAGATAGGTGCAGTGTGTATAGCCAAGGTTAACCAGACTAAGCTATGATATTCTGTAGCTGGCACGTACTAAAGGCATTTTTACCTTACAAGACGTTTAGATTAGCATGGGTTGATTAAGATGCTACACCTTTGAAAGTCAGAGAACTTCTATTTGACGCCCCATCAAGATTTTAATTTCAATTAAAACACTGGCAAGGCGTTCAATTCATCTTATAATTTAAAGTTCCATTTTTATTGAATATTGATTGCCAAGATGGGAAAATAAAATTTCAAAAGTATGGATCACGAGAGTAAACATTCTCTAATACAAACCACCTTGAGTTCTCATCCATGACACACTGGCATCCATATAAAAGTTGAAGCAAATTCTAAGTTTACCGATAACGTTTTTGGAAGACCCAGAATTAAATATTCAGCCCTGCTTTTAATAATTTTAAAAAACATTTTATTCAATGCAATCTGCATGAAATATATAAAATGCCCTTTCCCCCTCTTTGGCTAAAAAGTCCATTCTCCCAGAACACCCAGGGCAACAGAAAACCTTTGTTGTACTAGGCCCAGGTGACTTCTCTGGCAGTGTCAAAAACCTTAAATGAAGGGGAGAAAAGGAAACCAGTTTTTAAAATTCCGTTTGCACTGGACATTTTTCTGAAAACACAGCTTTCTTTCCCTGGCTAGTAAATCTCATGAGCCAGAAGGGTGGGAGAGGGCTGGATGGGCAGCCTTCCTGCTGCTTAGGTCTTTCATCCTTGTCTGATTGGACCCCTTGCCCTCTGCCAGCAGCGCGTGGATGAAGGATATTCTTAGCCTTAGGTTTGTTCTTAATTATGAGGGCTGCTGCTAATTGTTTTTAGAGTCATCCACCCCTGATTTGTGTTTTATGCAGGAGATGGAGGTGTGATTCACATAAAGAAATCAGTAACCCATGATTTCCTGACTTTACCTGCAAATTTACCCCACAAACTCAATTGTTGGCACAGAATGCCTATACGTACTCAGCCCATCCAGATGAAGACTAGATGGTCCAAAACAACATACGCTTTTCAGAATGCCAGGAGCTGAATTTCACAGCAAGAAGTACCACTCCTGAGGAAGGCCCCGAGCTTCGACTGTAGGCACTTTTCCTCCAGAAAGTTCTTTCCATGATGAACCCTTAGAACTGTACTCAGAAACAAAAGAGCCCCCATTTATTAAGATAATAGAAATACATGGCTATTCTAATTATAGTTCATACGTGTTGTATTAATTTGTGGACATACCCACTAGGAAGGTTATCATTTAAATTTTAAAAATTGTCGTGGAAAACCTGGGCCCCTTGCCCATTGTTGATGGGGAGATGAAATGCGTGGGCTGCTGTGGAAAAAAAACCCTAGCGTTCCCCCAAGGCCAAAACAGACGTGCTGATGTTCATAGCCTCCCACTCCCCAGGTACAGTGTCCCTAATATCAGCATAGCCAGAGTTGGGGCCCGATCCTGGAACAGGGGTGCTAGGATTTGGGTTCCTACAGGATTCAATTCCATCCTGGAGACCACCCACAGAACCCTAGCACCAGAAAGAAAGATTCATCTCTCAGGAGGAGAAGGCCTAATATTGCTTGTTTGGCTCTATCTCATCTTTTCTCCTGCAAATTATACTGTGGTTGCGATAAGACCAAGATGAAGAACGACCAATGTGCGGGGGCAGCGTGCCTACTACCCTTGTCCCTGAGTGGTCTAACAATTTGTTCCTTTTCCCCATTTCTCTATAGGTGATCTCTCACATTGTCTCTCCTCCTCCCCCCCCCCACGTCCCACCCTTTCCCTCCCCTTCATGTGACCTCTGGAAGCTTTTGTAGGAAAGGGGTGGGGAGATGACAAGATTGGGCCTGAAAGTAGCTTCTACTCTCAGGCACCCTCTAGTGTTGCACTCTTCTAAAATATCAAAGCAAAAAAATAAACAGAATAACACCCTAAGACATACAGACAAGATGATACAGGACAAACCACATGTAATTGGCTAATCACCACCATAACCGTGAATAGCAAGCAATTGCTATGGTCTGCTTTCCTTTCTTTCTTTCATTTTTTTTTCTTTTCATGGAAACAAAAAGTTTGTTTTTCTTCCAAATAAAACACTGGTTTGTGGTTTGACTTAACTTTCTTTTTAATTCTTTGTGTAAGCAGGTCAGAGTGACTATCCACCCAAGTATGAAACAGTAATAGTATTCCGGCATGGGAATTTGATTAATTAACAAAAGGAAAGAGAGGAGACCACCTTGTATCACTAAAGACAAAAAAGAAAAAACAACGCATGCTTCCAGCTTTGATGTCACGAGGAACTTTGATCCCCTTGGCACTCGGCCTCAGAGGAAATATTATGGGATGTTTGTTTTCCCTACACTTTGAAAGTGATTTCTTATACCCAAGGGAAAAGAAGATCAAATACTCCCCCGACAAAATTTTACACAGAAAGGTAATGACACAGCTGGAATTATTTACATCACCTTGACCAAGTTTCTGCTGGCTCCCTAATCCAGGCTTCTGATGAGTAAGCTTACATAACAGCAATTACTCATAGAAGCCTAGCCAAGAAACAATATTTTGCTCGGATCCATGGCGACGTCACAGTTGCCACACGTACTGAACATGCTTCGAGAACATTAGGTCATATTACCTCATCAGGTAAGAATGCCAGGAATCATAGCTGCAGGTCATGAAAGCCAAGGAGTTAATGAATTCATTTAAGGTCCCTTCTCGTTTTTCCAAATCATAAATTCAGCTCTGACCTCTAAATTTCATGTTGTTTCATAGGTGTGTGGGTTTCTCATTGTAATCTACTTGCAGTAATACATCATGTCAGCTATTCTGGACTGATAAAACAGCTTGAATTTTCTCGATGAACACATCAATCAGTCTTAGAGTAGACCTGGAACATCTAAAAGTTTTTTGTCTGGTTTCAGCAAGACATCGAAAGTCAGTTCGCTCAATATCTTCTCAAGATAAATATTAAAATAGATATCTCCTTGGATCAAAAAGTGTGGTAGCCTCAGAGTCATTAAGCTTATCGAGGTGGCTAAAATTCATCTACCTAAAAGTAAAGATAGATTTTTCTCCTCAGATGGCAGCTTCTAAAATACAAACAAACAAAGAACAATGACTTCATTAAACTTAGTTTTTTCTGAAGGCTGGGGAGAGTGTTTCTGCAAGATAAGAGTGCTTGCTGCCCAAGCAGGAGGAGCAGGAGGACTAAGTCCAGATCCCCAACATACAGGTAAAAAAAAAAACAGGAGTAGCCATGCACATCATATCACCCCCAGAGCTGTGGGGGGTGAACGGTGGGGAAGCACTGAGACTTACTGTCCTCCCACCAGGCCTATCTGAAAAAAATTGGGAGATACAGGTTTAGTGAGAGTCCCTGTGCCAAGGGAATAAGATAAAAGGAACAGAGGACTCACAACATAAGTTCCTTGGCCCTACACACACACCCAGGTACATGCAACTACAACACAACTATGAAACCCCATCCACACATATAGACCACACAGAAAGTCAGTTTTCCTTCTAAGCTAGTCCTTTGTTTAAAAAAAAATGGAATAGACATGTAATTTTACATATCAGTAAGGTCTTGACATAAAAATATGTACATGAAAAGAAAAGTAATTGCAATATTACATGACAGGTCTCGTGGTAACAGAAGAAGCTGACTGCAGACTTTGGAAAATGTGCATTTGCTTTCTTAGGGGGCTGATGCTCTCTATGATTGGGTGTCAGTCCGCATAGTTCTCAATTAGTTAACTTTCTTTTTAAAGATAAATCTGTGTGTTAAATTGTGTATACGCAAGGAATGCTCAGAGCCCTCAGAGACCAAGAGACAGAGGAAACCCCTAAAGCTGAAATTACATGAGCTGTGAGCTGTCAGATATGAGTGCTGGGGTACCAAACTCAGACCCTCTGCAAAAGCAATATGCACATTAAACTGCTGTGCCCATTTCTCTGGTCCCTTGATCAGTTTTCTTAATGGAATTATGTCAGTTAAGTCAGAGGAACTGTGGGAGTAGCACAGCTTGCTTGTACACAACCATTTTTCTTTGTCTATAGTACAGAATCCCAACTATTTTGTGTATCTGAGATATAGGTACCTGTCTGGTATTGTCGCAAGTATAAAGTTTTCAAAGATACCTCTATGCAAGAGATAGAGATCAGTAGCATTCTTACTGCTTTAGAGTGCCTTGTAAATGTCCACTTAACTCTTACTGTGTATGGATGAAGGATGGGGGGTGTGCACGCCATAGCATACACAGTAAGCTGGAGAACAGCATGGTGATGTTTGGGTTCTCCTTCGTGCCTTTATGTGGATTCCAGGGATCGAACTCAGGTTAGCAGTCCACATTCATCCTTTACTGAGATCTAAAAGAGAGGATGGGGAATGTGGTCAATGTCACCTAGAAGTTGAAAGAGAATTGAGTTGATACCAAATAGAAACTGTTTTCCTCTTTTGAAAGAAAAATGAAGAGCTTCCTCATGGGAGAGGGGGATGCTAAGATACATGAATGTTAGGTTCCCAGGTACAAAGAACATCTCCCTAGGTAGAGTAGAGGTGCCCAGGCAGACATTTAGAAATAACAAGAGGATGCTGGGAGATGAGGTGCACACCTTCAGTCCCAGCACTTGGGATGCAGAGGCAGGTGGATCTAAGTGAGTTCAAGGCCACCCTGGTCAACAAAATTGAGTTTCAAGACAGCCATGACTGTTACACAGAGAAACCCTGTCTCGAATAAACAAAAAAAAGGAAGGAAGGAAGGGAGGAAGGAAGGAAGGAAGGAAGGAAGGAAGGGAGAGAGAGAGAGAGAGAGAGAGAGAGAGAGAAGAAAGAAAGAAAGGGAGAGAGAGAGAGAGAGAGAGAGAGAGAGAGAGGAAGGAAGAAAGAAAGAAAGAAAGAAAGAAAGAAAGAAAGAAAGAAAGGAAGGAAGGAAGGAAGGAGGGAAGGAAGGAAGGAAAAAAAAAGAAAATTAGACACCTTTTTTCTTATCACCGTAAAGGTAGAGGTGTGTCCTTTGACATCTGATGGGTACCAGAGATACAAGCCAGCATTCTACCATACAAAAGATGTCTCCTAACACCAAGAAAGATTATCCAGACCAACATATCAATGATGTTAAGTCTGAGAAGCTGGGAATTGGAACACTATAGAACAATGGTCAACATACTTTTCCTTAAAAGCCAGGTGAAAATACTTTGAGTTCTATATTATTACACAGTCTCTGCCACAATTATCTAACAGCCTGTGGAGCACAAAGCCAGCCACAGGAATACCAAGTGGCTGCATTTGAACTCTAGTATAATCCTATTTACATAATCAGATTTTTGAGCCCATCAGATCCTCCTGACTTTGTCTTCTCCAGATAGAGTCATTCCCATCTTTTAGACTCCCTGAATTCTTATTTCTAGAACTGGAAATGATCTTAATTATCATCATGTGAACCTTGATGGAAGTCTAACTTTATGAGTCACGTCTAAAGTAAGGAAAAAATTGCAAGTTCTAGCATGAACATTATACCGATAGAACGAAACTCACAGTGTTTTAAACTTACAAGTTTTGAAGAAAATGCTTCTCTGATGTTCTATAAAATAGATTTAAAGATTTAACAACACGGTCCCTTCTCCTCTGAAAAGTCAGATGAACAGCATACCAGGGTAGATGTGTCCCCTGATTCTCTAAGCCAGAGACTCTTGGTTTTTGTTCTGCTTCTCTCCATGGTTACATGGAGTGTCAACAAAGAGACCAGGAGATATGACAAAAGCTTGCTGAAATGTATGCAAAATGTTGGGGCTACATACGTCTGTACAATTTTATGATGTCCATCAAACTAAGCAGGCTGCTGGGGAGAATTGCAAGTTTGGGGCTAGTCTGAGCTACATACAAAGACTGTATCTCAAAGAAAAGAAAAAAAGACAGAGGCACATAAAAGACACATACGGACATAAAGTAGAGCCATTAACAGGACTGTTTCTACGGTGAAGCCCCTTACATACTGTGTCAGGCCCACCGTTTTATTTTTGCCATCTCTATTTCTTAATCTTTAGGGCTGAAATAGGTGATTTCTCCATGACATTTTCCTGACACTCAGGATTTATCAGCGGTCTAGTAATCAGTCCACAAACATTTACTAAAGCTCCATTGTGACCAAGGCATTTTATTAGGTGGTACACTACGGTGAGTCACAAGTCAGAGTTTCGACTACTGAATCATTAACCTCACTTCCTGTATTAAGTGTGCCCTTTGAGAGGCTCTTCTGTCATCTGGCCACAGTAATGGGCTTATGAAATCAGACTTAAATTATCGCTTAACTAAAGAAAGTCCATAGGAGCTGCTTCATAATGAGAAAGGTAAAAGTGAGAGACAGGGTGACAGGCAGAAAGAATGGGAGAAACCATAGCCACTGCAGTGAAACAGAAATGACTTCCGGTCACGTTCCAGCCTTACGAAACACCGGACTCACAATTAACGAGGAAAATAGATCCAAGATGAAAAGGAAGGTTATGGTTTTCAAAGGGCTTCAACACGGTCACCTGAAGTCCCAGCATGGGGACAAATAGAAGCCATTCTTTCCATAAGGATAAGAGGCTAAAGACATTGCATGAGCAGAAGGAGTGAAGGATTTCTCTTTTAAGATCCTCTACTGTAGAGACAAAACAGTAGCTATCAGGTTAGAACCCATTCTTCAAATATCTTGCAGCTGTCACTGAAGAAGAGGCATTGAGTGTAAAGACTGAATTGGCTTGGTGTGGGAACCCCTCACCCATACCCACTAAGCCAGAATCCAAATAGTCCACTTTTCTTCTTTTGCTTCCATGCCATAAGGCTAAATTGCTGAGTCATCGTGATGCTGAGGGAAGAGAGAAACGTTCTTTAAATTGTGGAACGTAGCTGCATCATCCTGAAGCGAACAGAAAACAGAATCGTTCCAAGCAGCGAGCGCTTAGTCTCTATTTTCACAGTCGTTACCAGGCAGTCACAAACAAAAATTGATGATGAAAGAATTAAGTTAATCTATGTGTGAAATATCATTAGTCACTTCCTAGGTCCTGGAGCTCCCTAAAGCAAAAGAGAGAATATAATTTCCAAATACTACATTGCTAGCTGGTTTTATAGCGCTCAAGTTTGTACAGGCACATAAATCAGAAGGTATTCAGAGGCAATAAGCAGATGTTTGAATTCTTCCAACCAAGTAAAATCATCTTCTCTCTTATGTGCCACGAATCCTCAGGCTTTTCATAAATATGAAGGCTGTAAACTAAACTGAGATCCAACGTCTAAGTATTTAATATTCCCCTGAGCTCTCCGTGCTCATGGGACCTGAGGACACTGGGCTGTGTACTTGCCCAGCCATGCAATTTGTGGCAAGGAGTACAAACGCCCTTGGAGACAGAAACCAGGCCCTACTTCATTAATTTTTTTCTTTTTATCTTTATTGAGATAAGGTATTACTATGTAGCCTAGACTGGCCTCAAATGCAGCTCACCTCCACCTCACAGGTGCTGGAATTATATATGTGAACCAATGTCTTTGGAATTTTTAGAATAATCTTTTCCCTCAATATTTCATTCAAAGCTATTCTTCTATTCAAAATTAGAACCTTGCTGGAAATAGCTTTAAAAAAAAATGTCTTCCCACTAAAGAGGTTCTGACTTGAGACTACCCCTTTTTCAATAGATTGCCTTCTTCTTTTTGATTTTAACACTTTGACTCTTCGTCAATAGCTGCCCAAAGTTCAGGCACACTAGGAATGCCTGTTTTGAAAGATGAAACTGAGTCTAGGCCCAAAGGTATGGAGAGAATAAACAAGATGGGGTTTGCTTGCTAATGACTTGCTTCACAGTGCTTTTCAGCTCAGTACATTACGTCTCTGTTTACAACCCTGTTGCGAGCTCAGAGACAAGAAACCAGAGCCTGCAATTTTCACACATACCACAGCTCCCAGCATCCCTTGCATATGGCAGAGCTCCCATGCTTACTACTAGTAGAGTCGGGCTTTTATAAAATCGTGGAATAAGCCAATGTCAATTCCTCAATGACGTTCCCATTTTGTATTACTTTTGGATGGAAGAAAATTAACATGTTCTTATGGAATACAAGGGGAAGCTACATTACATTAAAACACCAAAAAAAAAATATATAGTCAGAAATATTCAGCATCACAAAACAGTAATTTTGTAAATATCTGGGTTATAATAAAATATTAGAATTATATTCCAGCTAAATCTCAATGCAAGTTAAAATAATAAAGATATTTTGCTTTGAGACTGTCTTTGATCATTTTTTCCTAGCTATTTGTTTTTTGTAGTAGATGATGCTAATATTATTGAGTTGTGTTCCTTATATATCTTGATGTGAACCCTTGTAAGACCAGGGATATTTTCTTTCTGCTTTATAGATTTTGTCTTTAGCCTTTTGCTTGTTTGTTGTACAAAATCCTTTGAGTTTAATGTAATCTCATTTGTCTGTTTTTCGTTTTGTTGTCTGTGCATTCAAAGTCTTACTCAAAAAGACTCTGTCTAATGCCATGCCGTAGAGAACTGCTTCTGTTCTCTTTTAGCAGTTTTTTTAAAATAATTTTGGGTCTAACATTTATGCTCTTAATTTATTTTGAGTAGATGTTTGCATGTGGTGAAATATGAGGGTTAGCTTCATCCCTCTGCAAACAGATAACCACTTTGCACAGCATACCCAATGAAAAGACCACTCTTTCACTATGTGACCCTTGCTCCTTTGAGAAATCAATTGACAGAAAATGTGTAGACTTTACTCCATGTTTTGTATTCTGTTAACAAGGATATTTCAGACACTAACCTGAAAATTATCTTGGGATAATATCAAAATAATGAGTTAGTGACGTCTGAGCTGAAACTAAAATGCTCTGTAATTTCATAATTACTCTCAGTGAAAGTTTAATTAGAAGACAAAAAATTGTATGTATTGACTGACAATGCCAAAAACAAGAATGTGACTTTGAAAATCACTGGCCTGTTCCAGTTATTTTTGTTGTTGTTTGGGCAGGTGGAGTGTATGCACAAGAATTGGGGTTTTGTATGTCTTTTGGCATATCTGAGAAAGTTCTCAGGTGATAACTTTCTGGAGTTGGTCCTCTCCTTTCACATTTATGCAGGTTCCAGGGACTAAACTCATGCCACAGTGCTTCGAGAGCAAGCACTTTTTGCCACTGAGTTATAGCATTGGTCCCACCTGGTGTTTTCTCTTATTGTCTATTGCTTTTCTGAGTCCCCAGCGTAGATCTAAGTGCTGTGATATCTCCTCCCTGGCAAGGCTAGGGTTCGGTTTGGTTCTGCATCCTTTTCTTAGCATGATGATTGTATATTCTATTCTCAGACCTGTTGTACAAACTCTCTAATATGCCTCAGAAAGTGTCACACTACACATGGAAACCACATCTCAGCCACAGAACTCCTACAGTTAATAAACACCTTCAGCAAGGTAAATGTAGGAGGCTACTTGTTTGTTCCTGGCTGTCCAGACCCCTGAAATAATCACTCAGAAACTATATTATTTAAATCACTGCTTGGCCAATCACTTAATCATATTGTTAGCTAGCTCTTATATCTTTGGTTAACCCATTTCCATTATTTCATATTTTACTATGAGGCTTGTGGCCTACTGGCAAGGTTTCAGCTGGCAGCTCGCATCTTTCCCCTGTCACGGCTACATGGCTTCTCTCTGACTCCACCTTCTTTCTCCCAGCATTCAGTTTAGTTTTCCCCATCTACCTCTATTCTGCCTTGCCAGGCCCAAGACAGATTCCTTATTCATTAACCAATAAAAGCAACAAATATACAGAAGGACTTCCCACACCAGGTAGATGAATACAAAATTAACTTTAAAAATAAAAAAAATCAGTAGTCCTCCTATATTCAAATGACCAACAGACTGAGAAAGAAATCAGGGAAACAACACCTTTCACAATAGCTTCAAATAATATAAAATAACTTGAGGTAACCCTCCTCCAATATCTAATAGCCAACCAATATCTAATTTGACTTGATGCCCACTTTATGAGATACAATCGATACACTACACTGCTTGGTGACAAAGAACCTGAGACTAGATAGCCCAGGTAAAATCAAATACTACTGGCTTTTTGTTTGCTTTGCTTTGCTTTTGTTTTTATTTAAAAAAAAAAAACACCTCCCACCACCACCAACAACAAAAAATTGTAGCAGTAAAATGACTCCTATTGACATTCTGATATACTCAGAGATCAGAGCCTTGCTCCTCCATCAACACAGAAGCTTCCTCCTGTGCAGATGGGAATGCATACAGAGACCCACAGCCAGCCATGAAGTAGAGAGTGAGAGACTTTGGAAGACTCAGCCCTAAATGGAATGTCTCCCCCTCAGAGCTCAGGGACCCCTGCAGTAGAGGAGGCAGAGAGAGTGTAAGAGCCAGAGGAAATGAAGGACAAAAAGGGAACAAGGTCCTCGAAATACAACAGTATCTATGTACATATGAACTCACAGAAACTGAGGCAGTATGGGTAGGGCCTGCATGGGTCTGTACCAAATGGGGTCCTACAGCTCCAAGAAGACTGTAGAGTAAAAGAGGTGTGTGTGTGTGTTTGTGTGTGTGTGTGTGTGTGTGTGTGTGTGGTGTATAAGAGAGAGAGAGAAAAACAGAGACAGAGAAAGCGAGAGAGAGAGAGAGAGAGAGAGAGAGAGAGAGACTATGTGTATATTTCTCTATTTTTACTCTAAAGGTCTCTTGTATATATATTAAGGCTTCCAGTTTAGTGTTTTTATGGAATTCCTGACTGTGTAAACTAGAGGTCTCTGCATCTTTATCTGTTTTATGTGCCTTTTCTTGGACTCTTTTTCTCCTATTTTCTCTTTTTCTATTCTGATGTATCAGTTTTTATTTTATCTTGCTACATCTTATTTTATTATTATTTCCTAAAAGCCTGCTTGTTTTCTAATAGAGACAGAAAGAGAATGGATTTAGATGGAAGGACAGTTGAGGAGGGGAGGCTGTAATCAGGATACATTATTTAAGACAAAAGCTATTTTCAATAAAAGAAATAAAAAATCAGAAAAAAGACATTAGATGCTTCTTCACAAGAAAATTGGATACATGAAGGAAAGCAAGTGTTAACTTTCCATGTTCCTGCTTCTAAAATAAATTGATAAATTAATTTTTATTTAATTACTAATAGGTTGTTATAATACTAATGTGTATTCTAGAGATTTTCTCCCCTTCCTTTATGTTCTGTGTAAAATGGATTTTTCCCAAAAGAATTTAAATGTCTTTGTTTATCACCATGGTATCTCTAAAGATATTTGGTGCCATTGCTCATGTCTAAGAGACCTTCCGGAGCCTAAATAATCTTTCTATAAGCTCAGGTCATGTGTTGAGGATTTTTATTGGGGTGGGGGTTGGAAATAGATCTTTTGTTTTTCACTGCCTGGAGGAGTTAAAGTATAATTACTTTTTAAGTTAATTTCAATTGAGATAATTCTGAGATAAAGATACTGCAGGTCCCAAGTTTAATAGACTCCAAAGCCTCTACGAGCTTGAGTTAAATCCGCATTTAGTCCCAAGAAGATGAGAAAACCGCAAGATCCCAAGGCCTATCTCTGCCTTGTAGGAAAGACCTGCCATATCACTGGAAGGACCAAACAAGGTGGGCTCAGTCTGGTGTGCAAAATTTTCCTTTGAAGATTTTTTCTCTAGGATGTGAGGCATATTCTAAAATACCAGTTCTTCAAACAACAGTCCTACCTCGAAAGACTGGCTAGAATTTTGTGAACTCTTAGACACCTTGTGACTCTATGGACATGCACTGAGATTTGGCACTCATATTAATCCTATGAATTTGGCCAATGATAATCGTGATACCCCTCCCTGTCCATTTCCAAGACGCTCTAAAGATATCAGTGCTCAAGTAGTAAGTAATAGCATTGTCTCCAGAGGTGTAGGTTACTCCAAAGCAATTTTCCACAGCCCACCTACCTGCTTCCAACTGATTCTAATGTGTGGGCTGGCTGAGAACTGCTGGCTCCATCAGCCTCAGGTTCTCCATTTACAAACGAACACTACCTCTTTGCTTACAATCTGCCATAGGAATTAAAGGCGAGAATGTGTCAAATAAATGCTTTCTGCAATTTAGAAATGTAGCAAGAACTCTACATGCTCTCCCATTTAATTCCCTCCTTCCTGCTAATGGATTGGACCCTGGAGCTCCTTTCCTACCAACTGTTATTTGCTCTATAGGTTTCTTTGTTTACTGCTTCTCATTGAAACTGACCAAGGGTATTTGGCAGTGGTTCAACCTCAATCCACACAAGGAAGGCCATAGATTTTATAGCAGTAATGTCAAGCCTCTCTAGCCAGGCCTGACTGTTAAGGGACTTCCTTCCCCTCGCTTAGCTACATAGTATTGGGAGAATACCCAGAAAGATTCCTCTTCTCCCTTGCAATTTGCAGTAATTTGTGATGCATTGCTCCTTTGTTAGGATCTGCGGAGATGTCTTTACCATTCTGGTTCTTGCTGGGCACTGCTTCGAGCCTGTAAGGTCAGCACTCAGGAACCTCACAATAGAAGGTCCAATTCAAGAACAGCCTAAGCACATAAAGAGTTCCAAAAGGAGAGGGGGTGGATAGAAAGAGGAAAAGAGCAGGGAGAAATACATACCAAATGTGGACTGTGTTTTGCATATACTGTTAAGCAAATGCTAAAGAGGATACAGAGTGAGTCTCTTTTAAAGAAAATAAAAATAGAAAAGAAGGGAGAAACAGCAGGGCTTGGAGAAAAGATGGAAGGGGGAGAGAGAGAGAGAGAGGGAGGAAGGGAGGAAGGGAGGAAGGGAGGAAAGGAGGAAGGGAGGAAGGCAGGAAGGGAGGAAGGCAGGAAGGGAGGAAGGGAGGAAAGGAGGAAGGGAGGAAGGCAGGAAGGGAGGAAGGGAGGGAGGGGATTGGTTTGGGACCCTACCTTCACTCTACTGAATTCAAATCTCCAGGTCTGAGAAGTATACAAATGTGTTTTTGGCTGACTTTCCAGGTGACCAGCACATTAATATTAGCATACAGGAAAGAGCCCGCGGCTGTGGACAGAGTCATCCGATTCCCTCCAATCCTAATGTCCTATCAACTACAATTTCCATGGAGACCAGAGAAGCAGACAAAGCTACTGTTGATGCCTTTTTCTGGGGGATGGTGGCTGTTGCTGTCTGTTAACAACTACACCACCCCTGTTTTCTAAATTAGTCTTTGTCCTTGAAAGCGTTTCTGCTTTCATGGGGTTTTAGGGCTGAACAGGTTATTACACAGCATCCAAACCAAAAACATTTCTGCTTTTGTGCTGTCTTTGGGCTGAACAGGCTTTTACACAGCATTCAATTCAATCTCTTTTTTTGTAAGACAAAATGCAGCTTTCTCCTTATCCCCGGCTTTATGTAAGCATTGGGTTAAATGCCTACAAACCCTTCCTTTCAAAGATAAAGAGTTTATAGCCTTGCTGCCTCCACAAAGATGCTCCTGAAACATCTTCCCCAGCCAGAGTTACTCCTCCCTAAACTACTCCTGGGACCAAACCTTTACTTTCCTCTTCTCTAAAGCTTGAGAATGTGTCCCATGTCACAGAACAGGATAACAGTCCCTCATTGAGGAAAGCTTCTTACGACATGCAGATTTCAAATACATAACTCAGAAGAAAAAAAGGAAAACAAACCACCAAACGAAAAATCAAAAGGAGGTATTTCTACAGTGGATATACCAGATTTGGAAATGATTTCCTTTGAGATGCATGGAGCTATTAGGGTCAAAAGTGAGTTGCAGGAAAGTCAATGATTGCCAGAGACATGGGGTTGTTAACTCTCAATCTCATACAGGTGACCCCAAGCTAACTGACTCACCGATAGCCCAGGAAGTCCACATGGTGTGTCATCATGGCCAAAAGGAGGAAGAACCGAGAACACTGGGGTCCCTGGAATCACAATCCCCTCTACAGCTCTACAGTCATAGCTTTGGAATTTTATAAAAGTACATCCATAGATACACGAAGCATTGGGCTTGTTTACTTTGCTTGGCTTCCTATTATTATTGCTTTCGTTTTTATTGTGAAGTGGTGTTATGTTTCTGAAGCTTGATTCATTAAAGAATTGCCATCATCCTATCTGGGTCATTGGTGATATTTATTGCAAAAGAAAAATACAAACCATCACTTCGAGAGCACATGCCACGCATTTTCCAAGTCCTAAACTTTCCAGCCTCTCTCATTTTCTTCAGAGCTGATTCGTTCCAATGAAGAGCACATTCCCCAGAAGTAGCCAAACTGAAGCAGGGGGGAACAGGGCAAGGTTTCAGCAGATAAGTCCATGGATCTGGGGGGCAGGGGTTGTTTGCTTTTTAGGGGTGATTATGTGTTGTTTGTTTTGATTTTGTTTGTTGTTTTGTCTTGTTTGCGGGGAGGCTGCCATTTCCTGTCCTTAGCATAATATCAAGTTCAGTCTCCTCAACATCACTAAAAGGTCGTAGAACTCAACCTGCAGCTGATATGGCTAAAACTCACCCTGAGTCTAAATCAGGGGAGAATTTCCACAGACACAAACATACTTCCCTTTCTCATTCCGCACAAAAATAAGCATCTCATTATTCTTGATTATTCTTTTCCCTTTAAAAGAAAGCATAAATAAAACATTGCAAGGAGAATGAATCACATCATTGACTTAAGCTGTCCCACCCTTAGGAAGAAAATACAGTGTACAAAGTCACGGGTGTCTGCAGCGTGAGTGTAGAAAGTGTCCCTGCTTATAAATAATACATACGGTATGGCGCTCCTTGTCACTTCCTGGTTTTTATTTCCATCCCTTTCATAGCACGTGCATGGAAATGTCTAGATTACCCTTTTATAATTGTGTTTCCTGCATGGCTATTCTGAAAACTCATGCAATAAACAATTCTGGTCCTTAAAAGCCGAGGACTAGGTGATGCTCTCAAATGACTGGGAAGAGTGGAAGTTCTCACCTTCAACCTTGACCGTTCCTTAGACTAATGTGTGGGCTCAAGAAGAGGAGAAAGGAGGGAGCCACACATTTACCGAGGATGTGATGCCATGCATAGGGTCGGAGGTTTCACATGCAGCTCCCATTTTCGCTCACGCCACTGCGGAAGGCCGAAATGATTATGCTCGCTTACCAGATAAGGAACAAAGGTTCAGAGATATAAAATGATGTATTGAGATTATGAAACAATAAGTGTAGCTGATAGGTTAAAACAGATATTGGCCTCCATAATTCAAAGGCAATGTGTTCTTTCAACACTGTTGAAAGAAGAACATGTTCTTCTTTGCAAAGAAATCATAGGTTGAGTCCATCTGTTATCTTCAGGAATTTTTTTTTCTTTTTTGCCTATTGTCTGTTCTTGCGATAAACTCTGTCTCATTTGATTTTCCAGAAAGAGAATTAGAATGTTGGAATTGTGCTTCCCTGAAATTCAGTAAAGTCTCTTTTGAGACCTCCTAAACTTAAATGATAATGACCAGGTGCATATGGAGCCCAGTTAATGTCCCTAGTAAGGCGAAAACAAGATAGTGTCACCTAAAATCATCCCTGGAAAACCTAATGAGAAATTCAGAAATGCATTTACAAAGAGAGTATGGGTTGGGTTTATAGGAAACGTACAGAATGACACTAAACAGGACCTTCTTGGTACCACGGTCACTTTCTGTCCTGGAGCCTAAGAACAGGCCAATATACTTGGCTGTCCATTGGCTATCTCCTGGCCCACGCTACTGCTTGGACAGCTGATGACACCAGAACCTCGAATATCTCCCATGCTAATACACTAGAGCCTCCCTATGTGCTGGGCCAGGAGAGGACATCTAGATGAAAGCCTCAAGGTAAAAGCAAAGGAATTCTCACATGCAGGCCCTATTTGCGTTTTGCTTTTAAGCTGTATCCTTTGACATCTTGGTAATTTCCCAGGATCCTGCAGGTGCCTGGTATAAATACCACAGGGACTATAAACTCTGAAATCCAAATGACCTAATTTTGCATCCCCAATAAACAACGCACTAATTAAATGAACCTGAGTCTCTATGACCTCATTTGCCGACCAGGAATAATACGACCGACCTTACCACATTGTTTGGAGGATTAGAGATAATGGACATAAAATACCTGGAAGATGCTTAGGCAAGAGCCTGACATCCTTGGTTAGTTGTTTCAGCCATAAACACCACTCAGACACGAAATCTGAAACATTTAGGAGGATATCGGAGGCTCAACCCAGCAGCTCCCCAGGCGCAGAGTGCATTCTCCAACATTCCTGGTGGATACAGCTTGAACACTTTCTGCTTTGAAAGGCTGAGCCCACCAGAGGATCATAAAGCAAAAATAATGAATTTGTTTTCAGCTATGTGGAGATTTACAAAACAATCAAGGAACATTATTCAGATGAACTCCAATGCCAAGAAGGAAAATCTGGATGAGTTTGGAGAAAGGGAGGGCTATAAAGTCAAGAAGCGACCACCTAGGGCATGAAGTACAGTGAACTTTGGAAGAAAACATGAATTTACTGTCATGAAGTAACAAATTAACAGCACAATTCAATTTCTGTGTATTTAGCTGTTCTGGAAGGTTCACTGATCATAGTTGGAAGTAATAAATTTGGAAACTTCATTTTTATAGTTACTAAAGAAACAAGATCAAAATGTGGAAAAATTTCATCAAATAGTCAAAAATTGTCTTTATCATTTTGTGTGTGTGAGAGAGGATGTGTGTGTAAATGTGTGTAGTGCCACAGAGGCCAAAAGAGGGCGCTAACTCCCCTGTAGGTGGAGTTATTGGCAGTTGTGAGCTGTTCAAAGTGGATGCTGGGGCCAAAGGTGGGTCCTCTGCAAGATCAGTAAGTGTCTTAACTGCCGGGACATCTCCTCAGCCTCTATCATTCAATTTTAAATCATTTTGTGCCATCCATATCCTCTTGCTCTACTCAACTTGGAAAGTGTGATGCTGGGCATATTGAGTTCATTGTAAAGAAAAAAAACCAGCCTCAACAGAGCATCCTATGTACAGCTACTCAGCTGGGCCCAAAAGTAACCACACCAAGAACTAAGTAAGGGAGCCCTTGTGGCATGTGACCCTCAGCCAACTCCTTAGCCCCAAGGCTGAGATGCTGCCCAAGAAATCCACCTTAAAATGAGATTTCACCCACACCACTGCATGTAATAACACTTCACAGACTAAGAAGAGGCTAAAAAAACTGGAACTCTAGCTCTGGTGACACAGCTAGTGACTGACCCAGCTAGATAAGGGTAGCTCTCACCCCTCGTCACAGAAGTTGCTTATTGCGACAGACAGAGAGGATTAAAGAGATTCACAGCTGGTCAAAATGCAGAGAATAAATGACAGTGCATACCCAACCCCAACTGATACACATGCCATGCAAGTCTTACCCTCTGGCTCAGAAAAAAAAAATGGGAGAGTGGATGGCATGATTGTAAGAGCCAGAGGACCAGAGCGTGAGCTGCTAGAGAGTACCCCACAGGCTTGGCAAGAATAGTGCCCTCAGGAAATCCCAGCAATATGGTCGCCTGGGCAAGACCGGCAGATGACACCAGTTGGCATGGCGACATGGAAGGGGAAGTTGCACATGGTCCTACCCAGAGGTGGAGAGCTATGCAGATGGTCAGCAAATGCTGAGAAAGGAGAATCAGTTTCCTCTGGGGAGGAGCTCCGATATAGGCTACCTAATTCCAGTGATCAATCCTAGACACACATACATACACATGGGCAAGCTAAATGGACTGAATAGGTTGAGTGTGTGTGTGTGTGTGTGTGTGTGAGAGAGAGAGAGAGAGAGAGAGAGAGAGAGAGAGAGAGAGAGAGAGAGAGAGGAGAAGAGGGTATAAATTTGGGAGGCAACATGGGAGGACTTGGGGATAAGGGGGGCAGGAGGGATGTAGATGACATACACATGTATGAAGTTTTCAAAAGAACAATTGGAGTCATCTGTAAGTACATGGATCTGTTTCATCTTTGTCAGAGAATGGGTTTCCGGTAAGGAGTATCAACACTTGAAAGGAAATAAAGTAACTATTTTTGAAGAAAAACGAAACTGGTTAAATCATGTAGAGATTCTGAATTTGTGCCATGTAGAATTTGTTCACCGCCATGACTCAGGGGTTATAGACAGTGTTAAGGAAACGAAAAACAGAGCTAAACAACTTCCAATGATACCAATGAAAGAAGTTGTTTTAAGTATATAACTAATTATTTCTTTTCAGTTTTAATTTACATTTCTGCATATAAGTGTATTTGCCGTGAGTGTGTATTCCCCTGGAGGCCAGAAGAGGGTGCTGTATCCCTTAGAGTTGGGGTTGCAGGCAGTTGTAACCTGCCTGAAGTGAGTGCTGGGAACTGAGCTCAGGTACCCTAGAAGAGCAGCCAGTGCTCTTAACCAGTAAGCCATCTCTCCAGCCCCCGTTGGTGGTTTCCTGTGCACAGGAAAAGAAAGTTGAAAATGTGAGCATCTCTTTGAATATGTGTGTGTGTGTGTGTGTGTGTGTGTGTGTGTGTATTCCTCATTCTTATCAAAATGCTAACAAAATGCTATAGAGTAATGGTGGTAGCACACATGAGGCCGGGGCTTTGATTTCAGCATTGAGACAGAACCGAAACACACAGACAAACAAAAATCAGAACAAATTCTACAAAGAAATAAATAAAACAGAAGGAAAAAAGAAAACATACTATCAAATGTCAAAACGTCTTAGTCTGAAAGGGAAGATCGGTGTTATGAATATAATACCTCTGGGGGGGGCATTGTAAAGAGCGGAGGAAATAATGAAGGTGAATGGCTTTGAAATCTAAAGCAAAGTTTACACACTGAAGATTCCACAGGGCCAAGAGACAATATGGACGTATGAATCAGGCTCAGCATAACAATGAGGACAGAGGAGTTCAGAGCTGATTTCATACGCATATGAAAGATGAAACATGTCTGCATAGGACCAACTCCCCAGCTCAAGATAGGATGTCTTCTCACTCTGTCCTCAAATGGCAGCAAGGCAAGAAACGTCTGAGGTCTTTAAAAGGGCACTAATCCCATCCTTGGAGACTCTGCCCTGCTGGCCTAGTTACATCCCAAAGGCCCAAATCTCCGCCCACGACTTCCGGGATCAAGTTTCAGCATGGGAACTTGGATGGTAGAGACAAACCTTTGGATTCTTGCATCTGTCCTTTCCTTCACCAAGACTCCTCTTGATCTCACAGGTAACAATTTCCCGCCCATTCATCCCTGGATTCTTTCCCTGTCTCGAAAACTTCTGCATAAGATTCACCGTACTTGACTCGGTTATAAGTGAAGAAAAGATAGTTGAGTTTACCCATGGAAAACACAGCTGCTGGCTGCCTGTCAAGGATGAGTGGCGCACGGTCGCATGCATCTGCAATCCAGAGTGTGGGTGGCAGAGCCAGCGGCAGCCTGTGTCCCCTGTGGAGCCAGCCTGGGCAACGTAGATCCACTCAGATGTTTAGAGGGTGTGGAGGCAGGCAGCACGCGGCAAAACGGCCTGTGGATAAAGGCTGACAGAAGGGCAGGACTTGTCACAAGGCAAAACACAGTGTGGACCAGAAGAGTCCCAATTTCCATCCATCCTCTCTCTCACCTCCTGACCCATGCACGGTTCCTCTTGAGATCAGAACAAAATATAGGGCTTTCTGCCAACGAACAGTGGGGACCGTATTTGTATGTCAAGCTGATAAGATGATAGATAATATGTTTAATTATTTTAATTTAATTATTTAATTTAATGAATTAGGGAAGTTTTCCCTAATATTAATCTGAATCCATTCTTCAGTCATCCTTGTGTTTTTGGATCTGGGCATACCATATACCCTGTAAATACAGCCGAAGTAACTCTTAGTGCCATCAGTAGTACTTAGCTTGCCTTGCTGGACTGCACACTTTATGAAATAAAGAAGCACACTGGATGGCTTTTGTCATGGCCCCCACTCGCCCCTGGCTCGCCCACTCTAATTGCTATGCTGAGCCAGATTCACACACTAGGGTCACCTCTTGGCTCCTGCGGCCTTTTTCCAGTTTGCAAACTCAGCTTCAGAGTTTTCAAAGCCCTTTCCCACACACTGAGTCTCTTGCCCTTCACAGTGGACCCCACAGGAAAGTAATGTAAGCTATTAGCACTCTCTCCGTTCGACTAGGAAGTATGGGTTCAGGGGGGTTAAAGAGTGTTCTCTGAAAGTTACCGCATAATTAGTACATGGTGGATCCAGAAGCAA
Source organism: Arvicola amphibius (assembly GCF_903992535.2). Lineage (NCBI taxonomy): Eukaryota > Metazoa > Chordata > Mammalia > Rodentia > Cricetidae > Arvicola > Arvicola amphibius. The sequence continues at coordinate 20,358,168 of NC_052059.1, forward strand.
TCGTTTCAGCCGTAAAATATTGCCTTCCCCTTAAAAAATGAGGAATAGATGTATGTATCCCAAACACCTCTCTCTCTACTGCTTTCAGCCTTCCTGCACAGTTCCAGAATATTAAGAGGCATAATAAAGGATGGGGTAATTGTAAGACAGAAAGAACATTGTTATGATTGTTGGCGCAATGTCTTCGATGAAGCCAAATCACACACTGTGAATAATTTGTAGCAATGTCCCAGGCAAACACATTATGAGGACTATAAAAATGATGTATTGATATCTTAATTACTCAGGCATGTGTTCTTCGTGGACAGAGTCCCAGGCCTAGCCGGCTACCTTCGCTTATCTTTAGTTCACAAGTGCCATTGTCTCCACTCAGAGAAAAGCAGAAACAGAAGAGAAGATCAAGGCAGGGGCACCAAAAACAATGAATGGAGACGACTTGGTTTGCCACTGAAAGGCCACCCCTGAGGACTTCAGCTTTCTGGACCCAGGATGGCATCAAATAGCTCTTATCACCTGTTGAAGACAAAGCTGTTTCCTTTGTGGAGATGATTTAACTTTTTGAAATTAAAGCTCATTCAAGAGTGCAAAAATTACTTTTTAAATAAAATATAAGTGCATTGGGAAAGTATGCTCCAAAGCATTCACTTGCCAAGATCAGGTGAGGGGAACCCTTTGAAGATATGTACCCCAAAAACGTGGAGTCGTTTGTCACCACAGTAGCTTAGAAATGCTGCCCCACATTCCTAACAAAGAGCAGACTGTCTTGGACTTAGCTTGATGTCTCTCTGGACATTGAAGCCCCTGGTTACCTGTCTTGATGCTAGACCATTCCAGTCTATGAACCCTCCCATCCTATTGCAAAAGATGGGCAATGTCAGCACCAGGCTGAGCTCCAGAAATCCAGTTGGAGGGAAGAAAGAGGGATTATGTGAGCAAGGAGGGTCAAGATCATGGCGGGGAAATCTACAGAGACGGCTGAGCCAAGCTCCTGGGAACTTATGAACTCTAGGCCAATAGCTATGGAGCCTGCATAGGACCAAATTAGGCCCTCTGCATGTGGGTGATAGTTGCATAGCTTGGTCTGTTTGTAGGTCCTCTGGCAGTGGGACCAGGATCTATCCTGTTGCATGGGGTAGCTTTTAGAGCTCATTCCCTATGGGTTGGATGTCTTGCTCAGACTTGATGCAGTTTGGTCTCACCTCAGCTGAATGTGCCAGGCTTTATAGACTCCCCATGGGAGGCCTTACCCTCTGGGAGGAATGGAAGGGAGGTGGGTGTGGTGGGGGGGAATGCAAGAGGGGATGGGAGGAGAGGTGGGAGGGAGAACTATGGTTGGAATGTAAATGAATAAAATTAAAAAATAAATAAAAAAGATGGGCAGTGTCTATACTAACCAGATGCTATGTGCAGCACCTCCTGTTCCCATTACCAGGGGAAATTCAGCCCTTGTGGAACTTAAAGTAACAGGAATTTAGTCTTCAAATGAGTGGATCCTATGTCATCCGAGCAAACTTCATGGGAATAATCTATTTAATTTAAAATTATGACTGTTGGAGCTGGAGGCATGGCCTGGAGATTAAGAGCATGCACTGCTCTTGAAGGAGACCTGGGACTGATTCCCAGAACCTGTGTGATGACTCACGCCCATCTGTAGCTCCGGTTCCAGGAGAAGCCAGTGTCTCCTCTGACCTCCATAGGCTCCAGCAAGTATTGGTACTCATGAACTTGTGCAAGCACACACACATGCACACGTGAAAAATAAATAAATAAAATCCTGAAAATATGAAGATGCTTAAAATGTTTTAGACTTTATGAAGTTGAAGGTCAGAAAACAATCGCCTTGAAGAGTCTTCACAATGCCACTTAAAATATTTTTGAGATTTTATTTATTTTTTTGGTTTGTGCGCACTAGTGTTGCTTTGCATGTGTCTGTGCACCACAAGTGTGCAATGCCCATGGAGGCCAGAAGAGGGCATCCGATCCCCTAGGACAGTAGTTACAGTTGGTTGTGAGCCGCCATGAGGGTGCTGGGAGCTGAATCAAGATCCTCTGGAAGAGCAGCCAGTGTTCTGAACCACTGAGTCATCTCTCGAGCCCCTACAACGTCATTTTAATGAAAAGATGATGCATCATAAACCATGCTGGGTAGACTACAAAGAAAATCAAAAGGCCTATTTTTAATTTAGAAAACCTGCAAGCTTCCTGAAAAGTCCACCATGTGACCGCCCCTTCTTAGTGGTATATAATCCACTAAATCACTTAGGTTAACATGACTTAGTACATATCTTTCCATGACTTTCTATATATCCATTAGGTGTGGCTATGTGGATAGGGAAGATAGGGAAAAGGCACGAAGGAGATACAGGCTTCGGGCTTTGTCCACTTAGTCAGCTTAGATGTAGTCCCAAGACATGGGGGAAAGCTCTTTAAAGGAAAGCCAATGTGCTTGGAGCCCCTGCTGTAAATGAGCGACAATGGGGGCTTTGCTCCGGGTCTAAGTTTTTATCTATGAAATGACGCAGTACAAGCATGCTAGGCCAGCAGGACGGCTGGGGGGGGGGGGGAGATGAGGATGGCCAAGGATGGCAACCTGAGTTCCAGCCCTGGGTCCCACGTCATGGAAGGAGAAAGGTGATTTCTGGAAATTGTCCCCGGACCACTACATACAAGTGGACCCACACATAAAGCATATACAGGCACACACCAAACAAATTAAAATTAATTAAATTAAAAGTAATTAAAATTAAACATCCCTATAATCAAAATTACACATAAAAAATGATACACATTTAAACAAGGCATTGCTTACAGTGCCATTTGTTTTTTGCTTTTTTATTTTGTGTGGAGAGGTATGGTGTGTGTGTGTGTGTGTGTGTGTGTGTGTGTGTGTGTGTGTGTGTGTGTGTGTGTGTGTGTGTATGTGTGTGTGTATGTGTGTGTATGTGTGTGTATGTGTGTGTATGTGTGTATGTGTGTGTATGTGTGTGTATGTGTGTGTATGTGTGTGTGTATGTGTGTGTGTATGTGTATGTGTGTGTGTGTGTATGTGTGTGTGTGTGTGTGCAGTGTACTTTTTGCATGGGTGGTGATCTCCCATTCTAGCACATATAAAATTAGAGGTCTCCTTTAATTTTCGGCACCTTCTCTGTTGGGCCAGGGTCTCTCTCGGAACCTGGCCCTCGCAGACTAGTCTGGCTAGCTGGCCACTAGCTCCTGGGATCCATGCTTCAGCTCTGACGTCACAGATAAGTGACACCACACCTATCTTCTATATGAATGTCGGGGCCCAAATTCAGGTCCCCGTGCTTGAGCAATAAGCAAGTCACCCCCAGAGTCACCCCCAGCCTCTGGATTACTCTTTGAAAAGGTATTTATTACAAGGTGATTAATTAAACGACCCAAAAGGCAGACTCAAATCCTTGCAGAACTTTGACTCTCCTGATTAAAAATTCTTGCACTCAATGATGAAGAAAGATTTGCCTCTGAAGTCCTGAGTCTGTGTTCCCTGAACGAATGGTGCACTTATTATCAGGCAAAATTAGAGGAGGCTCAGCTGTCACGGACAAACGCACGCCAACCTCAGCGTGGACTCATCATTGAGATGGGCAGAGGTTTTGACTGGCCCCTGGAAATTTTATGGTATGCCTTGGCATTGTTAATTTCAGGGTTTCTTTAGTGCAATGTGAGTGTTTTTAGTCTTTTATGAGACCCATAGCCGACTACTGCAATGAGCTTTGGGGTGGGGTGGACACAGTCGTTTTATAGCAATAAAGGATTATCTTGTGGAAATCTGTTCCTTCCTCGCTTATTTTTTACTGTTCCCCAACACTGACTCAAATTTACAAGCACTCATTTAGGCCTCTCTTAAATCTGTTCTGGGAAAGATTAACTTCAAACACAGACATTGTAATGTGTGTGTAAGGCACAGGTCTGTGGCAGCCATTTTCCTGTCTTCTTGGAGTCGGCCTCATTCAGTTCCTACTGTGGGAAGGAAACACTTTGAAAGGCGATAAATTAAATGTCTCATGCCTTTGTAATATGAACTCAGAAAAGAGCTGTGATTTTTACTTCTAACTAGTAGGTGGATAGGCTAAAGTTATGGTTGTATATTCTAGTATTTACCTTTGGAGGGGGAAAGATGTAGAGACAAAGTAGCTTGCTGGTCATTTTAATAACTCACTCTCAGCCATCACTGTAGGGAAAGGCAGAAAATAAAAATATATGACGGTAGTCATGGTACACGCTTGTAATTCCTACACGTGGATGGGGGGTGGCAAGACCATCTGAGGCACAAGGGCATCCCCAGCCACACGATGAGTTCAAGACTATGCAGGTCTCCATGGAATCTTATCTTAAGAGGAAAGGAGATGAAACCTGGCTTCCTAAATTCAGAGAAGCCTCCATCCACTCTCTTCATGACAGAACAAATTCACTTCTAGAAATACTACCAAGCACCTACTATCCATACAGCATAAGCTAAATGCCATCAAGCAATACTTCCCAAAGTTAGCTGAACTTCCAACAACAGGATAAATAAAACTAACTCTTGAAACTGGAGGGGAGACTTCCTTTCCTCAGGCGCGATAGGCTAGTTTATGCCTCAGTAACAAACATCCCCACCGCTGGCTGACGTGCTTTTTAACTCTCTTTCTCACCTTCTATTTCTTGTCCATTGTAAGTTTCCTGGAGAGTCTCCTTACAGTTCTTAATACTCCAAAACCCCAGCTGGTGGAAAAGTCACTGTTAGATCTATTGTAAATTACTTTGGCAAAAGGCTGTATGTTCTGGAAGCTTTTGTATCTGACATATCATCTGCAGGCAAAGTACCGACAGCCTAAGGAAGACAAGCCATCTTCCTGCCTAGCAGAAGAGAGCAAGCCACCTGTGGGTGCCACATACCCCTTTGATCACTCCATCTGAAAACTATTCAGATGGGTCCCCTAAACTCATGGCTACAACAGTAGCATTCTAAAATACTGCTAAAGGAACTGACAAGCAAAACAAAACCTTATGCTCCAGCTCTATGGGCATACAACGTTCAAATCATGAGGGACCTTTGTAGACATGCAGTTTGTGTTTTATCTTAAACGCGGGGACAAGGCCACAGAATATTCAGACTAGCCTCAAAATGATCAGGCTTAGGCTTTGAGGACATCATTTTGTTTGCTGTGAAGGAGTGAGTTTAGGTTGCACAGTGCCCTTTAAACCAAGAGATCAGTTAAAAGGCTGAGAAAATCTAGAGAGGATGACAAAGTCCAGTGTGTCTGAAGTAGAGGGTTTTGAGAAAGGAAAGTCAAAATAAAAAGACTTGGTGAATGAATATGGAGGTTCAGGAAGGAATCTAGAATGTTCCTAGGTTCTGGTTTGGCTAACACAACATAAAGATTGTAAATGTGTTGTTGATTAAAGCAGGGGCAGGGACAGGGAGATGGCTCAGCGAGTAACAGGCTTACCCCTCAAGGATGAGGATCACCTGAGCTGGATATCCTGAAGCCAGATAAAAAAACGCAGCGCTGGGACATGCACTGGGGAGGCAGAGGTAAGAGGCACCCAGAACCTTCCTGGCCATCCCGTCTAGTTAGAACAGCGACTGTGAGGCTGAGTGAGAAACCTGTCTCCAAAGCCAAACAGAAAAATCAAGATGGATGCTTCCGTGGAATCACTGTGGTGAGCCGCAGGCCTCCGCACGCACATGCGCACATGCGTATACACGGCAAAGCTGAGGCAGAGGACTTGGTTGTAGCCGTGTTGAGTTAGACATGTATGGTAAACGTGCTTATTAAGATACCAAAATGCCTTGGCAAACATTTCTGTCTCTGTTTGAAACCACTAGGGTCCAAGTGAGACGTAGCAGATCCTTCAGGCTGGCCACCCATGTCCCTGACTTAGACATGGACACACCACCCAAGATGGTCCAACTAAACTCTCCCTGGGGTCCCAACCTCAACTATGAAGAAAGATACTTTGATTTTTCATTGCGATCTCAGTGAACGGGCTAGTCAAAAAGTTGGGTAACCGAACGCAGTTATAAACGTCACAACCAGACATGTCTGAAAAGGAGCCCATGGGCAGAAAAAGGCAAGGTACCAAACAACAACATGTGGGATGCCTCTCCACTTACAAAAAGCAAACGATGCGAGTTCTGCTTACGCTATGTTTAATCAGCCTTCTGCCACTTGCATTTAAGAAGAGCATGTCCATAGTGGGTATAGGACATGTCAAAAGAGTGATCTAGAAGCTTTGTTAAGTAACTGAGGCTTTGGTGGCCATTCGAGCAACTATCTGATACTGGAAGGAGAATTTTTATTGGAGGAATATCCAGTTAGATCCCTAAACTTCCTCTTGATCCTGAGAGTCTATAGAGATGTATTGAGAAAGTGTCTCTCTCCCTTCTGATGGTGAACCCTGGAGCATCCCTATTTCTCCCCCTCATTAATGCTGAGTTCAGGAGCTCCTTCATATCTTCATAGTGAGGCATGAAGAAAGGAAAGAAAGACGTGGGGAGCTACTGCTCACAACAGGATGCACACTAACCTAACCCCAGTCCTAGGGGACAGAACCAGCAATCCGTCCCATTTTTATTGGTTCCAGTTAACTTGAGAATATCAGTCCCACATGGACTGGTGTATAACACGTGATTTCTGAATGGATGCAAGAAATTAATAGACATGAAAGAATGCTGATGAACGAATGTGAGTTAAGGGTAAAAGCCCTCACCACCCAGCCTTATGGCATGTGTGTGCTCCTTAGGATCCACAGGGTGGGTGGAAGCAGAGAGCTGACTCCTAGAAGGTTTTCTCTAACCTTTAAAAGCGCACAGCGCCATGTATCCTTGCATGGATACACACATACACCCACAATATAACATAATATCATAAAATAATTTCTAAAAGATCCAATGTGCCAGCAAGCCATCATTCAAACCTCAGCATGCCAGGTGGCCAAGTGAATTGGCAAGCTTCTCAAATGTAGTCTACACTGGAGACTCTACTTTTTTCAGCCTTATGGTGTGTGTGTGTGTGTGTGTGTGTGTGTGAGAGAGAGAGAGAGAGAGAGAGAGAGAGAGAGAGAGAGAGTTGTCTCTTCCTGTAGGTCATACACCCTTCTGAGGATTGAACCTCTGCTTTATTCATGGTAAGGTGTCTTTTCTTTAAATAACATCTCTCCCCAGTATCTAGTCAGAGCTTTGCTCTCCATAAACACTATTGAGCATCTACCAAAAGCATAAAAATGTAAAGCCCAGAATTTTCTAGAATATTCAAAATCAGATGTGCTTATCAGAAAAAGAAATCACACAGATGTTCTTGTAACAAGCAGAATCCAAATTAGTCATTCACAATTTCTGCTGATCGTATCAGAATCATGGTCTCTGGGTATCATCGGCATCACCTCTTCTGGCAGGAATAAAAGAGAGAGAAAGAGAGAGAACTGGCTTCAAAAGCACCATTGCCTCCCCTACCCCCAAGCAGTATTTAAACAAGAAACCGCTTAAGAGGAAATAGAATCCTTTAACTGCAGATGATTCCCTATGTGAATCCTTTCCCGGTGAGTCCTCCTGCTGGCATTTCCCAGGAACCAGCCCTTGCTGGTGCAGAGGCTGTGGGGCCTAAGTAAAAAGTGTGCGTGACAGACTTTCATGTGTTCACTAGCCCAAGGAAACAAAACGTGAGCACCAGGCACCTCTGACTCAACGCACATGTGTGCTGGGTCACAAGCCTCCCACAGAGGACACGGGAGCTGATTCAGAGAGCTCACACTCATCAAGGGGAAGAGAACCAAGTCAGCACCAGGCAGGCAAACTCACCCTTCCTCTAATAAATGTTTGTGTTTGAATCACAGCCCTGTGAGGCTCTGTTAGGAATAAAAAAAAGACACAAGTAAATCAGCCACAATGTGGGACTGCTGGGACAATCAGGAGCATTGGGACAATCCGGAGCGCCTCTGACTTATTTCACAAGTTATTATTCCATAGGTTCAGGTCGGTCTACCAGCAGAGGTAGCATCCGCCTCATGCTCCTTTAGGTGTTTGTGTGAAGTAGTCCAGGGGAGGAGAGGGAAAAAGGAAAAGAGGAAGAGCTAAAGTAGAGTTGTCTGGTAGTTAGCAGAGGAAGGCAAAGGAAGAGGACGGGAGTGCCAACAGGAAGAACCCTGACATCCTCGTGCTCACCAAAATGGAGGAGCCTTTGTCAAACTCTTTTTGGTTTTAATATGCTTGCATCTCATATATAGACATCCATTTATGCCTGTTTTTAATATTTTTACTTCATAAAATTTGATGCCAAGCTGGGGATATAACTCAGTAATAAGACAGTTACGTTGTGTGTCCATGAGGCTATGATTCGGTCTCCAGGAGAACATACATACATGAAAGTTCAGGATAGGATAGGATAGGATAGGATAGGATAGAATAAAGTGATACAAAGTTATACTTTACTTGGCTGTAGTAAGGACATGTCTGTAATCCCAGCACTTGGACGGCAGAGACAAGAGGACCATCTTATGTCTGAAGTCCCAGCCTGCCGTACAGAGGAAACTTCAGGCTAACCAGGACTTCATAATAAGACCTGGGTTTCAAGTAAATGAAAGGGAAAAGCAGATTCGAGGGGTAGAGGAGAAGAAGACACAGGAGAGAAAAGAAGTGACCCAAAGGTAGTTTTCAAAAGCTCTACCAAAGGATAATAAACACTCAGAGTGTGGTTGCTGCCTGGGGTGAGGCTAAGAACCTGGGCTCTGGGGCTCAACACTCCCAGGCTAGCCATCAGACCCTCCCCCTGACTAGACCCAGGGATTTCGGCACACTGTGTAAGCCTGACAATGTACAATTTCCTCATTAGTTCACTGGAAGTAATAACACTACTCTTACTAGATCTCACTAAAGGTCAGATGAGATAAAAATCTTTCTAGAAAGACTAGCAGGAACCGGCATCTGGTAACTGATCAATAAACACTAGCCGGGATCACTGTGGAGAAAGTGGTGTGCTGAGTGACTTCAGACAAGCAAGGCTTGGGAACTTCTGTGCCGTCTGCCTAGAAACAGTCGACTGTGGCTCTCTTTGCTGCCCCCGCTCGAAGTCATCAATGCCCAGCTCAGGGATCCCAAATGGCCTGCAAGTGCCATTTAGTGGCCGTAATTGCTTTCTTGATTATAATTAGTCACAGTACTGTTGGCTTCAGGTTTGCATTGCTAATGGACCCTTCAAAGTGGGCTGACATTTAGGCTGGTTTGGAAGACTCAAAGATATTACAACTTTCCACAGTGAGACCCAAATGTTCAGAAGCTGTAAACTACTTGGAAAACATACACAGAGGGACGCACACAGAGGGGTCTTTGTAAAGGGGCGTGCTGGGTGTCACAGGACAGGCATTAATTTATAATTATTCCCCCTTAAGCAAGGAAGCAACTTAATGTGATCTGAAGCCAGTGGATAACAAGTATTCTGAGAGCATCAGTGTGGGATGTGTACAAGGAGATAAGAACCATTTTCATGCCCATTTTACAGATGAGAAAACTGAGACACACACACAGAGAGGGGGGCGGGAGGGAGGGAGGGAGGGAGGGAGGGAGGAAGGGAGAGAGAGAGAAGGAGAGCAGGAGGAGAGAGAGAGAGAGAGAGAGAGAGAGAGAGAGAGAGAGAGAGAGAGAGAGCTGCTTGCTTGAGGTTACACAGCCAGCAATGGATCTGTCAATATTCAAACCAGCTGTGTTGATATGGTCCCTGGGATGTGCTATCATCAGTGTGACCACTGGGAAAAGCTGTTCTACTTAACAATTAAATGGAATTCGAGTCACAGAACCACACTGTTAAAAACTGACAGTTACTGTGAATCAGTAGGCCCAAAATGTGCTAAAAAAATCCCTCTGCCCACTTGGATCTGATGCTTGGGAGCCTGCGAATTGCCTGAGAACAGACAGATTAGGAAGGAAGATGGGGCTTGCTCAAGTGTGTGTCTGAGTCAGTCAGCAATGAATGGCTCACAGAACACCAAGGTTGGATGTAGGTCTGCATAAGGAAGGGGTGTTTTCTATGGCTTCTGTGGAACAGTGTGGAAGATTCAAAATGTTCCTTAATGCTCTAGGGGCAATGGACAGCCTGTTCCCATGGCAACTGGGTTTGAAAGGTCCTTGGAGAAAGGCTAATGATGATCGTATTTTCATGATACTCCTATGAATCAGATGAGATTCAATTCGGCATCCGGTCAGACACTCTCTTGCTTTAAGATAACCTTTACCCCAGTCGTGGGGGTGTGGCTAGGTCTCGACACCAATACAGTCACCTCTTAGGGGAAAAGAGCAGACAGCTCATATTCTAAATCAGTTTGGAGCTGATTGTGGAGTACATGTATATGGTCCCAGCACTTAGAACGCTGAGGCAGGAGGTTGACAGGCGTGAGTCACAATGGGTCACATAGTCAGTTCCGGTCTCAGAAAGCTAAACAAGTAGCACAAAGTTCAGGTTAGATTAAGCAACGTATGCTGGTAATGAGTTCCTAGTAACTGTGCTTGCCAGTCATTTTCTGATCAAGTATTGTAACTACAGCAATATCGTGGTAATATAATATTTATTATAGGTAGTTCTTGGCCCTCAAGAAATGCCAAATAAATATTTGGTTAATGAATAAGTGAGTCACTGTAAATGTTAAGTTCCTTCATGCTGATATAATAGAAAGGTAGGCTTCAATACATATATTGCCATAGCTTACCTCAAATATTATTTTGTTAAGTTGATGAGTGAATATTTATGGTAGGGATTACACCAGAATCACTGGGAGTTTAAATACCTATAGGGAAAACCCAAGTTCTCTTACATGATAGATATTAGTATTAGACAGCTAGTCTCAAATTTACTGGGATTAAATCTCACTGCTGTGTTTATATATCCCAGATACATGGATCTAGAGGTTTACATTAAGGGTTGGCTCAAGATGTCATGAAGCTACAATGTCCGTTTCGGCCTCCGGTAAGCTGGGAACAAACGGTGTCATTTAAAGGTCTGTGTACCAGGGGATGTAGTAGACTTGGCATAATTGTGAATATCTGGGGACCAACAGCATCAAACACAGGACAAAACCGACTCTTCCTCAGCTCCCGAAGTCAGGCTATAGGAGAGCACACTCAAGACTGTTCTACCTTCTGGTTCAGTTCCAGCCCTGAGGACCCAATGGTGCCACCCATACTGGGTCAACCGTCAGTTCCCTGAGAAGCACTTAAATCTAATATCCAAAAGAACATCGTATGTCCAGAAATCACTGAAGACTGAATCCACAGAGTGCCTGCGGGGTGGTAGAAACCCCAGTCCTTCTGGGTTCATATCCTATCCCAGCTGGCTTTGCGACTGTCTCCAGTAAACTGCAGCTCTTCTGATAGCAATACTGCCTTAGGACGCAGGTGTAGCCCATGCAGTTGACTGGAAAGGGGCGAATCAGCATGCCAGAGTGTAAACGGCCTGAGGACCAGACCCTTGTCACCTTTGTGCTATATAGTGTGCTCCCAGCACCCGGCCTGCTAGGGGAACTATGGTATAGGCTTGCTGAATATTAATTGAGTTAGTGAACAAATGCAACAAATTACTTCTCAAAATGCCTCCTTTTAGCTTAATAGGTTTATGTCGGGAATTGAACCCAGGGCTTCAAGCATGCCGAGCAAGTATTCCGTGAACTGTGCTATGACCCCCACGTGCTCTTTAAATGAATGAATTTGTCCAATAGAACCTGTCTCTCTCAAGGCTGTATTGATCATCGTTAGCTCAGAGGTTTCCAAAGTCTGATCCATGAAGTCTTAGCAGGTAGGGGTTGCTAAATATGTACATTCCCGGGCTCCACTCACAGACATTCAGACTCACTAGATCTGCTCAGGACCCAGAAATCCACCTCGTTCATGTCAGATGGCAAGTGTTCTTTGGCAGATGCTCCCTGAGCCAGCTTTGATAAATCTTAAGAGTGGCATCCAAAAGAAAAGAAGGGGGTTAGAGGTGCCAAAGTCAATGCCGGCGACTCTCAGGCTGTGCCAAGGCCTGGCCCTCGTGGGGAGGCATAATTAGTGTGGGTAAAGTGATTTTATATCTTTGGGTGGAAAATCATCCAAGCATTCCAAAGATCAATATTGTGTTTCGTCTGAGATTCTCCGCTCGCTTTTTCCTGCCACACCTTTCCAACTGTGACGACGGGAACAATAACAAGCCTGCACTCTGGTTTCCTCGGCCCCTGCTTCTTATGCATCTCCTTAAAACTGGGAGTGCGTGGCTGCACAAAGCGGGCGCTTACAACCGCGTGCTGGAGACTACAGAACAGTAGATGCTTGTTCTTTGATCTTTCCGCATAAGCTTCCTTTCTTCCCTCTCCTTACCTCAAAAACAAGGTTTATGTGGAAAATTTCTGCTAAGAAGCCTAAGCGCCCCACATCTTTACCTGCCTCTCCACATTAAAGCCCTGGAGCAGGTAGGAAGGAGAAACTTCGTTCCTATTATGCCTTCATCTCAGAAGGAAGCAACATGGGTCCTAATACAAAAGGAAAAGCTAATCTCAGTGGGAGGAAGAAAACAAAACAAAACAAAAAGAGAGAGAGAGAGAGAGAGAGAGAGATGCCCCTGGTTTCTGCATCTCTTTATCAAAGATAACAGACTTGAGAGCCTGACCACAAAATCGCCCTGAATCTCACCTGGGCCTGCTCCCCGCTGGCTGTTTGGAAAAACCATGTGAGTTCTCTGAGTGTCCTTCATTGTCAGATGCTGCACCTGATCTGAGAATCTGCTGTCCTGCCTGGCGCAAGTTAACCTTGATAAGTATGTGTGATTAGGTCCTGCTTTCAGAGTGGAATCCAAGCAGAGCCAACAGAGAAACACGCGGGCAATTCTTATCTTCTACCAGACGGAAGCATGACCGGAGAGCACTGGAGGGCCGCAACTATCTGCTTTACGGGCTAATGAGGGTGTAATGAAGCTGCCATCGCAGGTCCAATTCAGGAACACCTGACCAATTCGTTCCTCTCACTGAACACTCCTCTGCATCATCAAGTTCTGCCATCTTGGCTTCCTTTGTAAATAGTTCATTCCTACTCAGGAGAAAAGGGGACTGGGGGCGGGGGAGCAAACGAATATTTCTTTTTCCAAATTCTTCCCTGTAAGCTCACTGAGTTGAAAGAAAGAATCTCGAGCTCCTCTTTTTTTTTTTTTTTTCTTGTCTAGTGCATTACAGATTAACAGATAACCAATAAAAAGACAACTAGAATGTATGGGGTTGCTACAGAGGGACCATAGGAAATTTCAAAGCACAGTCTCTCTGCTCCTAGCATGCATTACTGAGGAAAAAAAATCCTCTAACATACCTGAAACACACGGGGGAAAATGCTAACTGGTGTTCTTCTCTACAAACAGCCCTTGAGTGGAGAAAATGTCTTCAAAGAACCTAAGCTTTTCTGCGGTGAACAGAAGGGGGGAGCTGTGACTAAAACCCAAGTTGGGGGCACCGTCTGACTTTCTCCTCGTCCTCCTTGTCACACTGTCTGAGAGCCGATCAAACCAGCCTTTGCCAGGAAGATTCTCACATGCCATCTGAGATTAAAGTCTTCTAAAATTCTGATTTTAAACCTCTCAAAGGGAAGTTGGCTTTTGAAAAAGAGCCCTTTAACGTGTATTTTAGCATACTTTGTAGCACCTACAGAAATATTTTTCTGTTGGGAAGAACAGCAAACAGATTGCTAATGATGAGACTGCATTGTGCTTGAAATTAGCTTTAAAAAAAAAGACAAATCCTCTGGGCTTTATCTTTCCAGAGACTTTTTTTTTATAAACAAAAGGCAAGGTCCTGATAATGGAAAATTCATTCCAAGATATACAACTTAAGAGAAATAAGGGAAAAGAATTATTTTTCTCCAAAATACTTTCCTTCCTTCTCCTTGTCTTAAATGGTCATTGTGGTAGGAATCTTTTTTTTCTTCTGATGGAACAATAGACTCTTATTTCCACAAAGTAAACTGTGCAAGCCATTGGAAAAGACTTTTCTAATGGAAGACAGAGAGAGAGAGAGAGAGAGAGAGAGAGAGAGGGGAGGGGGAGAGAGAGAACCTATTCTCCAACGAAACAAAACAACCATACAAACAAAAACCATGGTTTTTACTCAAATGGAGAAAGTCAAATGAGCTTCTAACATGAGTTTTTTTTATTTCAAAAGCACCTTTGCCACTTCCACATTGAAAGACAGTACCAAATAGCTACCAGGTAAAAGTACCAGAGGCAGCGTGATAATCAGAAAACAAACACTTCTTGGCACCCTCACTGTGCCACAGGCATAGATGGAGATAAAAACAAGTCTTTCCTCAAGTGGGAAGGTGTGTCTGCTTATGCCTGGATACAGGGCTTCTATTCAAGCTTTGTTTCACAACAGGTGATCGGGACATTTGATCTCAAAATCCAGCTGTGGTCACCGTCATGGCGTAACAGGCAATGGTCTATTTAGTGAGGATCTACTATATAGTAGCTGACTACACAATTTCAAATGCAGTTTTCACAATGCCCTACTCAGGCAGACACTGAGACCCAGCAGGCAGAGAAACTGAGGACCAAGTGCTCATAGATGAAACTGATCACATGACCATAAACGCATCCAGTAACATTATTTCTGGCTTGGTAATAACAGCTCAATCCCCCTTTCTTTCCATGGCTCCTCATTCCCATCACCTCAGCGTGTTCACACTTCTCCAGGTCTTATCATCATGGAGAAAATGAAAACAGTTCACATGACTTGTTAATGATTTAATGTGTTATCTGTCCAAGGACCATGCTGGAGAGAATAATATTTAAACTTGAGTCTCTTGCGGTAATACTTCAGAACATCTGGAATGGGATGATTGTGTTTTTAAGGCTGAGATGAAGCTTTGTCATACCTTCAAACTACCCTGGTAGGGTCACTGCGTTATGCAACTTCACGGTCACATACATGGGACCCGAAGACAGTGGTTGGCAAGGACAGCACACCCAGGGCACAGCCCTGTCACTTTGCAGAGCCAGACTCCAAAGAATCAGTGGCACCACCATAAGCCAGGGTCTGCTTACTTTACAGATGGAAACACTGAACACTGTCTAAGGGTTTATTTATTGCTCTCTCAATGGCAGATTTTTACTTCTAAATTACTGCTTAGATAGGAGACAGTTGAAAAGCAGGGGAAGAACCAAGGTGGAAAAGAGGTACATTTGTGGGTTTGCAAGTTGCATCTAACAGTTAACGCTTAAAAGAAGCCAATTCTGCTCCAACTGTTTGGTAGCGCACGTAGCTGAGGATTAATTTGACGAGTCAGTTGAGGTTCACATCACAGACACAAAGAAGACGCACAAGCCACTTACCAGCTGCACTTCTCAGAATAATGCTGCAGATAGTTCAAGCCCATAGTCAGTCTTCCCGTGCTTCCTGGGTACAACTCTCCCTCTACATTAGGACTTTTGGAAGGACAGTGTGACGTTTAGAGATTTCCCTCTGTCTGTCTCTATATTGCCTCGCCGTGGCCAAGCCATCTTAGACTTTTTTTTGTGTGATGGCTTTAAAACTCGGGTACCTGAGTCTCTATGGCAGAGCTTTAGGATGGACTGACTACCATATTCCATACCTCAGGAGAGAAGCTATATCATCCCGGGGAGGGAATGCAAGTGGAGAGAAACCAGGGATGACTACCCTGCCTGGTATCAGCAACATCCTGGGCTTCTTCACCCAAACCATCACCTGTTCTTGAGACCATTCTTGAAGACAGAGCTTTACCGCTTTAGAAAGTCCAATGGATATCAAGTTCACAAAGAGTTCTTCACAATAGAAAATGCTGGAGAGGAGTTTCCACATTGGGAGATGCATGCTTAATGGAGCACTCGGGATAGCAATCATGAAGACAATGCTCAATCTGAAACTGCTGTGTAAAACATGAACAACCAGGGCACACATTGTCATCCAAACAATGCTGTTTTGTGAAAGAATGCAGCAGATGCTGAGATGAGCGTGGTCACAAAGCTTACAAAGCTGAGGGACACACACTTACACAGGATTTGCATTTTCTGTATAATGTATTTCTTTCTATAATGCCATTGGCTGATTGTTCCCCCTAGTGTGCAGAGTTAGACCATTAGGCCACTAGAACCACTTTTAATTAATTCTCCTTGCTATGTTTGTTCTGTAGAGGGATGTCAGCACCGACTTCCTTACTGAAAGAGAAAAGATAGAGTGGACAAGAGCTTTTAAAAAATAAAATGGACGGCTCACTGTGAGCCTTGTCAGTTTGGTTGCTCACCTTCCTGGACTTAGGGGGAGCTGGGAGGACCTTGGACTTAACATAGTGAAGGGAACCCTGATGGCTCTTTGTCTTGGAGAGGGGTGGAGTGGGGGTATGGGTGGAAGGGAGGGGAGGGATGGGGGAGGAGGAGGGAAGGAGATGGAAATCTTTAATAAAAAAATGAAGAAAAAAAAATAGAAAGGCACTGTATCTCCCAATTGTAAACAGAGGCGTATAAACACCCATGAGTCCTGCTTGAGCATTCTTAGCAATGGGTCAAGAGTGTTTTCACACTGCGGGAGTTTTCAGAAAGTATGTGTTGTTGGGCACAGGAAGAAGGAGGAGGAGGAGGAAGAGGAGGAGGAGGAGGAGGAGTAATAAGAAGAGGAGGAGGAAGAAGAGAAAGAGGAAGAGGAAGAGGAAGAAGAAGGAGGAGGAGGAGAAGGAGGAGGAGGAGGAGAAGGAGGAGGAAGAGGAGGAGGAGGAAGAAGGGGTACAGTTGAACATATATGGGCTCCACCAAGAAGCAGAACTGACAACAAGAGAAATCCCCACCCCTCCTTGCAACTCTCCATTCACAACACAAGACTATTGTGCCAAGAAGAGACAAGTGCAGATGATGCCCATGTCCTTCTGTCCTTATGGGTGGACTTCTATAAAGTCAGAGAGCTTGCTTGAGCCAGAAAGGAGGTTGAAGTAAAGGTCAGGGAGACTTAACCCAACACACAACTGAGCAACCAAGACACCAGGTAGAGGTTCTTAGATGCTCCCTCTATCCTAAACATTCCCTTAAAATTTGACCCCCATCGTAGAGGACAAAGAATGCTACAGTCATGTGACATTGCTCACCTCTTAAATAAGAGTATCATCCAAAGAACACACAGTTTGCTGTAAGCCACTGGGCGATTTCAAAGTCTTCACAGAAGGCGCACTAAGGAGACCTGACAGCCAATAATCTCTTTTTATAATTTGGAAATAGAACCTATCCTCTTTTCAATTTTTAAAAAAAAAAAAAGATTTCATTTTATTTTTAATTATGTGTCAGCATGTGAGTCCGAGTGGGGCTATGTGGGCACGAGTACAGGTGCCTTTGGAGGCCAGGAAAGGTCACTGCATCCCCTGGCATTGGCATCATAGGGCAACTGTGAGCCATCCAACATGAGCACCACAAAATGAACTTCAGTCCTCTGTAGGAGCAGGGCATGCTCTTAACCACTGAGCCACCGTGTCTCCAGCCTGTTCCTTTCAGTTTTTCTTCTCTAGTTGGTTGTCAATTCAGTCGGGCTCCCTTATACGTCAGATATACAGAGAGCAGTGGTTCTTCCTACAGGAGAGACACTAAAGTCATAAACAAACACATTAGAGCGTGTGTTGAGTGCTCTGATGAAAGTAAATAAAAAATGACGGTGGCACAATGGGGACAGGGCGAGTGAGCGGGCTTTAAAACCTAGGCTCCTTGGGTACTATTCCAGCACTTCAAACAAGAAAACAAAAAGCTCAGCAAACCAGCCTCTTACTGCAATCCCTTTCCTAGAAGAGTCTTCTTTAGCTATTTGATGTTGGGAGCCGTGAGACCCCAGATCCTGAATTTCTTGTAATCCCCTGATCTGAGTGCCTACAGCTGCTCTGAGCACGAGACCTTCAGGAGTTCCTGATGGCAGGAGAGTGGTTTCTGGTGGGTTTGGCTGGGGCGTGGCTATCTCTATATAATCTGCCCCTGAACACAGTAAAGGGGGCATTCTTGGGGAATTCAAGGATGACCCATGTTGCTGTCTCTCTGTCTGTATGTTCACATCATGAACCATTAGTTTAGTGAGCATCAAGCTATCCAGACAATCTCAGTCCTTGGGTAGAAATAGCTGAGTCTTTTGCTTGTTATTCCATTCTCAGCTCTTTGGAAAGAATTCTACAAGAGTTCGGGTATGACATCTAAAATAAAAATAAAAGCCACCTTACTGATCCAGGGAAATTTTACATCAGCATATCAAATTATATCCAAATAGCCTGTATGAAAATTGCTACCCAGATTTCATAGCATAATCAAACAATAACAAGAAGGGGGAAAAGGTCCTTCAAAATATGACTGAGGTAAGATAACCAACAATGTTTATCTTCCCCTGAGCTATTGTGATGATTAATAAGATAATGTTCACAAAGACTTTGAAGGAGTAATGTAATGTTCTTTGAAGCACTATCATTTTTTTATTAATGAGTTTTGACTCTGACAGCTGCCAATTGCACTGCAGCCATGGTATGCCTGCTGATGCCTCACTGATGGAAGGGAAATAAGATACAAGAGAGCAGATAACACTTGCTCTGGGGGAAAGCCAGTTCCTGCTAGATACAGAAGTCATTGGCAAATCACTCAGAAAATCATGGGCACGGCCAGATGCCACTAGGATGTAAGGGAGGCTACCACAGAAAGAAATGCACCTCAAAAAAAAATGTCCACAAAGAAACAGTACAAGCCGAGAGCCCAGAATTGCCTCCGACAAATTTACTTAACTTGCACTGACACATTCAGTCCTGAACCATGTATACCAAATATCAAACACCTCTATCTCCTAAGTGTTGTGGAATAATATTCTTGAACACTGTGAAGATGCACCTTTGCCCAGGGCACCTTCTTATTGATTCCTAGACAGGAAGTATAGGCAGGACTTACAAGCACAGCGGGGACTCTGGGAAGAGGAGAGGCAGAGACACCAGCCAGACAAGGAAAAAATGGGACACACAGAAGAGATAGAGGTCAAAGCCATGTGGCAGAGCGTAGGTTAATATAAATGGGTTGGTTTAAGTTATAAGAGGTAGTCAAGAACAAGCCTAAGCTAAGGTCAAACTTTCATAGTTAATAATAAGTCTCCCTGTCATTATTTGCAGGCTGATGATCCCGACAAAGAAGTCAGCTACACAAGGCAATACATGGTTATCCAGTATCTTGGACATCTAGACAGATACAGCAGCTTCTGTTTTTCAGGGCTCTTCAGCATCAGTGGGAGGTGGGAGGGAAAAAGAGTGGAGAAGCATACAAACAAACCCTCGACACTGGAGTTCTGTGGAGTATATGAAAGAAATAAGAAGCAGCCTAGAGATACAACTCAAAGAAGAGCCCCATTCAAGAAAGTTTGCATCATAAAGGACAGGGCAAAGAAGGGCATTTCAGGCAGAAAGAACCTCTACCACACAGATACTGGGAACAGTGTTCCCTATAGTTGTACCTGGGACCACATCGCACACAGTGAGATGCAGAAAGACATAAGTGACCACAGGAAAAGATAAGGCTGGACTTTGGAATGTAAGGTTTATTCTAAAGGCTGTGAGAAGCCTTTGAGCCCAAGATGATCTCCTTCACAACTGATAGGAATTTTCTAGCATTAGCATGAAGATCAGGCGGCAGGAGTGAAGCCTAAGCTAAAACTCCATTTAAGCATCTGTTGTAATTGTTGTAATTGTCTGTGTGAAGGATTCCAAAGGATGTAGCAGAAGAGACCAAGTCACACATGCAAGGCAAGAGGCATCACACCCAGAAACTGAAGAGTGGACATGGGGGACAGGCAGAGGTAACATCATGAAAGACTCTCCCAGGCTTGTGACTGGGGTCACAGGTCAGTGCAACCACAGAGAGAAGGGAAGAGCCAGGAGGTCAGACAACGCATGGTTTTCTTCTTGTGTGTTCCACAGCTTGCTGACAGACCTCACCACTCAGTCTGTCCCTGGGGATCCCGTGTACCTCAAGCTATGCTGTCTTGAGGGAAGGGAGAAATTCCAGGAGGAATGGCTGCCCCAGAAGCCCATATTTTGCCTCCGGAGAGCCACTGCTTACCACCTCGCCTTGGAGCAGGCTTTCAGAGGGTTAAAGTAGCTTTAGAGACAAATTCAAACAGCGCTTCTACCACTCCCCTTTCAAATTCCTTAATGGAACTTGAATGAAAAGAAAGGTTCACATGAAGTTCAGAAAACTTTAAAAGCACTATTTAATGGTGAGAACTTATCAGTAAGAATTTTTCTATTTCTTACTTTATTTCATGTGTTGAATATTAACTTTAATGTTGTAAGAACTGGGAATTTAACAGGTAGTATTTATTTATATTTGCCAATTAGAATATGTCAATGGGAGAAAATAACTCAAACATCTTCAAAGTAACAAATAGATTTTCTTGACATAGACATTAAAGCATGAATACCCCAATATAATTAGAAGACTATTTTAAACAAGTAAAATATCCAAGGATTTTGAATCTTTAAAACCAAAAATTTGGGACACCATAACTTAAGAATTCATCACATTTCCATGAAAAAAATAGCATTTGTGGAGGAATTTAAAAGCAATTTACTAAAATTTGATTTAGTGTTCTCTACAGTAAAAGGAGATGTGAGGAAACCATCTAAAGCACTTATAACTGCCAAGTTCTGTTGTGTTAAAATATGATTTACAACATTTAGGGGAAAAATTAAAGTTGTGTAAGTTGTGAGGGTCATGTTGCAAAATATGGAAAAAGGGTTAGCCAGAAAACTCCAAATAAAATAATACATACAGCACAGACTTGCTATGAAGCCCCACATCTCCCTATGTGGCTAGATATGCAAATTAATTTACTACTTAGATGAGGTAGGGGCAAGTCCACGCTTTGTTGCCAAAGTAACCAAAAGTCTTAGAGGAACACCACTTCTGGCAGTTCCTATGGTCTGGGTGACTCCTGAACTTTCCACAAGTACAGGGTTACATTCAGGGTTGCAAACTTGAGAGGGTAAAGCTTCCTTCTTCTTTCAAAGATAGACACAACAGTCAAAGATATGTTTCCTCAAGGAATATGGTCAGAAATAAAAAATCATTTGGAGATATCTCTGGAATAAATTCTGTGTTCTTAATTAATCAATTAAAGTTGATTACTATAGCAATAATCAAAGCAAACACAACACATTTTCTGATCAAGAAAAGACCACAGAATCATTGTCTTAGTCAAAATTCAAGATATGTAAGGAATGTTGCATGTAGGGGGTTGTGGACCCCCAGTCCCTAAATTTCCTGGAAATAACTTGTTTTCTTCTGCTCCAAGCAGCCTGCAGCTGCTCTGAGCATGAGACCCTGATGGCACGGGGAATGGTTTCTTGTGAGGCCTCAGCTGAAAGATCTGGAGATCTGGGGCATGGCCAGAGCCCTATATAAGCTGCCTCTGAGCACAATAAAGTTGGCATTCTTGTATCAAGGATGACCCAGGACCCCGTATCTCTATCTGTGTGCATGTGTTTTTAAGTCTCCAGCCTAGGTCCTGGCTCATGTACTGTTCCATAGAACAGGTGCTACAGTGGACTATTATGTAAACCACATAAAAAAGAAGATTCTGTCACTGAAAATAGCGTGGCAAAACTATTGATCCACCCCTACCCAAATTATTATATACTACAATGTCCCATTGATGTAATTATGTATAATCTCTAAGCCTCTCTCACCCAGTCTATTCTGTAGCTTCCATGATCGGGGGATGTGGAGCACACTTTGCTTTTTATCACAGCCTCTTCTTTTCCCCAGAGCTTACTCCTCTGGTGCTGGATGAGTGAGGAGAAGGAAAATGGCTTTCTTCTATGGCTGTTCATGATGACAGTAGTGGCGTCCAGAATGCCCAAGTCCATAAATCGCCCCTTACACAAGAGTAAAATGGACTCAATGTGGCACGAAGTGGCCACTCCCCTAAACAACGGTGCATTTTTTGAGAGTCAGTAATACCTGGGTAACTCTAGGCCAATAAGAATGTCCATTTTCCTTTAATGGCTCCCAGTGAAGCTGAAGTTTATTCTCAGTCAACAGCACCTGGCCATAAGGCAACAGACTAAGGAAGGACCTATCTGAAGCATAGTTTGAAAAAAAAAAAAGGCATCAGAAATGGATAAACCTTGTCCTACAGGAAGACAGCATGAGTTATCCACACAGCAAATAACCCTTCCTTTTCTCTCCAGAATAGAACCCTACTTTTGAGTGATATAACAATTCAGCCAGTCAAGTATTTTTTCTCCCCAATTTTCCTACAACATAGGCCAGTAAGAAATATCCAGGTGTTGGGGAAGGCATTATGAGAGAGCTCTAGATTTCCTAAAGAAGAAAACACTACTATCTTGTCCTCCCTCAGAAACAGCTCTTGGACTGTCGGGGACCAGCCTCGACAAAAATACCTCTCGCCAGGGTAGAGGTGTGAGATTTAGAAATATAATAAAGAATATGAAGATGCGAATGAAAATAATAAAACAGAGAAACAAATAGGATAGTATCAGGAGGGAATTCCAGTGAGTACTGAAAATTTGCCTGCCTTTAATTTCCAACTGCTTAAAATACCCCTGACCCCAAAAGGTAGGAGTAAGGACAAAAGACTGCATTAAAATGATACAAGGAAGTGAACAGACCAATTGAAGGTCACAGGCAACATTCACAGTTAAATCTTCTGTTACTAGAACAAAACAAGTTGTATACACACACACACACACACACACACACACACACACAACCAAAACATTCTGTAGGCGAATATGACATTTAAAGTGTTTTAAGAACTAAGGATTTTTCATGACAATGAGACACATCTGCTCCTGGCAGCACCAATCTGCTTCAAGAGGGTGATGGGAGCCGGGCGGTGGTGGCGCACGCCTTTAATCCCAGCACTCGGGAGGCAGAGGCAGGAGGATCTCTGTGAGTTCGAGACCAGCCTGGTCTACAAGAGCTAGTTCCAGGACAGGCTCCAAAGCTACAGAGAAACCCTGTCTCGAAAAACCAAAAAAAAAAAAAAAAAAAGAGGGTGATGGGCATTGAAGAGGTTAATCTTAAATTTGTATCAATAAACCAAGATTCAACCAAAAAAAAAAAATCTGTAGGCAAACCACTCTCTTGGTGGAATCCCAAGTTATCTCCATAGAGGTGTCTGGAACTTAGTTGGATCCTTAGGCTCTTGTTTGAGGTAGGAACAATTTACTTCTCTATTCTTGGGGCACAAGGTCTGGCTATTAGCCACACCTGTTGACAATAACGTTGAGGGAGCAGAACTCTCTAACCTACCTCTTAGGATGGGACCTTTGTTTGAGTTAGAAGCATAATAACCTTGAAGGAACTAGAGGTAAGTTCCAACTCCCTCACCTTTGGGAGAATGTGGGGAAAGGCTCACATTTCTGGGCCTCCACATTGGCTCATATACTACGGGCTAAAAGGCAGGGCCAAAAGGGCTATCACTACCGTCATCCTCCATTGAAGCAAAGCCAGCAGAAGCTCATTTCTACAAGTCTTATCTACCATGTGAGAAAACGAAGTTTCTGTTTATTTACCCAGTCGGCTGAGTTCTCTGTCACAGGGAATCAGGACATTCCTGACTGGAGTCTACCACACCAGATGAGTGGACACTCTTCCTCCCTGGAGGAGCTCAGCCAGAGTTCTGGCTGAGAGCATGCACAGTAGGAAGTGACTATTAGTCTCCCTTCTCCCTCTCCCAAGTTGAGACAGTACCATGTACAGTAAGCTAAACACTCCACGGCCCTGTATTTAACCTTTATAACCGCAGACCCAATGAGACTCTCAAAGCAGCCCTTTGGTGATCTGTTGTCCCCCTTCCTGAGGACTCGAATGGCTATTTGGGCTGCTTGTAGCT
The DNA here is from genome assembly GCF_903992535.2 of Arvicola amphibius. Taxonomy (NCBI): domain Eukaryota; kingdom Metazoa; phylum Chordata; class Mammalia; order Rodentia; family Cricetidae; genus Arvicola; species Arvicola amphibius. The sequence goes on from NC_052059.1 coordinate 20,382,039, forward strand.
CTTAATGATGATACTGCTCCAGGTCCCCTGGCATCTTTATTATAGCATAGGACTCAGAGGAGTGAGTATACCATTGGCTTGTCTGACCAGGAAATAAAATTATATAGACAGTATGGTCTTACCCACATAAAAGCCAAAAATAAACAAGTAAATAAACATTTAGAAGACTTTGAGGAATCATTCTACCACGACGTCAAGGATATTTCTATTTGGGAAATGGAGATTTTTCTGTTTAACAAATCTATAAAGTTCATGCTTCTAAATAATAATTTAAAAGTCAAAATAGAATTATATTCTACTTTTTAAATTATATAATTAAGGCCTTATGGAGTATCCTCCCTTTTAGCTCTAAAATGCACACAATTTGAGCCCCGGAGCTAGAGTCTAGGAGGGACTAACAACTCGCTGCTCCAAAAGATGGGGTTCCTGTGCTGCAGAGGGAGACACTGGCTGCTACAAAATGACCTCTTCTGTCTGGTCACAGCTGTGGCCAGTGCGCTTGCAAGGTGTCAGCCAAGGTTTATTTTACCGTATGTGTGTGTGCCTGAGTGTTTGTTGGTGCACCATGGTCCTGAAGGAGCCCATGAGGTTAAAGATGTTGGATCCCCTGGAACTGTAGTTGCAGGCACCATGTAGGTGCTGGGAACTGAACCTAGGCTCTCCCCAAGACCAGCAGGCACTCTCAACCCCAGAGCTAGTTCTCCAGCCCCCATTCTCAGTGCTTGCAAACTATAAGAAAAATCAATCATAGTCATATATTTGTAACCAATTCACTTCCCCTATACAAACCTACAAATAGTTGTTGCTAATATTTTTCTGCATATACTTGGATGTATATATACATTTATCATTTTTTTCTGTGCCTTTTTTTTAAAGCTGGTTCAGGTGCCCACACTTTGTTCTTGGACCATTTATTCTCAACAGGTGTCACAGTTATCGCCCCTCGCCAGATCACCTGTGCCACGAGTATGCAAACTCCCAATATAGAAAGGCTAGTTCCAACAGCTGGTGTAGTGGGGCCAGGCTCTAATCCCATTTTTTTAAGTGACTGAGGCAAGATTGAAAGCTCAAAGTCACTTTGGCTGAGTTTGAGGGCATCTGGGGCCATCTAGTGAACCCCAGTTAAGAGGGAAAATGAGAAAGAGGAAGGATAAAGAGGTGGAGAAGGAAGAAGGGGTTTCTATATTTTAATGGTTTCAATATATCTGACTTAGATTTTGAGGATAAATTTACATATTGCTTCCTCAATATGTTTTATGCATTTGAGTTATATGTGAAATTTTTTTAAATTACATTCTAAATGCCCCTGATAGCTAGAATACGCAAACGACCTTAATATACATCAAAAGAACACTAATTTATTTTATCCATTAAATAGATCATTGTGGTACTTTAGATCCAATGTCTAATGTTTTTAGTGAAGAAAGCAGAATACAGAATGACTCTATGGTATGCTCTCATGAGTGCATGTAACTTGTGTATCTCTGAAAACATACATACAATTTTTAAACAATCATAGCTGTTGTTGGCCAACAGTGATTGATTCTGCAAAGCAGGTCTTGAGGACTGGACCGGGGGAGTTTGTGGTTTTGAGTATAAATATTTTTGGATAGTGTTTCACTCTGATCTTTCTATAATTTGAAAAAACAAACTTCTCTGTACAATAAAAATGTTATGATTCTGAACAACCGTTAAGAACTTCGCCTCTATAAAGCAAACCAAGATCAAGAAAAGGTAACAAGGAAGTTAAAAGCCAAGTTCAACTAGTTCACAAAGTGAAGAGGTGACTTTTTAGGGTATGCTATCTACGGGGAAGGAAATGAAGTCATCACTATCCAAATATGGAGGACAAAGCAAGAACTTAGAGTCTGTATCTCACTAAGTTGGATGAAAGGCTGCAGTGTCTGAGTAGTTGACAAGTCTTTTTGAATTGGGACTGTTGCATTTGTTAGGCCAAACATTAAAAGGTCTTGTCAAAAAAAAAAGTAGCTGTGAATTCCTCTGGCCTGAGGCAAGAGCCAGTCCTCAACTATCTGGTTAATTAGGTATCCTCACTCTCTGGGAAAATTGCAGAAGACTCATTAATATCCGATGTAGGATGCCAAGGCCAAGCATTTGATGATCGCATGCTCCGGAAGTGTATTTATATGAATGAGTAGGGAAGTGGGCCACTGAGAGGCAGGCGATCAGCTGTAGTCACGCTCATAAATGTGTAAGAGGTACGGGTCATTTAGTCAAACACTGTTTTCTAACTAGGGCAGGATTAGAAACCAGAGAGCAGCAAAAGTCAGACACGCTGACTGACAGCCCCAAGAAGGAGTAAATTGTACTGGAAAGTACTATGGAAAAAGTATGGATGTCTTTTTTTTTTTTTTCATGTGGCCCCAAACTTGTCTTAAACGTCACCTCATAAAAGCATTTAAGTTCACAGGAAGGCATTGTGGATCACGTGCCCCTTCGTGTCACCAGAACTCTAGAACTTTCTCAAATGGCACCACGGAAACTCTAGGTACACTGCAAAGCTCGTTCCCCTTTTCACAATAATCACCAGCTTACTTCCCATCTTTGTTTCTGAATTTGGTTCTTTCAGACTCTAAATGTGAGTGAGTTTGTGGATTATTACCTATCTGTAATGAGCTTATTTCAACCAGCATAATGTCTTAAAGGTTCTCTCATACTGCAGCCTATACCAGGTTTTTGTTTTGTTTTGTTTTGTTTTTTGTTTTTCAAGACAGTGTTTCTCTGTGGCTTTGGAGCCTGTTTTGAAACTCACTCTGTAGACCAGGCTGGCCTCAAACTCACAGAGATCAGCCTGCCTCTGCCTCCCAGTGCTAGGATTAAAGAGATGTGCCACCGCTGACCAGCCAGGTTTTCATTTTTACGGCTGAAGAATATTTTATTGCATATGCCTTCACATTTGGTCTAGCCATGCATCTGTTGGTGACATTCATTGCTTCTGCCTCCTAGCTATTGTGACCATTGCTTTAGTGAATACATGTGGAAAAATACTTTTTTAACATACTGTTTTCAGGTCTTTTGGTACATACCTAGGTACATTGGTGTACTATGTGAAAACTCAATTTTAAATCTTTTGAGGCACCGCCATATAGTTTTCTGTAGTTGGTATACCATTTTATAATCCTACCAACAACACACAAAGGTTCCTACCTCCCTATTTCCACCAACATTTAATATCTTCAGTCTCTGATAGCAGCTAATCTAAGATATGAGCTGATAAATCATTATGGTTTAAATTTACATTTCCTTTTTTATCCTTTTCAGGGTCCTTTTATGTACATGTATTCCCTCATAAGTGAATATTAACCATAAAGTAAAGGAGAACCATGTTACAACCCACAGATCCAGAGTAGCTAAGTGCAAGGAGGGATCAAGGAGGGGACACATGAATCTCGCCGTGAAAGGGAAATAGAATGGGCATTGCCGGTGGAATTGGAAAAGGGCCTGGAAGCAGAAATGGGGGGTGGAAATAGGAGAGATCAGGAGGGGAGAGGATGAGGGAGAGAACACTGGGAAAGATACTTGGGATCAAGGGTATCTCTGGGATGAGTTGGAAAGAAACCTAGAGCAATGAAAACTCCCAGGGATCTGTGCGGGTGACCCTAGTAAGACTCCTAGCAACAGGGGATGTGGAGCCTGTAACTGACCATCTCCTGTGACCAGCAAGACTTCCGGGAGAGAGAATGGGACACCAACTCAACCACATAACCTTTGGCCTACAATTTGTCCTGCCTATAAGATGTGCTGGGGTAAAGATGGGGCACAAATTGTGATGACTACTAATGACTGGCACAGCTGGAGACCCATATCCTGAGAGGGAGCTCACCCCTGGGTGCCAGAACCCAGAGGCAGGGTACCCCAGAGACCTATGATACAGATCAACATGACTGACAAAAAAAAAAAAAAAAAAAAAAAAACAGTCAATAAGATGATTCCTAATGATATTCTGCTGTGCTTATGAGTCTATGGACTTCTGCCTAGCCCAACTATAATCAGAGAGTCTTCACCCAGCAACTGTTAGGAACAGATGTAGAGACCCACAACCAAACATTGGGCAAAGCTAGGGGAATCCTGCAGAAAGGGAGGAACAAGGATTATGGGAGCCAGAGGGGCCAAGGACATTCCAAGAAAACCCACAGGCTCATTGGGACTCACAGAAACTGAACTGTCATCCAGGGATCCTGCATGGGACCAACCTAGGTCTTCTACATACATACAGATGTATAACTTAGTCTTCCTATGAGACCCCTAACAGTGAGAGCAGGACTTGTCTCTGACTCTGATGCCTGCTTTTAGACCTCATTCCTCCTACCAATTGCCTCATCCAGCCTTAGAAGAGGTACCTAGTCTCACAGCAACTTGATGTACCATGGCTAAATGATCTCCATGGAAGGGACGCCTGTATCCGCAGACAGAGAAACAGTATAGAAGGGGAAGAGGGGTGATGGGGAGGGGGAGGAACTGGGAAGAAAGGAGGGACAGGAAACTGATTGGAATATAAAAATTTAAAAAATACAACACTTTTACTAATTCTTTGAGCATTTCATACATGCATACAATGTATTTCTATTACGTCCACTCCCAGCTCCACTTTCAACTCTTCCCAGGGCTACTGCTCACTCACTCCCAACTTTGTGTTCTTCTTTTTTATTTTTTTATTTTTTTTGATTAACCTATCAGGTTGAATTTGTGCTATTCATATTTGTATTGGTGTGAGGCCATCCACTGAAGCCTGCTAAACCTACCAGGGGCCACACCCTTAAGGAAAACTAACCAGTCCCCCATTAACTGTCAATAGCTTCTCAAGTAAGGGTGGAGGTTTGTAAGCCCCTCTTCAATCCCTGCTAGAATGTTGATTGCCTTGATCTGCTGCCGGCAACCATGGCTACCATGAGTTCATGAGTGCAGCAGTCCTGTTATGCTCAGAATACAAATTCCTTTCTCATTATTAACTCAGCTTCTTTCCATGGTTTCAGACTCCATTTGTGTGACTTCCTAGGAGAAATGGCTGTATCGGTTTGCTGTATTTTGTTTGCTAGTTCTGTATGAAGTTACTTACTTATTTGTTGCTGTTGTTGCATTATAATAGCCTGTCATATATGCCAGACAAGACCTTATTCAATACGTGGTTGCAAATGCTTTCCCATATTCAGTAGCTTGCCTTCCTCTGTATTGTTTCCTTTTCTGCACAAAGATTCAAGTTTTCTAGAATCCCATTTGTCTATTTTTGCTGTGGTTGCCTGCATCTTTTCCAAAAAGATTATAATGTTCTGAATCTTTTCTATTGCTTCCTCTTAGGAACTTTGTGATTTCAAGACTTGTGTTTAGTACTGTAATATAGTTTGAGATACTTTTCCTGTAGTATGCACAAGTAGTATTCATTTGACTTCGTATTTCTAATTTTCCCAGGACCATTTGTAAAGGAGACCATTCTTTCTACCATGGGTAGACTGAATATCTTTGTTGAAAATCGTTTAACTTGATACATAAGGGTTTATTTCTGGGCTTGTTTTGCTGCTGGCTTACACACCCACCTTTTTGCCAATATGATACTGTTTGGATTATATTCTATGTGTAAGTTTTGAAATCAGGATGCATTGAGGTCTCAGTTTTGTTTTTCTTTCTCTAGATTGTTTTGGTTACTTAACATAAAGACAACTGATTCTATATGAACTTGAGGACTGTTTCCTATGCCTTTAAACATGCACCTTGCAAGGGACTCTTTGAAAACTGGCATTAACTTGGGCTGTGCAGACATTTTAACAATGCCAACTAATTCAATCTGAGAACTTGGATTGTCTTCACCTGTTACTTCCTTGATTTCTTTCAACAGTGTTTTATCAAAAGCTTCTGTCTTCTGAGCTAAGTTTATTCCTAAGTATCATATTCTTTCTCATGCTGTCTTTCATGGGATCATGTTCTTGGTTTTCTTTTGATTATTCATTATTAGTGCACAAAAACACAACTAATTTTGGGTAATAGTTTTGTATACGGCAACTTTGCTAAATCTGATCATTAGTTATTACATTTGAGGGATGCCTTTTCTTTCTTCTTTTTACCTAATTGTCCTGAAGACTTCCAACAGCAGCAGGATAGACATAGTAAAAGTGAGCATCTTCGTCTTGATCTGATCACAGAAGGAACACTTCATTTTTACCACGTTAACTAAGTATCACGTTAGCTGTGGAATTTACAGAGATTTAAACCATGCTCCTCTTACTATGTGATGCCAAGAAAGTACATAAAGGTTTGAAAATTCTTAGGAAATGTACAAAGTATTGGGTCATGGCGTTTGCATGTATGTGTGTCGTGCCCTTTAATCTTTACCCCTCACATTACCATGGACCTCCCCCCTCCCATTTTTTTGCTTCATCCCCTCAAACAGCAGTCCTCCTGTTCTCGTGGTGTGTGTGTGTGCGTTTGTGTGCATAAAATGTAAGATAGAACATGCAATATTTACCTGTGCTTTTACCCTCCCATGTCCTCATTTGTTTCCGTCTTTGCTGACTTTAGATCCCCTCCTTTCCCTGCACAGTCCCCTTTCTACTTTCATTTCTTATGCACACACATATTTTAAGTCTAGGTTCTGCATATGGTAGAAAACATATGTCTCTGAATCAGGCTTATTTCACTTAATGCGATGAGCTCCAGTTTCATCCCCTTTTCCTGCAAATGACATAATGAAAAGGAGTATCATTCACTAACTGGAAAGGTCCTCTTAATGCTAGATTAATAAATATAACCGCCTGGGCTTCTCACCATTATAGTGGTTCACCCTGCTGCACAGCTACTAGAAACTAGAGAATGCCACAAAAGCCAGACTTATGGTATGTGGTTTTAAACCTGATTCAGGAGAGATTAAGGCAGATGCAGATCAGAGCACACCCCCATTCCTCATAGAAACACTCGCAGCTCCTGACACAGTGCAGAGCTCTGGGTAACTGTCTGAAGAATCTACCTGCTTTGATCTCTGCCCTTTGCAGCCCACAGCGGTTTGTGTGCTTGTTTTAAAGAACTGAATAGACACTACCCATTAGTACTCCTATCTACTAAACAATTGATTTTGGAATACAGAGAAAAGGAAGTCTTTTGGGCCGCTGAAATGAATTCCTTTTCCTGCTCTTCGAAATTTAACATTCGTTCTGCTAATTTCTCCAAGTTTCTGTTGATGGTGTTTGCTGTTCAGTTGCTAATGTAGTCTTTGGTCTTTAAGGCTTTTAACCTTTCATCTCTGGTAATTCAAGTGGCTTTAAGAACTCTCCCCCACTTTTCCCATGTCCAAAAATTGATCTTCAATCAAATTTTCTTTCTGATGGGCTGAGCCTTTTACCTGGGGTGTACTCAGAATCAGGAAGTTTTTCTCTCTCTCTTTTTAAAGTGTGTATTAATTGCACAAAATAGATATTTTCATACATGCATTTAACCTATTTAGATGATAATTATCTTTCAATTTCCCTCCCTTTTCTCCATCCTCCTCCCACTGGTCCCCTTCTCCTTCCCAAACAACACCATGGAAGCCTTTAAGAGCTGCTTGGCACTTTTAGAAGTGCTGGTTAGTGTTTATTTTCCCTTCTTTTTTTCTTTCTTCTTCCTTCTCTTTTGTCTTCATTCTGTCACTCCCCCTCAGTCTCCCTCTTCCCATCCCCCTCTCCCTTTCCATCTCTTCCTCTCTTCCACATGTTCCTTCTTTCGTTCATGTTAGACTGTTACAGGGAAAGTGGCCCTAGGACTTGAACTCCATGCTCCAGACATAGAAGAAAGGGCAGTCACAGGAAGCTACAGCCTTCAGAATTCCCACTTTCTCCCCTTATGTCGGGTTTTCACTTTTTCACAAGTTTCATAGTTGACACCAACTTTTGGAAGCATGAGATGCATGACACTCTCGCAAGGTTATTCGCAGTTCTGAATCACCAAGCTAATCTCTGCCCCAAGCTGTGGCGCAAATTTTAGACATGAATTTCTTTCTCTCCGTGGCAAACAGCTTAACCAAGAGCCTCTCAGCCTTCAAAACCCTCCCTGAGTACCAAGCCTGAGTCCAGCTGAAATTCCTTTATAAGATGCAGTCCTTGGTGATGTAATAATGCCACCCTATTTCTAATGCTATAGAAGTGATGGAAGTCCTTTCTCTGTCTATCTCTCCTTTAAAACAACAATAGCATTCTTTCCACAAAAATTCCAGCACACTGACTCCAACACAGCATCTCCAGGTATTTCTTTCGGGTTTTTAATTATAACCATCTTTTTATAAAGGGAGTTTTGAGGTAGAGCCTGGCGCATTCCATTCACGCATTGCAGTGACGAATTCTTAGTGCCATTCGGTCACTTGTGGCTTTATTTTTAGGGGTAAATTTATAGTGAGCCCGGGATCACATGTCCAGTGGTATTGAAAGCATCTGCAGCTGCTTACATAGCAGAAGTTCCGGGCTGCATTCCTGCTGTGAATCCCAGATTTGTGAGGACGGTACCGTGAGGAGCAAGAAAAAGAACTAATCTTGTGGAAATGTGCACACACATACATGCATACACACACAAATTCCCAGAGGACTTGCAGTGTGCAGTCAGGAGCATCCTGTCTTATCAGAAAGTTGCCCCCTTCAAAGGCAGCATTTACGTCTGGTTTCATATATCCCTGAACGAAATTTAATTAATTTTCTTCATATGTATATACATGTACATAAACATACATATGAATGATACATAGACATGAATGGATGTATGCAGGTAAACACGTCATACAGGTGATGTCATAGATTTAAGGTTCTATAGCGCATTATGTTCTATATCATATCCCCTTATGGAAGACAGCCTAGCATGGTGTGCCCATCATAGCTGCAGAGAAGACAATGATAGAGAATTGATCAAGGCCTTGGCCATTATAAAGACCTGATTTCATCCATATGCCCTCAACTCCTTCAAACCACACAAATAACAGTCACCGTCTTTAAGCAGGAACTCAGACCCCGGACTTAGATTGCTAGGCTTCCTTCTTGCTCTGCTTCGTTACAGAGCGACGTCGAGCAAGTGGCTTTGTCTCTCCGAGCCCCAAGCTTCTCTTCTGGCTATTTTACCAAGCTGCTGTGGGGATGAGATGAGATGATGTACATAAAAACGCTTGGGATAGTTTGGGGCTCTTGATAAGCTGTTAGTACATGCCGGCTATTTTTGCTCTTTTGAAGGAGGAGGCGTGGGGCTGTGCTTAGGCTGTGCTTGAGGCTGACTTGAGTGGAGAGGTCCCACCGCCGGAGGAACAGGTGCGCTGTGGAAATAAACATGTGTTGGTACAAGTCGGATCCAGCAGAACACTTAAAATTCCTCCAGGATGGGCTAGTCCTCTTGAGCAAAGATGGACTCCAGCTCCAGACGTCAAATCAAAGATAATTGTCTCAGATGGAGATGGGCTAAAATAGAGAAGAAAATTATCCTGCTGCATTCTGAGGACTGATTTCATGGATTTCCTACTCGAAAAGTTGGGTAGGGCAAAGTGGATGCATCCAAACAGAAATTACGTAGCTCCAAATTAAAAAAAAAAAAAAAAGTCTCGATCTACTAAAAGATGCTTTTAAGTTTATCTTAGAAAATACAGCATGGGTCAACTGAATTATAGAGGTCAGGAGAATGGGAAATCCTTTGTTTTCTCAGATCATTTGTGATACATTACTGAGTGAAATAATTGTGCATGTGTTCAAGGAAACGGGGAGGGCTTGGTGCTTCTCATCATAAGAGGCTTCTGGATAACGGGTTTTTTTTAACCTTCTTTATGAGGGCTAGAGCAGTGCAGATGGGGATGGGGAGAGGTTTTTTGGAATAAAAATAGCATAAAATGAAAATACACGGCATTCAGTTCATAAGAAGGAATTTGCAGTCGAGTTCTCATTATCCCACAGTTGAGGTAGGAATAGGCCTCACAGGTAAAGGTTTCTTCTCATAAGGAAGTCATGGGTGAAGTCCACGTCCTTCCACCAATTTCAGGTTTCTGATTATTCTTAGAATTCAATCAAGCTTCACCCTTGTAAGTACAAAGAGAACGGGATTTGGGGGTGAGAGGGAAACCTGACCAAGGCATCGACTCTCAGAGGGGGATGTTCTGTCACGAAGAGGCAAGGCAAGACTGCTGGGCTCTCCAGTGGTCCCCGAGCATCTGGAGGGTGGGGAAGAAGCAGGAGTTAGAAGAAAGCTAAGCTGGTCTGGGAGATTTTTCTAGCAATCAGACGTGTAAAGTTGCAAAATCACAATGTGGTTTGTTCTCATTGGCACCGAGACAAAGCCTTTTGTAGGGAATATGACCATTATAACTCAGCATCTATGGGTTTTTAGATAATTTGGCTCACTATAAGGTAATAGACTAGAAGGCTTAAAGAGCAGAAGTCAATTTCTCACAGTTCTCAGGGCTGAGAAACCAAAATCAAGATGCCAATAGGGGGCCTAGGGAAAGCACTCACCATGCAAGTATAAGGACCTGAGTTCAGTCTCCAGTGTGCACATAGGAAGCCAGCCTTGGTGGCCCCTTCTTAGAATCCCAGGGCTGGGGGAGCAGAAACAACCAGAAACCTGGGGCTCATGGGCCACAGTGAGATGTGAGCCAATGAGAGACTCTGTCTCTAAAGACAAGGTGCTGGTGCCTGAAGAGAAAGAGTGTCCAGTTATCCTATCCTCTGGTCTCTACATGTGTGCACACATGCCTGTGTGCTCCAGCACACACACACACACACACACACACACACACACACGATGGGGAAAGTTTTAGTATCTAGGAGGCCTTCTCTTGGTATATGTATGGTTAATTACTCCCTGAGCTTTCTGGGGCCTAAAATACAAGGCCACAGATGTCATTCACAGAACCCCATGTTCACGACCCAATCATCACCTCGAAGCCCAACCCTCCCCCACCCTATGAACTCCCACCAGGCATTAGGTTTTAGTTTATGTATTTTGTATGGACATAAGCATTCAGTCAAATACAACTCTGTAGTGGTAAAAGTGTGAGGTTTACACAGCCCAACAGAATCACCATGTTATCAGGAAGATGGAGTTATCTCCCTAGTCTTTTTATGAATAATAATACATAAATATATGCTATGGTAAGAGACAAATAAAAATGTGAAGTAAAAAAATATAGACAAAAGAGTTATGGTATCAGACAATTCGTAAAAGGTTATGTATTTTAAACTTTAAGTTCTTGGTGCTATGTGACTGGTTAAAAATGTTTTTTATTCATAAAAAAGATTGCTTTGTAGCTAATAATTTTATATTTTCAATTTGTTTCTCTTTAAGAGTCACTCAAACTGTGTAAGTTTTAGAACCCATAAAATCACTTGCTGTAGTTTGTGCCTCAACAGAATTTGAAAAACAAAACAAAACAAAACTCACGGACGGGTATATAAAATATATAAAATATATACATAGTCATTTCTCAGCGTCCATGGGAAACTGGTACCAGCTCTCCCTGCCTCCATATATCAATACCCACAGAGACTCAGATCCCTTGTGGGTAGGTCAAGTGGGTGCTTGCATATAATCTGCACACATCCTCCTATGTACTTTCACTTACTAAAGTCTCGTGGTGTGGAAGCCTTCAGATATTGGGTCTGGAAACATAGAGATGCTCCTGGATGCAGAGAGACAGTTTTATCTAAACAACTCTGCAATAGTTTCATAGCAAGCTGACCCAGTCCTCATCAATCCTGACTCTTTCTTCATTTTCATTCCAGTCTTGCTGTTGTTGATCTTATTGTTCTTGGAACGAGGTCTCACCCTGTAGCTCATTGTGGGTTTGAGTTCTTAATCCACCCATGTCAGCCACCTCCCACCAAGTGCTGGGATTAGAGTCATACACCTCAACAAGCCTTTAGCCTCTTTCAGTAACCCCCAGACTGGCCTTCAGGATACTATAGCATGCTCCCTCAGATCTACCCCACCTCTCTGCTCTGATACCTGCTGTTGAATTTGAGAGGGCTGCTTTTATGCACAAACCACACATCCATGAGCTATAAGAAAGAAATGGAATAAATGAGAATGTTCCCTTGGCTGCCCGCACGTTACAAAGTCCTGAACTTAACAACAGAGCCTTCTGGGGGCTCTGCCTTCTTTCAGAATCCTGGAACAAGGTGGAATTGATATGGGTGTTTAACTCCTGATAGGTGTCCATTCACAAGGGCTGTCAAGTTTGAGATGCAGTATCTACCTCAAGTATGGGTGTGAAAACCAACCCCACTGACAACATAGATCGACTCTTGCTGCAGGTGTCCTGCAACCTCAGATGCCATTGGGGCACTGCTGTATTTTGCAATGAAGCCTGTTCCAGACACAGCTGGCTCCCCACTGGCATCTGGTCAAACAGAAAAGAAACACAGAGCCTCCTGCTGGCTGGCCATCTGGAGCAATAACTGTTCCTTGGTTATCGATGGCACATCTCTAAGGTGACTCTGTTCCTTCAGCTGGTGGGGTTGTCACAAATGTGCACTGGCAACAGCTGTCACCTAGCCTCTGCTCGTGCTGGGCACCAGCTCCTGTGGGTAAAGTAAGAAATGCCTGGGCATTTAGGAGAATCCTGGGAGCAAGGGAGGAGGGAGTAAACAGAATAAGGCAAGGGGCTCTTCAAACAAGGGTTTCCAGGAGTGTTGTGCATGCATGCATTCTTGGTAAAAGAAAACAATCAACACAAGGCTGTTCCAGAACAATCCAAAAAGCTGCCTCACGTCGAGCTAATATCTGCACGTGTACATGGTGTACACATGCATACAGCTACAGTCACACACATATGCACACACACTCACACACCTCTTTACTGCTGTGGGCCCAAGTTTGAACTAGCAGCTGCCACCCCAAAGAGCATTACTACATCCAGGCTTTCTTACATTTACCCTTTGACTCTGAAAGCTGGTTCCCTCTTTTGCTACTAGATTCAGGCTTCCATTACAGGTTATTGGTGGGCTTTCACAAGGCATCCAGATTTTTCCAAGTGTGTTTAAATTTCACAAGGTGTGTATCCCTTGTGAGTATGAGGAAATTCAAGGCATCCAACACTCTCCAACTCTTAACGCTTCTGATAAAGGCCCAGGGCTTTCGTTAGATTAACTAACAACAGTTAGCAATTATAATTCCAGGGCAAGCGGGAAGTGAGTTCATTAACTAGTTAATTGTGCCCACTCAACGCAGCCTTTCAAACGTACTTCTAAACAGATGCATAGGAGTGAATGAAATATTAAATGTTTTCTTTTTTTTTTGGGGGGGGGGGGTTTCGAGACAGGGTTTCCCTGTAGTTTCTAGAGCCTGTCCTGGAACTCACTCTTGTAGACCAGGCTGGCCTCGAACTCAGAGATCCGCCTGCCTCTGCCTCCCGAGTGCTGGGATTAAAGGCGTGTGCCACCACCGCCCGGCTTAAATGTTTTCTTAACTAATATCCTGTGAATTCAGTCATTTAATTTTAGTGTATAAATAGTGATAAATGATTTGGGTTTCTTCCTCAAAGGGATACACATTGGGTGGATGGATTGCAAAGGATTGTGAGACAGCAAAAATGAACTTCAAATGTGATGGAATATTTAATTATCATCTTTTGGGGGATACTTTTTTTTTCTTACCGAGGATTGAAACTAAGACCCCAATCCTTTTTGTATCTTGATGTGGGATTTCCCTCTGTATGCTGTGGTTACCGTTAATGAATAAAGAACTGCTTTGAGCCTATAGCAGAGCAGGGTAGGGCAGAACAGAGCTAGGTGGGGAAGACTGGACTGAATGCTGGGAGAAAGAAGGGCAGAGTCAGAGAGAGGCCATGTAGCCCCACCAGAGTCAAACATGCTGGAACTTTGCCCTTAAGCCACTGCCACCTAGCAATATACAGATTAATGGAGATGGGTTAAATTAATATATGAGTTAGCCAATAAGAAGCTAGAGCTAATGGGCCAATCAGTGATTTAATTAATACAGTTTCTGTGTGATTATTTCTGTTCTGGGTGTCTGGGACAAACAAGTGGCCTTCCATTGCAGTATCTTTATCATAAGACAGTGTGTGTGAGACACACATAGCGAGACAACTCAGCCTAGGTTAGTCTTGAACTCACTCTTGTCTTGAACTCCCTAAACCTGCAGGGCTTGCACTTCCATTCTCTTGCTCAGTCTCCCTGGGCATTGGGTCCACAGGCCTGTGCCCCCAGACCCAGCTCAAGCTTTGTCCTTCGGTAAATTACGCCAGGCACTTCTGCCTGAGCACATGTTTCAAACCTTCAGTTGGAAGCAGCAAATCAACTCACATCAAAGGAGAATAAAATTCTAATTTAAAAAACAACAACAACAAATTATTCCAGTGATTCGGTCAAAGGTTACCAGGTAGATAGCATGAATCCTTGTGTTAAATATTATTCATCTCATGACAAGAAACACCTTTAATCTCAGTTTATTATGTATGAACGATTGCAGCCAAAGACCAAAGGTATAAAAATCCCAAGGCCATAAGCACTCTCACTGAACAGTATGGTAAGCTATTTCTTTAATAGACTTGGCAGGCAAATACAGTAAAGCTCAAAATCCACTTACCTTCAGTCCACTTCACAGAGTGCCCGGGACCAGCACAGTTATCCAATGACTTCAGTTCTAGAAATCCTCAACACAAAAGGCGCCACCGTGCTGTAGATACATTTCAGTTGGTAGAATGCTTGCCTAGCGAGCATGCAGTCCCCAGTCTCCAGCTTTAACACTACGAAGAAGTCTAACCGTGGATCTAACAGTGGCAGGAGGCAATGCTAAGCTACAAACTCTCCAGTTTATCTTCCTCGTGCTCCAGAGTCTGATAAATTCTTGAACTTGTTAAGCTACTTTATTCCTTTAATTTTCCCACAATTAAGTTGTAAAATAATTGCTGTGATCATTAAGTACCCATATAACGCTGTACACATTCAAAGTGTTTTGCAATCATCTATTTTACAAAGTACATTGTTCTGTATATCAGGTTTTATCATGTCCTGTGTTGGCTTAAGAGCCATGTTCTACATGATCAGATTAAGAAGTAATATATCAATTTTAGGAGCAAAGGTGACTCTTTGTACCATGTGAATACCTAGTATTTGTTTGTACGCTTTTAACCTTTGTACAGTCAATACAAGCTCTATGGTTTATTAGGAGCCAGAAGGAGTCTGGTCCCGAGCAGGGTGTCTTTTCATGGTGCCTTCAGGCAAGCACTAGAACAGGGTCTGAGCTGTGTCCCTGTTCAAGGAACTTGTGTTCGGGAGGAGGAACCCTAATTCTCTGCTAGAACTTGCCAGTTATCAAAGCAGGAGAGAACCCCATTGGCTACAATTGTGCAAAGCAGGTGCAGGAGAGTCATCCTGACACTTCCAGGGGATGTGTATTATATACAGTCTTGTGCTACATAGTGATGTTAAGGTCAATGATTGACCGCACAGGCAATGGTGCCCTTTAAGATATCACCTAATGATGAGATAGTCATCCTCCTGGGGACACACCGTATGAAAAGCACTTATTAACACGTTAATTGTGCATGAATTGTGTAGAAATGACAGAACCTCTCCTGTTCTTCCATCCGAACGCATAGTTCACTAATTCTTTCAGTAGAAAAGAGGGTCAGAGGCCCAGATTTGTTTGTACCTTCATCCACATTTGGGAAGTCTTCTTGGTCATTGTTGCCACATGAGTCTCTAGAATTTTTTTTCTACTCAAGGTTGACATCGATTCTCTATTTGATCCCCAAAGAAGATGGAGGTAGGCGTGGCCTTTCTTTCTCCATAACATGGCCAATCCAATGACAATCTGTGATAGTTACTGCAGAGTCAGCTCCACCTTGAAACCGTAATGGACAAGGAACCAAAACAAGATTACTATAGGGATGACATTGTTCCTTGACCTCAGAGAAAGCTCTGTTAGATTTAGGTTTGGGCAACTACTCTGTCCCTTGAAAATGTTCTTTTTCTCCTAAGTGGTCTTTTTCCAGATGCCTCCACAGGAGTTTTAACCTGCACTGGGGGCCCCATCCCAGATTTTTTTTTTTAGATTTGCAACACTAGGTGTGCTGGAATGGGTCAATTGATGAAGTACTTGCCTGGAAATCCTGATGACTTGAGTTTTACCCCAACGGCCCATGGGGCCAAGCCTGACAGTACGCATTTACAAACCCAGTACTTGGGAAAGTGAGAATAGGCAAAATTCTTGGGGCTTGCTGGTCAGACAGTCCAGCCCATTTGGTGAAGCCCTGGCCAGTGGAAGAAGCTGTCAGAAAAAAGCCATGGAGTGGAGTCTAGAGATGGTTCAGCATCTAAGAGCACTGGCTGTTCTTGCAGGGGACCAGGGATCTATTCCCAACACTCACATGGCAGCTCACAGTCATTTGTAACTCCAGTTCTAGGAGAGCCAAAACCTCCTTCTGGCATCCACAGGCACCAGGCACGCCCATGATGCACAACATGCAAACACACAGAATGTCCACACACAAAATAAATAAACAAAATAATTTAATTACAACCCAAATAAGCAATGTGTGGTACTAGAAAGTGGCTCTTACAGAAAAGCTTTTTTTCTTTCAAGCACAAAAATCCAAGTTTCATTGCCATTAGCCACATTTCCTTTGAAAATAAGCCAGATGAGCCAGGTAGTAGTGGCTCATGCCCTTAATCCCAGCACTCAGGAGGCAAAGACAGGAGGATCTCTGTGAGTTCAAGGTCAGTTGGTCTACAAAGTGAGTCCCAGGATGGGCTCTAAACCTACAAAGAAACCTTGTCTCAAAAAATAAAATAAAATAAGCAAGATGCAGACATGTATGCCTGCAATGCTGCTCAGGGGAGGTAGAGGCAGGAACATCCTCGGGATTGCCAAATGCTTGATTCCAAGTTTATCAAAAAATCATATTTCAAAACACGAGATGGAGATAAGTAAAGAAGATACCCAATCATCTACACAAACACACACATGCATTCATACATGTGCACATGTGCCTGTACACCCACTCATGTACACACACACACATACACATACACACACACACACACACACAAAGCCTGAAGGTGGGTAGTGCCTGAATAGTGGCAGTTACGATTGCCTTCTGACCTCTGCACAGGCACACATATTTGCCTGCATACAGTAGCATTTACATACATGCATGTGCACATACACACACACAGAGGGTGGGAGGGGAAATAGCACAGGAGGTCCTGTTTTTAACTTTGTGCATGTTACAAAACCAAGTGACAGCTCCAAGCTTAATGTCATGAAGTCTCCAAGTTACACGGTGAGAAGATGCAGTGTCACCTCCCAAATGATGAGAGTAGGGAGACTCTGAGAGCATCACCTGGCTTCCTTCCTGAAAACGTCAGCTAAGGAGGGGGAAGTGTGCATCACCCAGAGGAGCCATGGAGTTTTTCAAGGGGAAAAAATACTTTGCATTGGTATGGATCTTGGTTTATTGATACAAATTTAAGGTCAATTTTGTTATATGTATATATATTTCTGATCTTGATTAAGGTATTGTGTTTGTATAGCTCATTTAAAATGTAATGTATAAATAAGAAATGTAAGTTAAAAGATAGTCATCTACAATAGTCAAGCTTGTAGTCATATTAGTTAGATTTTCTAGATGTATAGAGATATGTTTCAGTTA
Organism: Arvicola amphibius; assembly: GCF_903992535.2. NCBI lineage: Eukaryota > Metazoa > Chordata > Mammalia > Rodentia > Cricetidae > Arvicola > Arvicola amphibius. Next base: position 20,399,659 of record NC_052059.1, read on the forward strand.
GATAGGTATTCTTCAAATCTTTCAGAGACCTTCAGAATATGGCATTTAAATATTTTTAAAAATTAGGACTTTTTATGATAGTGAGACACATCTGCTCCTGGCAGCACCAAGCTACGTCAAGAGGAAGATGGGTTTAAAAGAGGCTCCTTGTGGAGTTCATTATCCATTTGGGTAAGAAACTGCCCTTGTCACAGTGTGTTGCTTTTATTGGTTAACAAATAAAGAAACTGATCTTGCCTAGACAGTTTGATGAAGTGGACATGCAGGACCCACAGAGAGATGACTGCTGAGCTTGCTGAGATGATCCTTCGGGGTTCCTGCTTCATGAAAGAGTCTGCTAGACATTCTGCAAAAGACAGAAAAAAAGTGACTGACAAACTGCCAGTATAGGTGGAACTGTCTTTGGAATTCCCTGTGTTGAGGAAAAGTCTGCTGGGTACTATGGGCCTGTGGGCTGAAGATGGATGCCCCAATGGTACAGAAGAATTTTGGGTGACTGTCCAGGCAGTGAGATGTCTCTGTCAATTCTAGAGTTTTTGGAAGTTGCTTACAATGCACTTACTATTTACTTAGGTAATGTTATATCCTTCTGGAGTCTTTGATGGAGAGATAGTTATAATTATAGTTTTCCTTAGTTATGATAAAAGATAAAGTAAATAGAAATATTGTAACTGTTATTCTTGTTTGATAGCTGTTTTGTTATATGTAATTTTACTACATTAAAGTTAAAGTCTTCCTTTCTATTTAAACAGAAAAGTGGAGGTGATGTGGGGTTTCCCTCTGTATGCTGTGATTACCATTAATGAATAAAGAAACTGCTTTGGACCTACAGCAGGGCAGAACTTAGGTAGGCAGGGAAGACGGAACTGAATACTGTGAGAAAGGGGGCAGAGTCACAGGGACGCCATGGAGCTGCTGCCAGAGCTAGACATGCTGAAACTTTGTTGGTAAGCCACTGTCATGTGGCAATACACAGATTAATGGAGATGGATTAAATTAATATGTAAGAGTTAGCCAATAAGAAGCTAGAGCTAATGGGCTAAGCAGTGATTTAAATAATATGATTTCTTTGTGATTATTTTGGGTCTAAGCTAGCCGGGCAGCAAGGAACCAACAAGAGGCCCTCCTCCAGCATCAGTCTAATGTCCCTGAGCCAAAGTTACATATCCTGGTGCCTGGCTTAGCTCCTGTGCATTTCAATAAAATGAGCCTGCATTTCAAGGTAGGATTTAGGCACTCTCCCATTCCCTTCAGCTCTCCAAATAGCTTATTATGCCAGACAAATAAATAGGTTGATATATAATAGGTGGGAGTAGACCGGCATCTTTTTTATTCCTTTTCTGCTCCTCTCTCTATGCAGATCAGTCTTTCTTCCTCACAATCCATTGTGTTGGATGGATTAATCAATCAGATTAGCCCTTGATTGACTCAATAAGATCCATTCTCTTTTCCTATCTTTCCCTCTTCCCTCCCATTCAATATTTCAGGCACATGGATGATGTAACTGTGAACTGTCAGGGTCTATATTTCCAAATGAGCAGAAAGTCAGGGCCTGTGGGGACTGAGGCTGTAAAGCCAGGCTGACCAAAGCAAGCATGAAAAATGGAGTGATGGAGGCAGATTGTATAGATGGTGATTGTTTGCCTTTCTAGACACAGCCACTAGGAAGCTGGAAATACCCTTTCCTATGTGTTTAATCTGAGTTTCGGTCCTCGCTCTGGACAAACTTTGTTCTGGAAATGATCGTATCCAAATGTTAACAGTGTCAACTATGACGTTTGCGTTTTCTGCTTTATCGGTATTTCCTTTTATAAAAATAATAACTACATTTTACTCACGTGATAAGAAACCTACTTATATATAAAAATGATTGGGTAGTGATGGAGAGATTGTAGACCTAAGAGGCTCAACGGAAGGCCTCTTCCTCCAGGTCCCAATGCCTGTGCTGAGAACCTGATGGGCCTGTGCTCGGTCCTCCCCTTGTACCAGCTGACTCCTTCCCTGCCTTATCTCTAGACAAAACGTTCCCAGGGCCGGGGCCAGGATTTACTCAGTTTCAAAATCTTCAACCCAGCATTACACCTGACTCAATGGTTATCACTTATTATGGGCTGTTGACATTATGGTTTAGGGACTCAGATACTTATAATCTTATTAGAACAACCATGGAGCACATGGAGAAGACATGGCCACCTCCCAGGGCGACTGAGTGGCGCTGCCAGTCTGACGTTTCTAGTGCTTACAAGAAGTAGAGCAGAAGAGAAAAATCCAGTGAGAATTACCCTGTTCCTACTCAATCTATGTCTAGAGCAGCACCATCCCACACATACAGACAAACATAATAGAAAGTTCCAAAGAAGCCTGGACAGCGTAGGGAGACCCTGCCTCAAAAAGAAAACAACACTGAGAAGAAAATAAACGAAAGAGGAAGAAACAGGAGGAGGAAAAGAGAAAAGACAGAGAGAGACAGAGTCAGAAAGAGGACAGAAAACACTTGAAAGCTTATAACATTTCACTAGATATATCCAAAATACCATCATTTCCACACATTCTTGATGAAAAAAAAAAAAAGCCCAGTCAGTTTTCTCTATTTGCACACTACGTCTTTGAGACTGGTCTGTTTATTTTGCATGTGAAGCACGCCTCAGTCCTACCACACATTTCATGTGCTCAGTAGCTGCGTGTGACTAGCCATGTCATAGCAGAGAACACGGCTGCACACCACGCACTCTCAGAAAACAGTGAGTCCTGCAGGGACCCCCAAGGGACTGCCTCCACATGCCTTCCTGATCTCTGGGGCACACCTCTGACATCGGTGGAGTTGTGAGGTCTCAAGGAAAGTGGAGTGATGCAGATGTTGACTACTGGCTCCGTACACCGAGGAATGGCCCGGGGCAAGAGCCACAGACACTGTACTTTAATAACAAACCACTGCGCCCCACTTTCCCTAAAGAGCTTAATCTTGACCAAGCACCTAGGGGATCCATTCTTTATCGTTGTGGCTTTTTGTTCCTTTTGAAGGGGAATTCTAAGAAATATAAACAAAGTAGGATTCTCTGGAGCCTAAACAGAAAGAGAAATTAAACTTTCCACAGTTCCAAAGTGTCTGAAAATTAAACTTGGAAGGCCAAACTTCTCCTAAGGAAGCCCCTAGAACCGAAACATGGCTTCCCCGTCAAATGGAGAAAGGCCGCTCCTCCACGAAAGCTTTCCTTGTCGCTGGGTCACTGGGTACCACAGATTCACAGGTGGGGGTGGGGGAGGCCCTCCCTGGGCTCTTCATATGATTGCTGGCTTGGGAGATGGCATCTAGGGCCAAGTGGAGAAACTTGGATACTTTTAAGAAAATCTTCATGCCAGAATTGGGGGAACCACATATCCAAACAATATTCACACTATGAATGGCCCCCATTTTTGCCAGAGCAGAACCAGGAGTGCAGACCAGCATCTAATTTCTTCCCAAGTGTTCTGTCTATCATGTTTGTCTCTGAAACAGAGATTGGGCCTTGTTTCAGCGAAACAATCCCCAGCCTAGATGTGTCTACGTTTTCAGGAAAGGGTAAGGTGTAGAAGTCCCAAGATGTACTCGTCACTCTCATGTGACTTCGAGCCAGCTGAGGAGCAGGGAGAAGAGACTAGAGAGAAACACTGATACTGGTAAATCTCATCACAGAATCAGAGCTCTGAGCTCCGGATGGAGTCCTGGGAGTTTGGCAGCTTGTATGCTATGGCCACACACAAGACCATATTTAAATCATTTCAAATTGATGAGATTATGTTTTTCTTTAGAAAAAAAATATTTAAAAAAAAAAAGCAAAGAAAGAACAATGAGGGGGAAAAAAGAACTAGAGAGGAGATAACGGTCCCTCGGCAAATTATTCACTGACTGAACAACCTTGAGAAAACAGTCCTTTGCTCTATGTGACTGAGTCCCTGCTATGGCCACTGGGAGCCCTTTTGTGTCTTCAATGCATGGCTGCTGAGCTCCTGCTAAGTGCTATGTCCTATCCCAAGGGGCTGCAAAGACGGAAAGGATCCAGCGTATGGTTGAGTAGAGAAGATGAGCCTCCTACACAAATAGCCACAATCCAAAACATTAAGAGCTGAGTGAGTGGAAGAAGAAGCCGTGCTGGGACTGTTCCCAGAAGGGAACTATTTGTCCTCAGGAAAAAATGGAGAACAGCTGGCCTCCGTCCATTTGTTTGTCCTGAGTAATCTCGCTCTTCCTCACTCCTATTTACCCTTCACATTATTTCATCAGGCTGTCAATATTTTGAGACATATGGAAGACACTGAATGAGGTAAGGCTCCATCCATCTGATGGCTGAATTGCGTAGGTTTGGTGACTAAATGTCACATATCCAACAGCTAGTGAACGCTGGCCAGTTGCCTGGATGGCCACCCTGCCTGCCCCAGGACTCTACTTTCTCTCTCTTGCTAACCTTGTAGGTCACTGCTACACTAAAACCGAGAGCAAAGATCCAAACAAATACTTGACTGTGTATTTTTCTGAACTCATTTGATGTCAGTTAACAGCTCTGCTCTGCTACTATTTTATGTCTTTCTCCAACTTCACAGGGGTGATCGCTCGTCACACTGAACACTGATTTTCTTATTTGAAGTTGTTTATCTTGCCTTTCGAGTTAGTAACAATGACTTCTTATCCTTCTCTGTATCCCTACATATTCTTAATGAAAAAATGTGTTATATCCCAAGAAAATTGGAAATAAGACTTGGAGAAATTAAAGGACTTAGCGAGCTTCTTATGGTGACCAGTGAGGGAGTGGCAACCTGGCTTTTCTACATGGATGGAGCTGCAGGAGTTCTCTGGAGGGTGGTTGGTGAGCCAACACTTGAGATCTCATGCACTGCTTGTGAGACAGGGATTAGTTGGACAACACTACTTGGATTTGATGGGTTAAAAATAAAAGAGAGAGAGAGAGAGAGAGAGAGAGAGAGAGAGAGAGAGAGAGAGGGAAGGAAAGAAAGAAAGAAAGAAAGAAAGAAAGAAAGAAAGAAAGAAAGAAAGAAAGAAAGAAAATGAATAGGCATAGGTGAATCTTGGAGGAGGGGGAAGGCAAATACCATCAAAACAAAGATCCCCTCTTCTTTCCATTCCAAGACTGTCCCCTATCCCCTGGATTCCCATCAGATCTCACAGGCTGTACTGTGAGCTCTTACCCATTCTGGCATAGACCCTAGAGAGTCATCTTCATGTGTGCTTACTTACATGCCATGTCTCGTGTCTTTGGCTAAAAGAACAAGAGCATATGTGTATGTGTTTTAGCCCACACTGAGAAAACATCCACACATATAAAAGAGAAGTGGAGGAAAACAAACAACGTTAATGTGAGTGCTGACTCAATGCACAACCTAACGCTGTAGCAGCGTGAAAGAAGACAATGATCAAGACTGTCATCGTTGTAGCAAGGAGAAAGTACAGGTGGCTGTGCATGCTTATAATTTCAGTGCTGAGAAGGTGGAACCAGGAGGATCTGGCTTTGAGGCTAGCCTGAGCTACACAGTGATCCCTGTCTCACCAACAAATATAAAGAATAATACTTGGGACGTCAAGTGTTGGCTCACCAACCACCCTCCAGAGAACCCCAGTAGCTCCATCTTCCAGAAATCATGACCAAGACTTGAGATTGGATGAGAACCACGGATGAGGATATACCACAGAATGAGAGGAACAGGTCTCAAACCTGTTTAGACCTCAGATCCAGCGCCAGGCTGCACAAGGAGGAAGGAGATTTCCCATTGCTCATGACTTGCGGTTTCTGCGTGTTGAAGGTGGAGCTGGCCAAGGCAAGGGGAACTGGCAGCCCTGGTGTGATTTAGGAGCTCAAGGCAGACATAAAACAGTAGGTGTTAAAATAAAGAATGCAAGAAAGGCAAAGACGGCCTATAAATGAAAGAGCTCTGATTGATGCAGATGGCAGACCCTACAGTTAACTTCAAACAGTGGCATTAATAAAATCGTGAAACTTGATGCGCTAGTTGGAAAAAATGAGAAGTCTTTGAAATTATATTATAAAACATGAATCTGGAACTAAAACCTCAGATTAATAATAGATTGGAATTGAAGCAGTACCCATTATTAATTCTTAATGTCAGTAGCGAAGTATGAATAGCCCTAACCAAAAAAGATAGAAGCATAGTATAATTATAAATCACTAGAGGAAGAAGGAAACTAAGTTTGAAGGTAAAAAAAATTATTTTAAACAATGTGTTTTATTAATACTTTGAGAACTTCATATGATAAATATTTTGATGACATTTCCCCCAAATCCTCCAAGATCCTCCATACCCAACCAACTTCCTGTTCTTTTTCTTTAAAACCATCAAATCCAATTAGTCTTCGCCCACAGTTGACAGCAAGGCCTGCTCTGGAATGTGGTCCATGCACCATGGGTCATGTCCTTAAATAAAATTGATTCTCCCTCTCTTGCCAGTTATCAATCACCAGCAGATCCTCATCTAATGGTGGGATAACACACTTGTGTCGACTCATGCTGGGATTTTGTTTGGCTTACACTTAATCAGGTCTTATGCATGGTGTCCAAATTACCCTAAATTCATACATGCAACTGCTCTATTGTGCCCAGAAGGCACTGTTTTCTTGTAGTTACCCACCATCTCTGACTCTTAACATCGTTCTATCCCCTCTTCCATGAAGATCCCTGAACTCTGTGGGAAGGAGTCTGATTTAGATGTCTCCTTTAGGGCCGAGCATGCCAAAGCCTCCTATTCTCCACATGTTGATTAGTTGTGGGTCTCTGTGGCAATGGGAATCTACTCCAAGCTTCTCTGTTGAGGGCTGAGAGATGCATTAATCTATGGGTATGCTTATAAATCATTAGGCGTTGATTTCATGCCATGTTCATTTAGCAGAGTAATTGTGACAAGACTCTCCTCTAGGGTCTTTGGCCTATTTAACCAGAGATTCTTGATTTTAATAACTGTGCCGGATATGGATTCCATCTTATAAGTGGGCCTCATAATCCATCAGAAAGTGGTTGATTGCTTTCATGACAGTCATGCCACAGAGGATAGGTCTTTCTGGGATAGTCATTATTATAGCTCACAGGGTGACTCAGCTGGTTAAGACTGAGGATTATCTTTCTCCTTTGGGAGCCTCCATAACACCTTTCAGGACTGTGGAAACCAGCCAGTAAGCATTTTCAGGTCAGGATCAGCTTGCTTTTTTCATGTATGGCACTGTTCAGCAAGAGGGTCTTACAGTCATCTTCTGGGGGCTAACCAAGAGCCATGACAATAGCTTATAATGTTTAAGAGACTGAAGGATCTCACTGTCCAAAAATTCATAAAGAAGTACCCTGTTCCTAGTACTGGGATTTTTATTTGCTAGCATGTGGTGTCCACATTATATGGTAACTCCATTTAACCTGTTTTTAGATATGTAAATGAATGTATTTTAGGGATCTCTGGTAGTAAATTTCTTTATGAATTTGTCTGAATAATTCTAGCTTTAGTTATTCTTCTCCTTATTTCCTCCTCTATGCCGCACCCCCCATCTCCCATCCCATTTAACCTTTTCAGTTCCATTATTCGCTTTTCCTCCTTTATCCCGCAGAATTCAATCTCCCTTCTCTTGAAGAAACTTCCCTCCACCATGGGTCCTTCCTAGTCCCCTCATTCTATGGGTATTCCCAAGAACACACAGGCATCTAAAGATTAGAAGCTAACACTGACATATGGGGGAAAATGCACAAACTTTATCTCTCTGGTTCTGGGTTACCTCACTCAGGATGACTGTTCCCAGCTCCAATGGTAATGTCTTTTTTAAATAATGAATAGCAAACAACTTTTATAATGGTTCCCCTTTGCTTTCAATTTAAAAACAGATATAACTTCCATGATTCTTTCACTGAATTTCTTTATGTAAGGTATATATAATTTTAAAATCTTTTCCTCAAATAAGATGAGGCAAGGCATTCAAAATACTAAGAATGCACCAAAGTAGCCAGGCATGGTAGCGTACACTCTTAATCCCAGCAGAGGCAGGTAGATTTCTGAGTTTGGGGCCAGCCTGATCTATGGAACAAGTACCAGCACAGTCAGAGCTACGCAGAGAAGTCCTCACTTATAAAACAAAAGAAAAGCAAACAATACACCAGAGTATATTCAAAAGGGGAAGAGCTTTCTGCAATTTAAATTCACCTTATTTGGAAGATGTTGGCACAGAGGACAAAGTGCTTCCTGGTGGAAAGGGGGCTGTGTCTTCGTTGGCAATATGTGTAGGGAAAGCACTGGGTGTGAGCTGAGATTCAGAAGAGACACTCTGGAAGCAGTCAGGACTTACTCAGAGAAGTGGTACCGAGACACAACAAGGAGATGGAACTGAGACCAGAGAGAAATGAGGCAGGGGCTGTAACAAAGAGGAGCACAAATAGTACATGACATGTGATAGTTCGGGTAGATAGTACATGATAGTATAACTTTGCACTTGACACATTCAATAAAAAGTAAAAGTCAAGTTTTGATTTTTTTTTCTTAAACTATCAGTTTGTGGTGAGAGGGAGCCACAACCGCCAGTCAGTCATGCAATCACAGAGAGCAACAAATGATGCTCTGATGGTTGCCACTGCTAAGCTATGAAACTAGATGGGCTGCTGTCTTAGTTAGGTTTTCTATTAATCCTGCCATGAAACACCATGATCAAAAAGCAAGTGGGGGAGAAAAGGGTTTATCTGGCTTACACTTAAGCATTGTTGTTCATCACTGAAGAAAGTCAGGACAGGAGCTCAAACAGGGCAGGATCCTGGAGGTGGGGGCTGATGCAGAAGCCATGAAGGGGTGCTGTTTACTGGTTTGTTTCCCATGACTTTCTCAGCCTGCTTTCTTAGAGCCCGGGCCCATCAGTCCAGGCATGGCACCACCCGCAATGGGCTGAGCCCTCACCTATCAATCACTAATTGAGAAAATGCCCTACAGCTGGATCTCATGGAAACATTTCCTCAACTGAGACACCTTGCTCTCTGATGTCTCTAACTTGTGTCAAGTTAAAACAAAATCAGCCAATTCAACAATGTACAGTAATTGTATTCCAATATCATAGTATTTTAATTTGTTATTTATTGACATGTAAGCCCATTGTAAATTAAGAAGCAATTTCAATTTAGGGGACAGGATCTCACTAAGTTGCCCAGGCTTGCCTTGAACTTACTATGTAGCTGGCCTTAAACTCAGGCAATACTCCTGCCTCAGCTTTCTGGGTGCTGAGATTCCAAGCACACACCAACACTCAGCTAATATATAGTTAATTTTAACAACCCTAACTTTAAACTTCTTCCAACTAAACAAACCCATTGCTCTGATACATCAGCAAGCATCTCCTCTACACACATCCTTAGAGGGTGGAGAAGGACTAGGGCCATGTCCTCTGTGAGTGCATGGTGTATAAAGAAGACAGCGAAGGCTGTGCATATGCATGAGTGGAACTGGTTGGAAGAAGCAGAACCCAGGACTGATGAATGGGACTGAGAAGCAACAACAGTGTTCTGTTTCCTCAGTTCCCTAAGACATTTGGGAAGACAGAGGACAAAGGAATTGAGGCAAACCTCGGTGGATAGGTTGATCTCAACCAGTGCCTTTCGGATACTGAGACGATCCTCTCATCAGAGATAGCTAGAGATGAAGTTTGGAAATACAGAGCGGTGCTTCAAGTTTCCTGTACAGCAACGCTAATGCTACCAGGAAAGCGCAATGTTTAACTCGCAAAAGGGGGAACATTCATGATTTGTGTAACAAATTAATCTATAAAGAAAAGTATAAACAACCATCAACTTCTAAAATAACAAAGAAGTAGAGAGCTCTTAACCCAGAAAAGCACCAGGAAAGACGAATTAATAAAGATGAGATGAAAAGGGAAAAAAACTCTAAGGATTATGTACTTAATAAAATAGTGGCCCTTTTATACTATTTCCTGAGAAAGGAAATCAATGAGTCAAAATAAAAGGAATTTCTGGTAACCAAGATGAAAATTGAATGTGATCCAAGCAGTCAGTGAAAACATTAGGAAAGATCATGGACAAAAGATTTTGAAATCAGAATAAAACTTCTAGAAAGCCTCGAGCCACTGTGGTATCAAGAGAAAACAGAAGAAGGAAGAAGGAAATAATATTACTAACGAGCGTTCTTCCTGAAGATTAGCAGCCTCCTGAAGACTTCCCACAGTGCTGACAGAGGCCTTCTGGAGTCAATGCAGGGAGAAGATTCTTCCAGCTCCATGAACCAAAGCACCCAGAGGATGGCCTTTTCCCTGGGTGCATGATGGACCGACCCCCCTCCCCATGCAAAGGCTTGGTGTGATTCCTATGTGCGCTCCAGGCAGCTTGTTATCCCAGAAGGGTGCAGAGGACAATTCCTTTCATTTCTTGAACAACAAGCAATCACTGTCGCATCTCGAACATCCATGTCCAGTCTTGCTCATACCGTTGCTAAGCACATGGTTTGTAGGTGTCAAAACATCTGATGACCGAATGTGGTCGGCCCTTCACATCTAGATCAGCGTGGGGTAGGCTGTGCGCAGCTAGTGAATGCCAACAGTAAGATTAGTAAATCATCAGGATCGTTTAGGTAATTATTTCCTTCTGTGTAAAATCAGAAAACCAAAGCCCACGTGTTGACTTGGTTTACACTTAGAGAGTCCTCTATTCCAGACCTGAAACCCTCATCTAGATTATAGGGAAGGAGACACCAATGGAATGGAGAGGGCAGAGTAGAGGAACTCACGTGCAGACCTCAAAAGTCTAAGTTCAATCCCACCAGGTGGCAGGAGAGAACCAATTCTTGGGTGTTGTCCTTGACCCCCCAAAGACGTGCATTGTGGTACATATGCCACCCCATCCCACCCCCATGTATGACACATGCATGTACATAAGCAAATAACTGTAAAAACAAATCAAGATGGAAGGGGATCTAAGTTCTAGCATTCTTGGATTGAGTTGTGCTAAAAACCCAATGGCATCTCTATGCCCCAAGACTACTCCTCCAGCTTTCTCTTTACAGTCAGAAGCTGGAGGCAGGAAGGGAGGACTTTGGGGAACGGCACAGCATAGACACGAACACTGGAGAAAACAGATCAACTTCCTGCCCCTCGTCGCCCCACCACCACCACCCACCTTGTTCTTCTCTCTGAATTGGCTTTTGACGCATCCCATCTCCTCTGGGCCCTGATTCTGTTCCCCCCAGATGTATCTCCAGGAGGACCTGTTTAGTGGAGCAGCCTGGCCGTGGAAAGAAGCTTTCTGGGAAGAGGACTTCTGTTTCCTTCATGGCACCCTTCCCTGGTCTGGGACACAGTTCTACCACTAGGGCACTTTTAGTGTCCATGAGCATTTTCAGAAATCAGACATTAAAGACATGGGATCGCTCGTCTCCACCATTAGCCACTACCATTGTTTCCTGGGAACTACCTTAGATTCGAGTCTGGCTGGAAGAACAGCCATGCCTCTCTCAGGCACGATGCTGTCCTCTATGTGGAAGGCAGATGTCCATGCCTCTCTCCCACTGACAAAGAATCCACTCAAGGACCATTGGTCCTTGATCAAAAGCTGGACGCTATGGCTCAACTACACTTTCCAGGATAGCTTTGTGACTCACATCCATGGGCCAAAAAGCTTGCAAATGACAGGACTATGGGTGACATTAGAAGTGATTTTTTTTTTAATTACCCAGGTCAACATTGTATAATACTATGACAACACCCTATTTAGATACAATAAAACTATTCCCAACAGCCATTAATTGATCCCAACGGATGCCTAATAGCCTCTTAAAATAGAACAGCGAGCTGAAACAGTCAGGAACACTGCTAATTAAATAACTCCTTTGTGCAAGGTGGGACCTTTCGACGTGGGCCTCCTCTTTCTCATTCACTCTCTGCCTTCTCCACTAAAACTCTGGAAGGAAGGCTCCACTGCCCATTGCATACAGGTTTAGGCAGATGCGCAGTGCTCCTAGCGCTCCCTCCATAGGTCTGTCACAGGCACTGATATGCCGGGCAGATCTGCTCTGTAACAAAGCAGATAAAACACAACGATGAAGACAGGAATGTCAGCAACATTGACGGATTTGTCTCTAAGACAGAGCAGAACTTCTCTAAATGCGATCACTCCCCTTTCAAAGCTGAGCAGCGTGATTGTCTCTGAAGACTTCTAACGTCAGATATCTCTGTAATTCTTTTCATACATCAGTTTGCAATGCCGCATCACCTAGTCTAGTGAAACTCCATCTACAACAGGAGAGGAGTTTGAGGTTTGCTGTGACAGGAGAGGAAAATGAGAGAAAGAAAATCCTGCCCTGAGAGCCCCAAAGAGGCTCCTTCCCCAAGCTAATCAAGCTACATTCTGCACATAATTATTTCTATTGTGCCTTCGGACTAAGTAACTATAGGAGGGTTTTGTTTGGGTTTTGCCAATTTACATTATGATTTTTGATGTAGATCATCTGTTGCTTTTAATAAAATCATGCTACTCACTTGAGAAATGCGTGCCATAAAAGAAGCATTGCTGTTCTCTAAAAACTCTTAAAGGCCAACTCCAGAGTTCCCTATTGTTCGTTCCCTTGGAATAAATTACTGCAATCAGACCACATGGGGAGAAAAGTTAACCTCTGATTACAAAAGGAATCAGTCCGAGAGGTAAACTATTAATCACAGCTCCTCTCTAGTCATCCGACTTAGAAGGCGCATTCCCATCGCAGCCCATTAGAGGAGCCTCTTCATTCATCATGCGCCCTTTGGTTTTCGGTTTCTCCTGAAATCTAGGGCAGCCTCAGTGGCTAACCTTACACCCATCTCCAGTGTCCCCCCTGATAGCTTGATCTGACTATGATAATTTGTCACTGTCAAGCCGTTTAAGCTTTTGGCTTTGGTCTTCCTTTTTTTCTGCAGGTGTCAAAAATGCAAAGGCACCGTTTATAAAACCAAAGATGACAGCATCGCGTTTGAGGTGGTCAGGGAGTGCCAGGAGGTAACTTTATTTAAAAGACCTCAGCTTTCTCTCCAGCCGAGCTGCTGAAGCTCCAGGGTGGTCTGGAGAGCTGATTCAAAAACATAAATGCCACCGCAGCAACGTACAGCTCCTAAGGCCAAACATCCAGATGTGTCAATAATGTGTGAATTAGAAACAGATGTAAGCCCTTGTTGGAAAACAAATATCATAGAATTATTTCCTTTCTTTTGCCTCCTTCCGTGTTCACACACTTCGGTGTCATTCTTCCTTGTTTTGGTTTTCTCTTTGAGAATCGGGAGTAATTTCTATTTTTCCGGCGGGCATTCGGCTATGGATAAAATGCCCCCGGAAAGGGAAAGGACAGTGGATTCTGCACCTTCTTTCATCCCCAATGGGACTAACTGAAGCTCAGTGATTGTCTGCAGTTGCCTGGGGAGCTGCAGTTCAAGCAGATCTTCTGGGGTATGTTCTAGACCGCTGAGACCACTTAGAGAAACTGCCCTTGCAGAACAGAACCCATCTCTTTGTTTCCGGAAGATGCCCAAGAAAGAAGAGGTGCCGCGGAGGTGTGAGCTGCTGATAGCGCCTCCTGATGGTTCTTTGGTGCAACTACAGTGTGGCTTGAAGTTAAAGGCATTTAGGCATTTTGAATATATATATATATATATATATATATATATATATATATACATGTACATATATATTAAAACTAACTGCGTTTTAAAGCAAATTCATTTCATTTTATATGTATGGGTATTTTGCCTGCATGTTTATCTGTGTGCCATGTCCATGCCTAATGCCCCCAGAAGCCAGGAAAGCGTCTGATCCCTGGAACTAGAGCTATAGTCGGTTGTGAGCCAACATGTGGGAGCTGGGAATTGAATTCAGGTCCTCTGGAAGAGCAGCCAGAACTTTGAACCACTGAGTCATCTCTCCAGCCCCATGAATGGATGTTCATAAAGTCTTTGAGTATATGTTTATTTGGGGCAGGAAGCATATGTATATCATTTTGTGAGAAGGGAGAAAAATGATTGCCAGAAGACAGAATTTACATGGGAAGTCTGCATTTCCTGTGCTGAGAAAACAGCTCCGTCAGCAAGGCCAGTACAAGGGCCTGAGTGCAATTCTTAAACTAATGTTAAAAAGCCAAGAACTGGAGACCTGAGGAGTTAAATGTTAAAAAAAAAAAAAAAAACAAGGCAGACCTGGTGGGTTGATACTAGCCAGGCCTAAGTGATGAAACTTTGTCTGAAAGGCGGGGGGGGGGGGGGGGGGGAGGGGAGGGAGCCATGAGTATGCTCAGGCTACAGAAGAGGCTTGCCTCTAGCATCCTGCGCTGTGGTAAAAAGAAGGTCTGGTTGGACCCCAACAAGACCAATGAAATAACCAAGGCTAACTCCCATGAGCAGATACGGAAGCTGATCAAGGATGGGCTGATCATCCTGAAACTTGTGACTATCCATTCTTGGGCTCGATGCCAGAAAAACACTTTGGCTCAACGGAAGGGCAGGCATCTGGGCATAGGAAAGCGGAAGGGTACTGCCAATGCCGAATGCCAGAGAAGGTGACCTGGATGAGAAGGATGCAGATCCTGCACCGCCTCCTCAGGAGATACCGTGAATCCAAGAAGATTGACCACCATACGTATCACAGCTTTTACCTGAAGGTCAAAGGAAATGTCTTCAAGAACAAGCAGATTCTCATGGAGCACATCCACAAGCTGAAGGCAGACAAGGTCCGCAAGAAGCTCCTGGCTGACCAGGCTGAGGCTCTCAGGTCTAAGACCAAGGAAGCAAGAAAGCGCTGGGAGGAGCGCCTCCAGGCCAAGAAGGAGGCGATCATCAAGACTCTGTCCAAAGAGGAAGAGACCAAGAAACAGAGCTCCCCTGGAGTCTGTACATAGTTGGCTGCCTGTGGACTCAGGTGGATCAGTCATTAAAATAAAACAAACCTTAAAAAAGGAAAAGAAAAAGAAAAAGAAAGAAGAAGAGGGGGAGGAGGTAGAGCAGCAGCAACAGCATGGTGGTGTGCTCCTGTAGTCCCCTGGTGGCAGACAAGATAGAGGATTCCTGGAGTTTACTGACTAGGCAGCCTGGTTAAACAGGCAAGAACCAGGCCGATGAGGGACCCTGTCTCCAAAAATAAGATGGAGGGTGCCTGGGGAATTACACCAAAGGTTTCCTCTGGCCAGTATACTAACTCAAACTGCTACACACAGATACAGACACGCATACATGCATGCACATGCACACACACATGCACGTACACATGCATGCACATGCACACACACATGCACGTACACATGCATGCACACACACACACACACACACACACACACACGCACAAAGTTTGTATTTCCCTAAAGTACAAACACCACAGCCAACCACCAAAGTTTAATGCACAGTCACCATCCACTAGAAAAGCTGCAGTGACTTTGGAGAGCTAACACTCCAGAAACCCTGAGGCCACTGTGTGAGCAGAAGCAACCAGCAGCTCGGATTGGGCTGTGCTCTCTGGTAACTGGGCAGGGTTATCCTCTGCGCTTGGGTTAGTTCCACTGAGCGTGAAACAAGACCCATAATGGGATGCAGAAAGGCAGAACCAGATAGTGGAGCGCTCTCTGAAAACGTCCCGTAAAGTCATGGAGCCAGCTCTCCATGACTCTCAGACCCCATCCAAAACAGAGACGACAGTGACCTTCACACCAGGACAGACCAATAAGATGGTAAGATCAGCCAGGTGCAATTCTGTAATCATGTCATGTCTAAACACGATGCAACGTTCTGCTATTGATCACTTAGGGTGCACAGCAAACCTATCTTAACAAAAAAAGCAACGTTCTCATTCTGATGTCCGAACACCTGACCCTCACTGGAATGGGAAAACCTACAAGTTTTGCTTTCCTTCGGTGCTGCTAATTCCCCTGCTGTCCGCTTCACATCATATGAGAAAGTCTACTAGATGTTACTGAATAACTATTCTCCCTACTTGCCTATCAGCGTAACTACGGGAGAAAGAAGCAAGTACACAATTCGGAAAATTACCTTTCTTAGCCGTGTGTGTGTGTGTGTGTGTGTGTGTGTGTGTGTGCTGTACGTGTGTCTTAGAGTTTCTATTGCTGTGAAGAGACAGAATTGCCATGGCAATTCTTGTAAAGGAAAACATTTAATTGGGGCTGGCTAACAGGCGCAGACGTTTGGTCAAGAATGTGATTGCTGGCCACACCAGCAGCTGTTTGGCAACCCTAGAAATGAAAGTTGAATTGTTGGTGACACTGGGCAGATGCCAGAGAGCAGCCCAGCTTGCCCACCTCTGAACTCAAGGAGACAAACTTAAACTTTCCCATTAGGAATAACAAATGTTGTTCGATAGTTCCTGTCTGTAGCTATAGAATAGGATTTCCTCCACACTTGGAGAGTCCACTGCCACAGACTCTGCCCGGGCATTGCTCCCCCGAGTATTTGATATCACTTTCACTGCAGGGGGGAAACTGCTATGCTTTCCCCTCCACCCGTGTCTCAAAGCCTCGACACTGCCAAGCGCTTCTCCGGGAAAGAGGAAGAGACTGCTCCTGCACTATGTAAGATGGCGTAGGTACATTTGCTCTTTGTGCTTATCTTGGAATGTATTTATGAGCCACCTCCGTTTAAAAGATTTATAGAAGGCAGTTTATCACTCGGCTAATCTGAGTATTTAATATGGGTTGTTGGAGTGATGGAGGGGAGCATAGGAGAGAGCGGATTAAAATCCAAGGACAGTTATACACGGCTAACAGTAGTGAAAGAGATGCAAATTGAATTCTTCCCAATACAAGCCTTTCCCATCCAGCACAAAGTAATACACCTCTCTTTAAGTTTTGTTCCCTGCGGATGATTCAGCTGGAGTGGGATTAAGGACCTGCTACAGATGAAAACATCAGCTAGTAGCTGTTTCTTCCCAGCAAATTAGAAGTTAGGGAATTGTTCCTCTCCAACACCAAGGCTCCCTTCCTCAAAAACTCTCCCACCATCGCCTGTTGGCTGGTTCCTCTATTTGCTCTGTTTATTGTCAACAAATGGAGTGAAAAGTACTCACTAGCATGTGCTTGGGTTAAACTGCCTTTCTGCTCCTGACACTGTGCACACTGATCCCATCTGGAAGATGGACAACCTAAGCAATCCTCTCTCCCAAGCTATTTCACTGCCCTGTTTTCAAAGCATTTCTCTGTGTGTCTGTCTGTCTGTCCATCCATCCATCCATCCATCCATCCATCTATCCATCCATCCATCCATCCATCCATCTATCATCCATCCATCATCCATCCATCTATGTATCATCTATCTATCTATCATCTATCTATCTATCTATCATCTATCTTCCCCACTCTCACTCTCTCTTGCTCTCCCACTCTTGCTCTCTGTTTCTGTCGCTCTCCTCTCCTTTCTCTCTTCCCTCTCTTCTCCCACTTTCTTTCTTTCCCTCCTTTCTCCCCCTCATTCTCTCTATCTGTTTTTCTTTCCAATCTTCCTCTGTGTGTGTGTGTGTGTGTGTGTGTGTGTTTGCACGTGTTTAACTGCAACCCACATAGTCATGAAAGTCTTAGCTTCCTCTCTGCTGTGATTCTCAGCTTAACCTCCTGGCCTGACTTGAACTTACACCAAGAAGAGCACCAGGTCTCAGGTTTTTCTTTGCCAATTTCTCTAGCATCTCTGTAAGCCGGGTTTCTTCCTGCAACACTCTCTACTGTCCCTTCCTACTCCCCCAATTAGGAACTGATCCTCCTGGGAAGAAAGAGGTAGGAGAAGGTGGGGGAAAAGAAGGGGAAAAGTTGTGACAGAGAAGCAAATATGCTGCTATTGAGTCAGAAGGACCAAATCCAAGAGCACTGAGTCACCTGCTGACGAACATTGTCTTTCTGAACGCGGAGCAGAGCGGCAAATGGCCAAGTGCACACCTGCCCACAGGTAAGGAATCCAGCTGTTCCCAGTACTGCAGACTCTTGAGTTTAGCTTACAGGGCCACACCCAGGCTTCTGCACATTCTCACGGCAGTGGTGTTCCCTCCACCTGTTGTTTCACGAACTACACAAGGAAGGGCACCAGTGTTCAGGAATGGCAGGAGCGGGTGGCTCAGGAAAGATGACTGTGCCGCAGCCACCTCTCTGAAAACTCCGAAGCCTCATCTCGTCAGCATTAATCTGCCCTGTGCTTGGTATTGCATCTTTAGCAACTACTTTAGAAAATGTGTGCTAAACAAGTATATTCTGGTGTTTTTAAGTCATGTTAATGCACCCAGAGAGGTATTTGGTTATGAAGTCTCATTGTTTTCTCATAAATAACCTTGGAAATTCGTTAGTGGTGGTGTATCATGTAATCACTCTCACCTCCGCCAGTTCGTGGAGAAGTCTGTTGTGAACATTAGCTTCTTTTCTGTGGCTCTGACCAAATATCTGCCCTGATATAACTTCAGGAAAGACGACCTACAGTTTGAGGGCTCAGTACATCATGGGGGAGGTGTGGTGTGGCAGCAGGGGTGTCCACCGGGGTCTCCTCACCACCTAATACACTGGTGAAAGGGAGATGATGGGGTGTGGAGGTGAACCATAACACCTTGAATTGCTCTCTCAGTTACCGCTTCCTCCAACAAGGCTCCACCCCCTAGTTCCCACAACCTCCCCAATGTATCACCATCAGCTGAAGACCAAGAGTTCACACGCGAGCCTATGGGAGAGGCTTCAGATTCAAACCACAGCACTGTCTTCGAGTTTTGTTTCCTTGTCTTATTTTCAGACAGGATCTGGCAACCAACAATTGACATCGAGCTGACCTCAGATATGCCACGATCCTCCTGCCTCGGCTTCCCAAAGGCTGGGATTACAAGATTAAGCAATCACGTCCAGTTTCATGGAAATATTTTTTTCTGTTTGTGCCTCTCGGATCTCTTGCTCAATCCCTGATCACTCTCTTCAAGACCTAGGTGTTAAGAAGTGCACAGCACAGTGACCGAAGAAAGAAAGAGCGAGCGCTTTGTCAGGCCAGCCCGCCAGAGTCAGTTCCCACTTCTCCCATCTTCTCACTTTGTATCTTGGGATAAATCATTTAGTGGCTGTTCTTTAGTTTCCCCTCAGCCACACAGAAAGATACTGCATTATATTCATGTTAAAGCTAGCCACGGGGGTGCACACCTCTAACCCAAGTACTTGGGAGGCTGAGGCAAGAGGTTTGCTGTGAGCGGGAAGCCATCCTCAGCTATACAGCATGTTTGAGACCAGACTGGCACACACATGGACAACTCTGATTTAAGCAACAAAAGCAAAACAAAGGCATTGCACAGTTTAGCATCAGGCTGTGTCTTATTTTTGGTAGTAATCTACATTTGATGAAAGAAATTAACCCAGTTTTTCTGGATGTGAGAATTAAAAGAGTTAACAGGCACCTATTTTTCTGTTTCCTCCTTTCTTATTTAAAACCAGTCATACAAGCCAGAAGCAGATGATTTATGACTGATTCTCTCCTCTCTTTGACCAATGACATCCCAGTGTTTAACAAGTTCTCTTGGTCTTGTAGTCTAACTATCCTTCATCCTCCCTCATCCTGCCATACCTACTGACACTTTGACCATCTACCAGTATAATGGCCTCCACTCAAAAGCCTGTTCTGTCCCCAAAGCCATCTTCCTGCCATGGGAACTGATGTGGGATTCCCCTCTGTATGCTGTGAATATGTTTTATTACCATTGGTTAATAAAGAAGTTGCTTCAGTCTATGGCAGGGTAGAATACAGCCAGGGTGGAAGAGATATAGACAGAGAGTAAGCGGAGTCAGGGAGGCACCCTGTAGCTACCAAAGGAGAAGGACACACCAGAACCTTACCTGTAGGTGACAACCTTGTAGTGATACACAGATTAACAGAAATGGGTTAATTTAAGATGCATAGTTACTTAATAAAAAGCCTGAGCTAACAGGCCAAGCAGTATTGTAATTAATATAGTTTCTGTGTGATTATTTGGGTCTGGGTGGCCAGGAATGAAAGAACAGTCTGTTATCCCTCACATCCCAAATTTTCAGTGGATCCTACCACCTCTAGGATCAAGTTCCAAGTGCCAGACTGCTTGCTAGGGTACCAGAGTCCTGTTCTTGGGATGACTTCCAGATCTTGATCACAATTCTTGCCTTCTACCACAATCTCTCCTCAGCTGACCACCCAAAAGTATGAGGACTGAAGTTTCTGAGCTCTTTCCCCGGTCTGAAACCAGCATTTCCCCTTTGATCTACTTCAGCCTCTCCTTCAACACTGAGACCTCAGGTAATTCTCCTCCGGGCTCCCTGCCTTCTACAAGCTTACAGGGGGCCTTTTATTGGTCCCACTTCACCTTATTTACCTTTCTACCCTATCTCTAAAGCTTCACCTATGGGCCTTTCCTAATTACAACAAGCACTCTTAGGTCATGCTTCTTGATCCTCTTACTTAACCTTTTCCTGTCCAGCAGCCGACCATCAGTCTGTGGTTATTGACTGATAAAAGGAAGTCAAAAGTGTATGTGGTATTGGAGAAAGTAGTCTGAGAAAAAAACACATTGCGAAAAGAAATTGAAAGAGTGACATAAGAAAAAATTCTGATTAGCCTCTCCTCTGAGTACAGCCAACAGATTGCTTTCACTGAAATGCACCTTGCCCTGGTTTCCCTGTCCTAGAAAGGGTCACCACCCTAGCAAACAGTCTGTGCCACAGTGCCCTCGGGCCAGGACACTGATGCTCTTTCTCCCAATATTGACACCAGTACTTTGTCTGGGAACCTGCTAAACAAATACTGTCCTTACTCCCATTCCAAGAAACCATGCTTTAGGGCACTACCCTGGATTTAGAGGAAAGCAGAAAACTATCAAAATGATGTTAAGAATCAAAATGGTTTACATGGTAATAAGGAGTCAATGGAAAATGTGGACCAGAACCAAATCTCAAGTGTTTTTTCAGACTTAGATTGCTTCTTCAATGCCTGCTGCTTAGTGTGAGTACTTGCACAAATTTTCAACACAGTGCCAACCCACCCCAACATCCCAGCACTCTCAGGAGTTAAATCAGAGTTAACAGGAGAGGAGCGGTGCACCAAGAGATGACATGTGCAGGTCCATTTGTAGTGTAGGATTTCCCCATGATGCATTTCAGTGGCAAGGATGGGTCAAGGGGAAACCAAAATCCGAATGGACCAAAGCCTACTCATCAAAAGCTGGCCTTAGCTTTTGTTGACATGAAGGCAAAGCTTTTAATGACATGAAAGAATGGAAGAAATCATAACAAATCATGGAAAGAGATCACATCCAGTCTACAAGAAGCAGCAAATACATGATATACCATGGATGCTTTCGAGAAGGACAAAGAAAATACAGAATTTGCACTCCTTGCCAACTGGCTCTCATCAGGCTTCCATTTGGTATTTATATTCTTTTGAGTATTCACAAGAAATACTGAAATAAAGTAGACCTCTAAGGAGCAGATATGGTTACCAGCAGTTATTAGAAAAAGCAAGGCAGATACACTCAATCTGCACAGTCATGATCTGGAATGGGGAGTTCACTGCTTCAGTGTCTATGGTTACCTTGCAAGCTGGATCTCACTCCCAGTGCCACACCAGGGGAGATAATTAAATGAGAGGCTCCCTCTAGGATCATCCTCTAGGTCCCTACTGCAGAACTGCATTCTCAGCAAGAAGATGTTGTAACCAGTCCCTTTGGCAATTCCAGCACTAAGTGTATCCGCCCCTTGGAAAGAATCCAAAACCAAACCACCACCTGCTCCCTCTAGTTCTGGAGTCGGTTGTACCAAACCTGAAGCTGCACTGATAACCTTGGGAAACAAGAGTTCATTGTCCAATGCTATTTTCAAGGAACAAAAATTAAATTTCTCCTCCCTCCTCCCAAAAACAGTGAACCAGATCCTTACAACCATCATCTTCCTTGCTGGAACATTCTTAGAGCTCACCAATATTTTCCTTTTTCCTCCCCTTCCTGGGTGTTTAGGATGTTGACTCTTTCCAACCTAGTGAAACACAGCTGTTCAGCTTATCTTGGATAATGAATTATGAAGCAGAAGTAGTTAGTGTTGTTGCCGAGCAGAAGCACCCGGGATCGATTTTCTCTACTTGTCTTTCCTTGTCATCATGGGCACAGTTAACCCAAAGCCAAACAGGTCATCTAACCCACAATGGACTTCATGGGAAAATGAAATTTTGAGTTGTTAAAACAGCATGCTCTTCACTACACAGAAGTTACAGTAACTTTGGATCTTGAGAAATGGAGTTTACCTTTATGGGCTCTATACTGTTCACTTTTTAAAAATGACAACTCTAGAGCTTAAAATGCAGCTGAGTTTTCATGACTCTTGTCAAGAATGCACAAATCCCTGTGTTCCATTCCTTGTACCACATAAACCTGGAATAGTGGCATACACCTGTAGTTAGCATGTAGAAGTTGAAAGCAGGAGGACCAGAAGTTCAAGGTCAACTTAGGTATATAGAAAATTTGAGTCTAGTGTGGAATCTGTGAGACCCTGTCTCTAAATAAATAAATATTTTAATATCCAACTCCTAGAAGAAAACTCATAGCATGTTTCACAAAAATGCAAAATAAAATAAAAATAGAATGATGCATTCCTTTAGAATTGGGCTAGAAATTCAGAACCACAGAAGACCAAAAATAATTCTGAGCAAAAAAGAACAAGGCTTGAGGAATTACCATCCCAGACCTCAAGGTATACGGAGTCACAGCAGTAAAAACAATATGGTACTGGCTCAAAAATAGACATGTGGGTCAATGGAACAGAACCAAAGACCCAAGCATGAGTGCACCTAACTATAGCCATCTAATATTAGAAAAAGATACCAAGAGCATGCACTGGACAAGACAGTGCCTTTTACCAATGGTGGTAGGAAATATGGATATCCATATGCAGAATGAAATTAGATTCATGTGTACAAATCTGACTCAAGTGAATCAAAGCCTTAAATGTGACACCTGAAACATTGAAACTGCTAAAAGAAAATATCAGAAGTTCCCACAGATGTAGAACTAGAAAAGGACTTTCTGAACAGGACTCCATTTGTCTAGGGATTGAGGTCAACAATTGACAAGAGGGATGTTACGAAATGAAAAGGCTTCTACACAGCTAAAACAGTATGAGTAAATTGGGAGGATGGGGACCATGGGAGAGGATAGGAGGGGAGGGGAGAGGAAGGGAGATGAGTGGAGAAATATATATAGCTCAGTAAAAAACAATAAAAAAAATAAATTAAAACAGAAAGGATAGTGGAACTTAACCCCTTCTTCATCTTCTTCCTCCAGCATTCCAAAACATGAAACAAAACTCTGGGAGACTTTGTGAGGCGGTCTACAAAGAATTAGCAGACAATAAGCGGGGGACATCATGAATGTGGCTAGTGCCATCCTATGGGCTGGGATCAAGAGAGCTGAGTACCAACATTCGTCTCTTTCCACTTCCTGATTATGGACACCATGTAACCATACACCTCACACTCCCATTGCTGTGCTTTTCCCACCATGACAGACTGTTCCCTCAAACTGTGAAGCAAAATGAACCCTTTCTCCTTTTTTATTTTTTTATTGTTAAAAAAGAAAATGACATGGGATATAAGATTGTTGGTAGCTATATTTAAGAAGGGCCATCTTTCATAAGCCTTCTGTTAGCTAAATTGTTCCTCTGATCTATCTAATCTACCCTGGGAGTATTCAAATATAACCCAAGTAGAAAGAACAGGATAAGGATTGTGTAAACATTTTCTAGGCTCTATAATGGCCCACAATCTGTCATCTTGAACAGTATATATCATGCATGGTGACTAGGCAAGGAACTAAAAATAAAAAATTTCATTTTTGCCACAAGACATAAATGGGCATCAGGTAAGGAAAACTTCTAACTCTAGTCTTCAGAGTTCTTCATTAAGGACTAAAACTCCACAGCGTTCAATAACCCCATGTGCATCGTGCGTTTGTGACGAAAAGAACCCAAATGCTTAATAACAGCCCAAGAAATCTGGAAGAAGTTAAAAAAAATACATCTACTATATTCCATCAAGAACAGTAGCAAAGTGTATGCTATGTTTTTATAAAAATCTACATTAGAAGGAGAGACATTAGGGGGTGCACATCAAATTACATACAGAAAACTTCAACCCTTGGTCCCTATTTCTGGATCGTTGCCATTGAGAAAATTGCAGCCCCTGTATGATTCGTTTCAGTGAGAAAAGGAGAAATTCCACTGCAGGTTCTATTTTCTAGGGCTATGATCAAGTCCACCCACAGTTAGGAGTTAGCCCTTTCCAGCAGCCTGTGTGAGTGTGCGCACATTATTACACAGCCACCTGTTCTGTGTGTTTAATTCTCATCCTCCAAAGCTAGTCTTTACTTTTTATTTTGCTTTATCACTGTGATGATGATGATGATGATGATGATGATGATGATGATGATGATTATGTGTGTGCACACACATACACGCACGCGCATAGGCACACTTGCATGTCCATGCACAGGGATGTGTGTGGAAGTGTAGAAGTCAACGGACAACAAATCTGTTCTCTCCTGCCACCTTCATGTGGGCTCCAGAGATTAAACTCAGGTCATCAGTTGCTCAGTCCGCTCACTGCCCAACCCTGACTCCTGAAAGGATGAGGATTTCTTAGGGTCTTGAGTTCCCAAAGCAGCAAAAACTAATAAAATAATTGGAGACAGCCCAAGGACCATAGATCAAAGCAAGAGTGGTCATCACCAGTGTTGGTATCCAAGCCCCAGAAGTCCCGCGTGTCTTCTAACAACCTGTTTCAGTGCATGGTGAAGGTCAACCGCATCTTCTGAGGATGCATGCACTCAGCCACAGGTAGGAAGTTTGGATGCTGATGTGGAGATTTTATACTACAGCTCACCAACAGAGAAGAGCATCGCATTGCGGAGTCATGAGTGTGAAAGAGGAGTTTGATAAGACATCGAAGGTAAGTGGATGAGCCTCAGTCTCTGAATATTTCAGCTCCAGAAAGAGTATCTGGAAAGAAATCTTTTCCCATGGCCCCTTTCCATTCACAACTTCAACCTTTCGTTCCCACAGCAAGTTCTAAAAACATGCTTCATGGTCAGCGATGGAAAGTTATACTGATTTCATAACCTTACTGAGCAACCTTTGACTAAGCCATGACACGGGATTCTTCAGACCAGGAGTAACTGGTTGGGTGTGAAGCACAGTAAATAAGTAGAGAATCAAAGAGCAACGGGAGATGAAGCAATAGGAAGAAGATAAGATGTACAGTGATAATGTTGGCCTCTGATGATGAAAATTCCCATAAACTTTACAAATCTTGACAGGCAGTGGTGGCTCATACCTTGAATTCCAGCACTTAGGCAGAGGCAGGTAGATTTCTGAGGTCAAGGCCAGCCTGGTCTACAATGTGAGTTCTAGGATAGCCAGGGCTACGCAGAGAAACTGTCTTGAAGAGAGAGAGAAAAAAAAAAAAACTCCCTCACCCACAGCCCCACACAAGTCTCCAAACTTTGCTCTGCCTTATGTGTTATCTATGATTTTTCAATAATTTGTTTTATTTTATGCATATGATTGCTTTGCCTGTATGTATATATGTGTACCACATGCTTGCGTGGTGTCTAAGACAGTCAGAACAAGGTACCGAATCCCTGGGATCGGGAGTTACAGACGGTCGTTAGCTGTCATGTTGGTGCTCAGAATGGAACGCAGGTCCTCTGGGAGAGCAGCAGCAGGTGCTCTTCACCACTGACCCATCTCTCCAACGACTTTGCGTCGTCATTTCAGTTCCTAAGGGCTGTGACGTTGCTGTGGCTGCTGCTTCAATGCTGGTAAGAAGACAGTGATAGTGAACTCACAGATGGGAGAGGCGGCTGTAGTCTTGCTCACAAACTGCATGCTCTCTTAACTCTGGACATCCAGGAGCTAATCCAAGCTTAGAGGGGGAACAAAATTGCGAACAAGAAATAAAACAAACAAAAAGGCACGCAGTGGTGCTCATGTGTCATCCCAGCTGATCAAGAGACGGAGACTGCAAGTTCAAATTCAGACAGGGCGGAAAGGTGAGATGGTGCCGCAAAAGAAAGGAGAGGAAGCGGGTCCTCGTGTCAGCTTGAGGGGAGATGACGTTTTCATAATTTAACAAACACATCATGGTACAAGGTTCTAACCACTTAAAAGCTTAGAATTTCTGCCCAGTATCCGTCAGTTATTACTAATAAATGATTGTGTTCTGGCAGTGTTAGAAATCAAGATGCTCCTGGAATTTGGAGCAAGACAAAGCTAGCCACCGTGACTGCTTCTATTAACACTGCTACATGTCCTGGGCAGTAAGAAGGTGAGGGGAAGGAAAGAAAGCCACAGGAAGGATAGAAAATATGCAAATTATTACAATTAATAAGATTGAGCAAGGTCACGTACAAAACCATAATCTAAGAACTGATGAGTAGATCAATATAAAAACCGATTTGATTTCTACCAATCAGAAATAAAAATTCAAGATGATTTTGATAATATTTGTTTCCCAAACAGTCAAATTTTTAGAAATAAATCCAGTGACGTAAAACTCCTTCTGTGAAAGTATAAAACATCCTGAAGTCAAAAAGTCAAGCGTAGTGACACAGACATGCAATCCCAGCACTCAGAAAGCTGAGCCAAGGGGATTGCTAAGAATTCAAAGTCAGCCTGCGCTATGTACTGAGTTCAAAGCTAGCCTGGGCTACACAGTGAGAGCCTGTCCGAAAATAAAAATGAAAATGTACACAAGGCACGTGTTGTAGCTTATCAACAGTGTAATATTTCAACACAGTTGTCTAGTCACGTGACGGAGTGTTACAAAGCCATGAAAACAAAGGCAAAACTAGTGTTGAAGTAGAGTGGGCGGAGCCCATGAGCGCTCCATCTGATGCCAGAGAACCTAGCCCCGTCCTCTAAGCTGGAGGAAGAACGACTTTGGGGAAGGAAGGTATAACTGGAGTAGCAGAATGCTGGGTGCCGGCAGTGTTTGCTTTCTTGAGCTAAAGGGTCTGTATATGAGCTGTTCAATTAACTGAAACGCATATGCTTACAACAGATACAGTTTTATCTAGATCTATCGCACACCAATTAAAATTCTGGCTAAAGAAACAATCAGGACCTCAATTTGTATTGTTGTTGTCGATGATGATGATAATGATGATGCTAGATTTGTCAGTATGTTTTGGCATCACAATCACAGTGGCATATTAAAACTTACTAAAATATAAATATGGAGGGAGTCTGGAGAGATGACTCAGCACTTAAGAGCACTATCTTCTCTAGTAGAGGACTTGAGTTCTGTTCCCAGCACCCATATCAAAGTGCTCACAGCTGTCTGTAGTTCCACCTCCAGGGACTCTGACACCTCTGGCCTCTATGGGCATCGCCCAAACCTGTACCCATACATAACATTTGAAAATTAGCCTTCAAAACATAAAAATTATCTTTTAAAATAAAGAAATTTTCAAGTGTTATTACCAAAAGAATAAAGGTAGGGTATGAAAAACAAAATTAATTATATGTAAAAGCAGACGGGTAAGAAAAAGATAAAATGTGTCTCCAAATCACACGGAATATATATTTTTTTAAAAAGAAAAAATACTGAACTTACCCATTGAAAGGCAAAGATTATCTGACCTTCTGCTCCGTTGTTATAAAGACATTCTCCACAAGAGTTCCATCTGCACAAGACAGAGATATAAAAAGACCAAAAGCGAGAACCATGTAGACAATGCTACCCAACCCGAAAAACACAGGGCCATAAAATTAGCGTGAGATAAAATAGACTTTGAAGAAAGCAGCTGGTTAAAGCACTTCCCTCTAATCCCAACACTCCACTCTACAGCCAGGCAGGAAGCTCTTCCATCGGAGGTCCGACTAGGCTATACGGAGAGACCCTGTGTCATGAACAGACAAAAGAAGAAGAGAAGGAGAAGGAGGAGTTCATTACTGGAAGTAAAGATGGAGTCTACTATATCATGGATTTATATACATTAGTCAGTATGTTATAATAATTCTGAATTTGTTTACAAGGATAAAGTATAAATCTGAAAATGTATGAGCAAAATCAAATGAGCTGGCAAATTAGTGTATCTGTCATCACAGTAGAAGCTTTCAAGGCTGAGGCCGGAAAACACATCCGTCACCCCTACATGCAGATGCTGAAGCTGAGAGATTATGCAGTTGAGGCCAGCTGTAGCTCCATTGTGAGTTCCAAGCTGGGGAAGAGAGGATTGCGACATCTTGCTTATTGATGAGCTAAATGAGCAAATACTATTTTTAAAACATAAATCTTAACAACAAAATCAAATCACTGAGTTCATGAATGGACAGATGTAAAACTTTATATCAAACCATTTGGGAAAACATGCTTTTCTGAAACACACAGGGGAAGTTTATTAAAATAAACAAAAGGCACATCCTAATGTCCATCTCATTGTGCTTTGGAGAGGTGGGGCATACAGACTTCACTCTTGGACTGCACTACAATCTAATCTGACCTGAAATACAAAAATAAATCCTAAAACTTCATATAGCTGGATGGAGTAGGGATGTGATAACTTGCTGATATAGATTTGCCTCACATAAAAGAATATCTGGGTACAATCATCACTACCTGAGGAAAAATGGGAATAACTCATAGAATTCACTGGAAGTCTTGCCAGGAGTTACAAAAAAAATGCAATACAGAAGAACAATATTTTTGTCAAAGCAGAAGTTCAAAGACAATTATACTTCCTTACAACTTTCAAAATCTGGGAGGAAAGGTGGAAATCATCTTTAATAAGTACATGACATGATTATTAGCTTCGTTCCCCCACTTCATTCTACCTTGAGCTCCAGGAGACACAGCAGTAGCCCTGACAAGTTGTGTGACTCCCAAAGTCACACTCCAGAGCTTTCTTGGCTTATGCTTATCATGACAAAGAAGAAAATAAGAAGAAAAATCAGAATTTTTTAGCTTTTCTAAAAACAATGTGAATGGGTAGAGACCCGGGAAGATATTTCCTTTGATCCTTAACTGCGCAATCATCAATCTCTACTACACTCAGCCATGCATAACTGCCCAGCTCGTAACTATGGAGCATGTAAGATTGTGATGGATTGTGTTCCACCCACCATAACTGAACTCCTACTTTTGCTTCTATTGCAATCTCCAGTCCACATTCATTTCCATATTCTGACTTTGGGTGGGGAGATGGGAGATCACTAAAGTGGTTTGTTTCTGCATTTAGCTTTCTATGATCCATTTCTTGAATGCTTTCCGGCAAGGATGAGAGGAGCCACATGGTGGCTCCTCTCATCACTGTGAGTTCACAATAGTGTTGGCCTCAAAGAGACATATTATTGAAGAAGTGTCAGCTGTGTGTGGTGCTGCTTGCCTGCATTCTCAGCCTCTGGCAGGCTGAGACAAGAGGATACCTTTAAGTTCTAGGCCAATTCACCATACAAATTGGGTTCAATGGCAACCTGGACTATGAATCAAGACCCTGTCTCAAAAATAAAGAATGTGACTAGAAAAAACACTTGAGCTGGTCATGTGGGCACAGACCAGTAATACCAACACTTCAATACCCCAGAAGTTAAAAACAAGAAGATCAAAAGTTCAGGAGTAGCATCTGTTGCGTCACAAGTTCAAGGCCAGTTGGGGCTACTTAGGCACTGATCTCAAAAATTATAAAGAAGAAAGAAAGAAAAAGAAAGAAAGAAAGAAAGAAAGAAAGAAAGAAAGAAAGAAAGAAAGAAAGAAAGAAAGAAAGAAGAGGAGGAGGAGGAGGAGGGAGGGAGGGAGGGAGGGAGGCAGGGAGGGAGGGAGGGAAGGAGGGAGGAAGAAAAACACATAGCTAAGACCTGAAGGTCTTAGTTTTTCAGAAAGAGAAATGGGAAAAGACTGGCTTGCTATCCCTGCTGGGTATAGCAATACACACCTGTAATCTCAACCTAGCAGCTGATAGAGGCTGGAGTATTTCAAGTTCAGGCCCAGCGTGCACTACATAGTAAGACCCTCTCTCAAAACATGAAAAAACGATAGAGAGACACTAATTACTAGGCAGAACTGATTGTGTCTGGTAGTAACAGCTACAAAACGCTATCATGAACTGTATGAATCAAGCTAGCAAACCGCAGGTCTCCTCATCTGGGTGGTATTTTTGGTAGACAATCAAAGGACTCCGCCCGCCCTTCATCACCTGCCACAGTGTGGGAAAAGGCGACTTTCACAATCAGGTCTTTCTATTCAGGCACTGAGAAAATCCTAAAATACAAACGCTATTTGTGAAATGGTATTGTCGCTGTAATCTGAAAAAATGAGAATACACATTCGAGTCATAAGGAAAGACAGAGGAGGGGAAACACATGGTGAGTTCAGCCTTTACATCTGGGTTAAAATATGTAGTTCTTTATTTGTATTACCTTGGACAAGCTAGGACTATAGAGCTCATTCTTTCATATGCAAAATACAGACAAAAATGTCTACCTATCAAGGACAAATAAGATGCAGGAGGGGAAGATAGGGGTGTCCTTGCATGGATGTGCAGAGCCCAGGGGTCAACATCTCATGTCTTACTCTATGAATGCACACCTTATCTTTTAGAGGCAGGGTCTCTCACTGAACCATTTCCATTAGACTGGTTGGCCATTGAGTGCCCAAGACAGCCTGTGGTGGTCTCACACTCAGCCATAGGGCTATAGATAACCAACTGCCTCATTGTCAGATCTAGGGTGATAGATATGCACAGCCTCATGCAACTTTTATGTTTAGATCAGTACTGGAGGAATCTAACTCAGGTCCTCACACTTGCGCAGCAAGCATCTTAGCCCCTGAGCCATCTCCACAGCTGAGGAGGTGCAGTGGGAGGGGGACAAACAGTACATGAGAGAGACTAAGCATTAATGAAAGGAAGGATACATGTGATAGGTATAGTAACACAGGTCCACAAGGGAACACGGCTGGGAACCTATATCCACTAAAATTAAATAAACACTGGGAGGCTAGCGACAAGTAGCAAAGGAAGTGGGAGACATCAAGAAATGACTAAAACATTTAGTCATTTAGGGAGAGTTTCTTGGTGATGTCTCAGGCCTGGAAAGAAAGAGCATCCTTGACCAGCATGTAACCATTTAGGCTGGGAAGGATAGAGCCACGTAGCGTTAATTCCCCGGTCAATCAAGTCAAGCTGTCTTGAGTTGTGACTGCCCATGAAAAGCAAATTTGTTTCCTGTCCCATAGCTACTATTTCCCTGGCAGAAGTTGCCCATGGAGTAGCGTGCACAAATTCCAGATGAAAGCGGGGCATCTGTCTCCCAGTCACGTAACTTTCCCAAGCCTGCCTGGCACATGCAGATTTATAGCGCTGCTGGGCAGCCATGCAAAAGGTGGCATTGTGCTCAGCAGCACTGCTTCTAGTCTCAGGACGAGTTTTCTTGGGAACCTTTGAAGTGGGAACTTGAATCATGCATCTGCAAATTCCTTATTTTCCACAGTTATTAAAACACCCGCCAGTGCCAGGGTATTCCATTGTTCATTCTCTCTTCTGGTGCACTAGCGTGGGGGTGGATGCCAACCACACAACAGCCACAGGACATAGACAAATGGTAGGTGAGGCAGGCAGGTGGCATGGAGACAGGAGTTTGTGTGCCAAAAGAACACATGCTTGGGTCAAGCCATGCTGTGCTCAGAGATATCTTAAGTCCTTGTATATACATAAAAATCTGTTAAGGCCATGCAAGAAAACAAGGAACATGAGCTAAACTTCTCAAAGGGCTGCTTCCTACATCCAGAGAGTTTGCCATCTTAAAAAGTAATGAGAAGCACTTGTGTCTCTTTTAAGATTGGTGCATGTTTCCTTATTTTTCTCATTCACCAACTTAGACTTGGGCACCTGTGATGAGTCACGGGCTGACTCCCAGGGGCAGGGTCTCCTGAGGTCAGAGTGGGAAGACACGTTCAGAGTTTAGGGTACCAATTGTGGCCATATAAAGTAGTTAAGACCCGAACAACGTGTTTGCTTTAATTGGTTCTTTTCTTTGGAGTAGGAAGCGCTGTATACACAGGCCTTTGTTCCCCCACACAGCAGGCTGTCACCACTAATTATTATTGCAATGCTTTTGTAGTCATTTTCCCATCCAGCGAGTTCAAAACCCTTCACCTACACTATCTCTTTTTTCTCCAGATATCCTTATGAAATCCTGGGAGGAAAGGCGTTATTATCCAACACCCATAAATGAAAGGAAAGAAAGCCCTAGATGTTTATAGGGTATGTACGTAGTCAGAAACTCATAAAACTAATTTTCAGCTGGAGTCTGGGGAGTCGGTTTCATTATGCCCACAGTGTCACCTGCTCATCACCTGTAGTCCTGTGCTCTCTGAAATGTAGCCAGGACTAGTAAAGAGCCCTCTCCTGCAACAAGGTGGAGTGACTGTGGATGGACTCATCCTAGGGAAAGTCGGTAGCTGGGAAACCTCCCACTACATGCAGCTAATAACACGATGCAAAGTCAACCAAAGCTTGCGTGGACAGTCTAACACAGGTGACTCCACACCTGCACTGCTGCTGTTCTGGATAATTCTTCGGGGTGCAGGCTCATCTAGTACACTTTCTGAGGCCTAGGAGAACCTTGAATGTCTAGCCACAAGACAGATACCCACACCACCATCCCCACGTGGGACAACAAATGCAGTCTTCAAACACTACCATATGTTGCTTGAGAAGGTTGAGGAGAAGATTAAACCATTTCCTGGTAGAACCACTAAGCTGATCAAAAGTTTGAAAATGAAAGAAAATTTAGGGTAGTCTAAAAAGGAAAACAAAGTAGTTTCTTTACTCTTAGAGTGAAGGGGGAAAATACTCTGAGAAAAGCAACTTAAAGGACAGGGGGTGATTTTGGTTGTCAGTTCCAGAGGAACACAGTCCATCATGATGGGAACACAGGGCTGCAATCAAGGAGGGCAGTGTGACTAGCAAAGGAGGCCGCCTGGCAGGTCATGTCACATCTAAACTTGGGAGGCATTTCAATGAAGCCATGCTATCCTTCTGTGTCCGTTCTCCATTTACACAGTCCAGGGTCCCAGCCAGGGAGTGGTGCCACTTGCCTTGTCAATGAACACAATCAAGACAAGGTTTGTCCCAGGTGATTTCCGAGCTCATCAGATTGATGGAGATTAACCATCAAACAGGCTGTCCAAAGGGGTATAAGAACACGTGGCCTGGTTGGCAAGTACTGGCTTAAGCGGGCTCTACATGAGGAGTCTGTGTCCACCAGAAGGCAAGTGTCACCAGTGTGTGGCCAGAAGTCCATCCGATTGAGTAGTGTTGTGCTTGAGAAGTGTGGAGTAAAGGCTGTCAAGATAGCTGAAAAATAAAATGAAGCTGGCCATAAAAATGTGCAGAGGAGATGGCAAAATTCAGGCCCTAGCAAGATCTTGAGCACCTGGATCAATGGGTCACATAAAATGGAAAATGCTCTTTAGTAGAGATGAGTGTGAGAACTATGTCTGCACCCAGAACTCAACTGCAAAGAGAGAGTATGGGCTCACGATGCCTAGAAAACATGAAAAAGCAATTAACAATTTCATGAACAGTCTAACAAAACTCAACAGAAAACTTAATAATGCTTTTTCCTAATGCTCTAAATGTATAGTGAAGTCTAGGTTCCCTTAATAGAAATACATTATCTAGAATACAGTGTCTATCTAGAATACAGTATCTATCTAGAATACAGTGTCTATCTAGAATGCAGTGTCTATCTAGAATACAGTGTCTATCTAGAATACAGTGTCTTTCTAGGAAACAGTGTCTTTCTAGGATACAGTGTCTATCTAGAATGTAATGTCTATCTAGAATGCAGTATCTATCTAGAATACAGTGTCTATCTAGAATACAGTGTCTATGTAAGCACTATTTGGCAAACTCACAAGTGAATTGCTGATATGTTCTGTTCTTTTTCTGTTTTTAGTATAGACTCTCCTTATATTGTCTAAGCTGGCCTTGGACTTAGGTTCTTTCTGCCGCAGTCCAATTGGATGGAATTACAGACCTATATTATTGCATCTGTCTTACATACCTGTCTGTATACCTGGGGTCATGTAACTTTTTCTCTAGCAAAGGGGTACTATGAATCAAAAAAGACTAAGAAGCTCTGATACAGAGTGTGAGGTTAGGAGGAATAAGCCTCATCCTAAATATCTTAATTGCAAAGGCTTGTGGGAAAGTGCTGAATGACGGGTACATGAGGATCACGTGATCATAAAGTATAACCTAAGAAAGAAAGAAAGAAAGAAAGAAAGAAAGAAAGAAAGAAAGAAAGAAAGAAAGTTACTGAGCCGTGTGGTAGATTGTAGATAAAAATATGGCTTAATTTAAGTTGTAAGAGCTAGTTAGTAACAAGCCTAAGCTATTGGCCAGAAGACATTTTCCCATCTAGTCAGCCAAGTGGAGAACAGCAGGTCTCAGGGTATAGTCCCTAGGTTGACAGCCTTAGCATTATACGATGTTATGAGAGAGAGTCCTGAGCTCCAGTTCCACAGAATGTTAGAAGACCCGATCTTTAAACCATTGAGTCTCTTACAATGAGGTGGTAGAGTAGTCTCTGATCTAACCATCCTGGAGTCCATATAAAGAGAAAATGTGGACACAGAGGAGAACAGGGATGCATGTGGATAGAAGGGATGAGTACATAAAAAGGGGTTATCTGACCACCAAGGAGGAGACCTTAGAGAAACCAATCCTCTGCACTCCATGTCAGCCTTCCCACTTCATGAACTGAGAGTTAATGAAATCACCAAAATACTGTTTTCCTCTTTCATCCAGAGTTATCACATTCCTTTTAAAAGAATTGTTTAGGCAAGCAGAAATAGTCAGCAAAGGTCTCTTAAACAAGCGCCTTCAGACAAAAACAGTCCCTACCAGCAAATAACTCATTATGCATACAGTCTTGGGTCCCATCCTAGAAATGATAAGCTCCTAGTTTTTAAGGTTTATGAAAAACCATGCAGTGTCCAAATAGATTGTCTGAGCCCCATTGACACCAGGAGTTAAAACCTCAGATGGGACGCACATTGGCCCCTCAGGTTGCTTTTCCAGGATTCACTCAAGGAGAAGGAAGAACTGGATGAGGTGAAGAACTAGACACCAAGCAAAGAGATTTTCACAGCTCAGAAAGAAGCCTAAGAAGGTGGCTGCTGCAAGTCATTCATGGTCTGCACCGACTCTTCGTGTTCTTCAGATCTGACAAATGCAGCCAGCGGAAGGCCAGTCGCTCACCCTGGGAATGGTGAGCTCATAGGCTGAAATTTCAGGTGACAAGTTCTGACTAATCATGTTCCTCAAACTCTCCCACCACTTCAGATGTCCCAACTGTTGGTTCGTGTTGCATCGGAGGAAGCCACATCAAGGCGGGTCACCACTGGCAACATCAAACAAAGTTAACTTTTTGGATCTCAATCCTCAACCACTTCCTGGACTCCAAATAAGGAGGCTTAGTCATCTTTCTTCCATCTCTACTATAGTAAAACCTAGAATTTCACTTTCTTCCACCAGGTCTACCGTATCGACTAATACAGGGCAAATACACTTTACCACACACCAAGCTTTAAATATAGCATCAACTGCTGATAATTAATGTCACATATTGACAATATAGTAAATACCATCTGCTCAACCCATATCACTGTCCGTGAGGAGTTGGAAAAAAATTGATTAATAAATTAAATTAGTGGCCTGGATGTTTTCAGGAGCGACAATCCTGTCCTAATCTAGCCAGTCAATGTCTGTCACCCTTCCTCAGACTCTATGGTCAAAACACTTTAGGTAAAACATTTAATGACTATAGAGTTTTCTTCTACACAATAACCGCACCCACAAAGATTTCCATGCAAAACTTCAAATCTTATCATGGAAAGGCCGCAAAGAAAAATCACCTGGGAGTGTCCTGAGCAACCACGAGCCTTCCCACGGCTGACCAGCCTCTCATTGCTGCCACCAGCAACACACATATGTCTAATGTGGAAACCTGAAAGAAGATGTTCGCTATTGACAGAAATTAGTTTGAGAGGAGGCTTAAATTTACACAGGGGAAGAAAAGCTGAAAGGGTGGTGATTCACCCAGTTGGTGGTTTTGTTAAAAAGCCCTTTGTTCGAAACCAGGGCTGGCCCTTTTCATCGCACAGGTTTCTCCTGTTCCCGTTGTTTGTGGTTAAGCGAAGAGCAGGCACATGACCGTGAGCCTTCCCATGACTCCTGGGCTGAGTGGAGCAGCTGAGTGTGCTGTAGCTAGTGACGGAACCTCCTGCAACTTACCTGACCCGGGTGCCTTTCAGATCTGACTTCCTGCTTCCCGGCCTGCTTTGCGGCCTGAGTCCAGCCAGTAGCCTCCCAGACCCTGTTGCTGGCTCTGCCTACACCTTCCCCAGTCCTGGTTGGATTTTGGATTTTTGTTTTGTGTTTGTTGTGCTAGTAATAGAACCCAGAGTTTTCCACAGGTTCAGCAAGTGTTCAGCCATTGAGTTCCCTCATCAGCCTCCTGGTCCTATTTGGAAGAGTACACATCATTTTCCTAGGGAGCTAGGAATCCCAAATCCTTTCCAATAGGTCTCATGGGAATCCTTGTTCCTCCAATTAACTTGATTCCCTCACTGACTCGGGCTGACTTTTTATTATAAAGGGTCTCATACTCAGACCCACCTTGGCCTGAGCCACCCTAGTCTGTGACACTGCAGTCATAGAATCTTCCTACAGTCAAGCTTTCCCTTTGATTGTGACGGGTTGAAAGACGCTTACTGAAAACCCAGGAGTGTTGCCCCTTATGAGAGACTCTCAATTCACTCTCTGGCAAAGACAAGGGCAAAACAAATGACATTGAAGGAGACCTTTGCCTTCCCATCATAAAGCTGCCTCATCTATTCTGGAGGAAGATCTTGAGTTGTAACAAGAGTAACTTCAGCCTGGCTGCTGGTTTGTGGAGGAGCACTGGTCCCCCAGCTGGGAAAACGGACATAAGGACAGCCCTTTCGCCTTCGGGTTCTTCCTGTCATAACATGGAACATAAAGTTGTTGTCCGAACCCAGTGGTAAAAGATAATGAGACTTAGCTGAAGAAGCAAATGGGGGAAGTAATGTTGCCAACAAAACGTGAAAAGAAAGAGCAAGAGTGATGAGTGGGCACCCACAGTCATGAAATGGTAGAGGCAAACCTAACTTTTGCTTAAGCTACTTGATTAGTCTAAACACATCCAGCACCCTCAATCAGGTACTACCCTAGATGAAAAACAGACAGACACAGCCCTGGCCCTTGTGGGGATTATGATGTTAAGAGAAAGAATTTTTGAAAAATAATTTCGCAAACGCTGGAAACGTAGCTCGGTTGGTAGAGCATTTGCCCAGCATGCACAAGGCCCTGCGTTAAATACCCAGCATGGCACAAACTGGGCATGGAGGTGCATAACTGTAACCCTAGCACTTGGGAAGGAGAGGCAAGAGGATCAGGTGTTCAAGGCCATCGTTGGCTACAAAGGGGACTCAAAGCCTGGCCTGTCTCAAAACTTAAAAAATAAAAATAAATCGCCCAAGTATCCAAAGGTACAAAGCTACAAAGAGAACATACAAGATGCCTGCGAGTGTGCAGTTACAGTATGAGCTTGGTGGCTGCTGCAAGGACATTCTCTTTGAGGAAGTAACTTGAAACAAACAGGGAGCCCGAGGAAGCAGAAGGCAAGTGTGGAGTGGCAGCATCGTGGACCACAGCAGTTACCCTAGGGCAGAGTGACGGGAAACATGAGTAAGAGAGGGAACTGTGGGCAGGGAGAGTGGGAGATTACAGAGATCAGAACAATCCTTTGGGGCTTCAAATAGCCTGTCTCTTTGTCCTAGATGGAAAGCCATCTCAGGTTTTGGCCAAAAAAAAATGGCTTCAGAGTTGAGCCATAGGGCTGCTGTGTGGAAAAGGGCTGGAAGCAGCACAGACAGAAGCAAGTGAAGAAAACCCACTTGGTGGAATTTAGGAAACAGGTGGAAGATACATGGATGAAGGAAGAACAGGATGGAGCAGAGTGTGGTTTTAAGTAGGCAGACTGCTGTAGAATTCACTACAGACAACACTGACCAAGACTCAAGGGAGATGGATGGTGGTTGACATCCAGGTTGGTTTTCCTTGTGACATTTTTACCATTACATGTATCCCACTTTCAGCCCAGCAGTGGCGGTATGGGCCTTTAAGCCTAGCACTTGGGAGGCAGAGACAGAGAGAGTTCCAGGACAGCCAGTACTGCACAGTGAGAAAAAGACAACAAGAAGCCTCCCACTTCTCTGCTTGATATATTGTCTCCGCCCCTTGCTGTCCATCATACACATACTGGAAGGTAACAACCCTCCCAACAGAGACTAGCGTGTCCTGGTCCTCCTTGTGGCTTCCTTCAATCTTGATACAAATACGAGCTAGTAAAAAAAAAAAAAAAAAAAAGCAAGGTCTAAAGTGTCCTCCGAGTCAGCTATAATGGCACGTATCCTGTGACTCTAGCATTTGGGAGGTGAAGGCAAGAGAATCAGGAATTCAAGGTCATTTTTATGACATCACGAGTTTGAGGCCAGCCTAGTCTACATGAACTCTGCCTCTAAATAGTAAATAATAACAATAAAATTTACAAAGTGCTCTCTAGTTAAATTCCGTGCATTATTAAACATACTAGTCCATGCCTGCTAAGCAGAATAAAGGTGAGTGATCCAAACATTTCTGCCTGCCTACTACATAGCCTCCATTTTTATCTGTCCCAGTTGTTGGTATTTTAGGCATGTGCCACTATGCCCTACCTACAAATTCAAAGCCTTCCTTGTGGTACCAGCTGAACGTATTCCTTGGCCTGGCCACTTTTATACTACAGAGCATCAAACTAGACCCTGACATCATCCATGTGTGGCCTACACGGGGCCAGACAAGGAAGTTCTCGAAAGCTTCTGATGCCATTGCCAAGGGAAAGAGAGGCTCGGTGTCCATAGAGATCCTTCCAGGCATCCTGGTAACCTTACACCCCGGTACAAATATGTTGTTATGGTTTTTACTTTGCTCTGATATGTTTTTCCCCCTTCTTCTTCTTTTTAAGACAGGGTCCGACCTCAAATTCCCAGAAAGTCCTTTGCTTCAACCACCCAAGTTAACAGATTTGTGTCACCACAGCTGGCGATTGTCACCATTTCCACCATTTCCTTCTAAGATTGCTTGTGGCCTCTTGGAGGAGTTCTGGCTGGGATGAAGTTAATGCAAAAGGAAGCAGTAACAGAGAAGAAAGATAATCAGGGTGGCAATGGTGCATATGAACTCCTGGGTCTGCTTCATTTCCAAAGACAAGGTCATTCCTTGAACTTCTCAGTTAGGCTGAATCTTTACTAAAGTTGTTGTTTTAAGTAGGATCTTTATAAAGTTTGTTCACCAAGTAAGGGCTGAAAGGTATATAATCGTATGTTCCTTCTCCTCCTTCTCCTTCCTTCTTCCTTCTCTTCTTCCTGTTTCTTCTCTTTCTTTTCCTTCCTTCTTCTTCTCTTCATTCTTCTCCTCCTCCTCTTCTTCTACTCTTCCTTTTCCTCTTATTCCTTCTGCTCCTCCCATTGATCTTTATCCTCTTCCCCCTCCCCCTCTCTTACACCAGCCATATTTTTGTGAGGAAGACACATTTTCTTCAGTGATGTAGCCACTGGTAATGAGCTCTTGATCTCATAAACAAACTTTCACCCACACTTAAGTTAACCACATTTAAAAAAAATAGCATAGCCAGTTTTTATTTTCTGGGTCTGCTCCTTCCCAATATAAAGTAACACGCTCCTGTCCTCATTGATGGAACCCTTTGCCTTCCCTTCCATAGAACTGTCAGCTAAGGGGCTAGAGGGATGGATGGGCCATTGAGAGCATGTGTCCTTACAGATGCTCTGTATGCCCTCTTTTCTGGTCTTTACAGGTACCAGGCATGTGTCGTGCATAGATAAGAATACAGGCAAAACACTAATATAGAAGGGGGGAAGGAGGAAGGGAAGGAGGGAGGAAAAAAGGAAAGAAATAAAGAAAACAAGGGAGGAACAAAAGAAAAGGAAGGAAGGAAGGAAGGAAGGAAGGAAGGAAGGAAGGAAGGAAGGAAGGAAGGGGGAGGGAAGGAGGGAAGGAGGGAAGAAGGGGGAGGGAGGAAGGAAGGAGCTATTAAGATAACTCCTTCCTGAAGGATTGCAGCAGCAAAACAACAAAAATAGCAGATTCGCAAGGTGATAGAAATGGAGAAGTCCAAAATGTGACATATAAAGAAAATAACTCAACCCAATTGGGAATGCTTGGAGGGTTAGGGAGCTCCAGGTATTCTCAGGGAAAGAGCATCTATAGCAAGATCTAAGGCAAGTATCTGACAAGCACTGGGTTCCAGAATGGCAGAGAATGGGCATTTCAGATGGAGAACATCTCCAGGACCAGCTGCTGAAGATCTTATGCCAGAAGCATTTGCACTGTTAATACCTATAGAGTCTCAGGCAAGTGACTGGATGGAATTACGTGTCACATGGTTTTGTAAGGGTCACCTATCCAATCTTAAACACACTCTTTTCCAAAAACCCATTCACAGTTTTACATACAAATTCTACATTTCCCAATTTCTTTATCAAACACACACAACTGGACTGACTGCTAATTAACGGTATTGTTTAATAGTCTCATTATGGAAGAATGCAAATGACATATCTGTCAAAAACTACAAATGTTGTAACATATGAGCTGTTGATAGCTTTATTGAAATAATCTCTAGATACTCTTCCTCAAGATGAGGTTTCTGCTGAGCAGCACGTAGTCTAAATAGACAAAGGTTATGTCTCACATTCTCTATAGAAACACAGAGCTATATGTTCCAATAATAAGGCTTTGTACAATGAGATCATATATCATCCAGCTTGAATAAAATGAGATTTTGAAAACAAAGTTATTGTATTGTTAAATGGGACATGAAAAAAGACATTTCTCCCCTTAAAATGTTGCTTTGAGTTTAAACAGAAAATATTTGTATGGGAACGAGTGATAATAACTCATGAACAAGTCTGCTTCGACATATTTCTTTTGGGGGGCGGCCATAAAACACTTAAGTTTCAAGACTCTCGTCGCACTTACGGATAAGGTCGCTTGGGTCACAGGCAAGCTGTAGAGAATGGGGAAAAGGCTGACACAGCATCACTGTTTCTTCAAGGAGAAGGGAACTGGACAGAAAACAGATTCCTTTTGGTCTTCACATGTGAAGGAAGGAACGGAAGGATGCCCATCCCAGAAGGAGGAGTGGATTGCATGCACCTCATTGTCATGATGGCAGCTGTAGCCGTGGCAGCCCCTGTGCCCTCCTCGCTGACCTTCACGGAGGACTTAGGTACCACTATAAACAAACACAAGCCTTGGTGGATGATAGTCCCCAAAATCTGCCCTGCCATGCCCAAAGGTATCACGTGCCCAGAGTGTACAGGGCCTCCTTCTTGTCTTAATTCCTTTCCAGTTTAAACCACAGGAGGAGAACTGCCACCTCTTCTTCCTGCATACCAGCCTTGTCCACTCTATGAATTTCTCTTAAGTTATTTCCTTTCCTTCCATTTTCAGATCAACATGTTCTTCTGGAGGTATGATGATCTCGTTCAGCTCAAGGCCAACATAGGGGAGTTACAGAACCTTGGGTAATGCTTCTCTCATAGAACATCTTAAAGATAGACTTCTTAAACCTTACCTTATCTGCACAAGTTTATCCTCATTCTTGGTGGCTCCTGAGTGTTTTCTTTCTTGTTTAAGAAACTGGGCTTCTCCCAGTTTCCGTTGAAGTAGACGGCATTCACAAGAGCCAGCAGAGTGTCTGAATTTACTGTCCTTGAAGACAGCAACTTTTTGATCTCGTCTTTTGAGTTGTTTGTTTGTTTGGCTACCTGAGCGTTGATGTGGTTTGGAACTGCTCTGTAGCACCCGTAAAGTCCAGCTCTCACATCTCTCCTTGGTAGAACTTGAGGCAGGAACATTTAAGACTCTAAACAATCAGAAGTCTTTTCTTGAAGATACTTTGGCTGTTTCAAGCAAGTAAGTACTGAGAAGTGACTGGACGCCTTGGTGGACAACTCCGTCTCCACCGCCACTACATTCATTCAGAGAAATCTCCTGAATCTTCTGGCTTGCACTGATTCTCTTTGTCCCAACAAAGACCATGGCAGGGGTTAAAGAGATGCTCATGGGAGAAAACGTATTTTCAAGTTTTCTTTACTCCGTGTTGTCAAAAGGTTTACCTCAACGGTGCCATCTATGATGGCAATCTGGGGACACTGGCTTCCCCAGCCAGTAGCAAGCAGAGCAGATGTCAACACACTTCTTAATGAATCGATATTTTTTGCTTGCAAAGAGCATTCTCCTCACTTGACTTGTTAGCATTGCGGAGAATAACTTTTAGCCACAATACTCTGTCACTTCTTCCGTGTTGCTTCACAAGGCCACGTCTGTTGATTCTGCGCAAGGCTCACATCTGTTTTATATGAAAGGTTGCTATTTCTCACATGCTAAAAATACATATTAGAACAAAAAAAAAGCCTCCCAAAGACTACCCAGAGTCTGCATGTTCAGTGCTGATGCAAATATTCAGTGGTCCTTGCATTGCACAAAGCCAAAACTACATCGGCATGTGCTAACATTTGTGTCTACTTTTCAGAAAGAGCATTTTATTATTATTGAACACATCTTCAGGAGGGACAATGCTTATTTTTTCCCCTAAGA
Organism: Arvicola amphibius; assembly: GCF_903992535.2. NCBI lineage: Eukaryota > Metazoa > Chordata > Mammalia > Rodentia > Cricetidae > Arvicola > Arvicola amphibius. Next base: position 20,442,417 of record NC_052059.1, read on the forward strand.
AAGCAAGCTTGGGCCGGGCGGTGGTGGCACACGCCTTTAATCCCAGCACTCGGGAGGCAGAGGCAGGCGGATCTCTGTGAGTTCGAGGCCAGCCTGGTCTACAAGAGCTAGTTCCAGGACAGGCTCTAAAAAAGCTGCAGAGAAACCCTGTCTCGAAAAACCAAAAAAAGAAAAAAGAAAAAAAAAAGAAAGCAAGCTTGGGCATCAGCAGAGTTAGCTACCTTCACGGGCCAGTGCTTGAAGGTAGAGAGCTGGCAAGTGGTACAGTGAAACCAAGCAAATATGGAACTCAAAGACAATTAACACCAGTGGTCGAAGTCACTGTCAGTCAACTAGGCTTTCACAACAGAAATGTACAATGGAGTCTCTGGATCTACAAAACATTCCTGAGCATGCAGAATTTTCTATTCTTCTTATCTGGTCCCTCATATGAACCTCCAGAGGGGATATAACTCAGAGGAGAATTTTTCACTACGTGACCCCCTCCACAGACAGGCACAGGGGCTCATGTCTGTAACAGCAGAACTGGGGAGGACTGAAGAAGAATTGTGGGTCTAGTGAGATAGATTTGCGGGTAAAGGTACTTGCTGCCAAGCCTGATGAACCCTAGCGACCTAAATTTAATCCCTAGAATCTATGTATGTGGTGGAAGGCAGGAACAGCCTTGACAGAGTTGTCCTCTGGCCTCCACATCTGCACTATGACACTCAAGCCCATACATTTACATAATCCATATATGAATAATAATAATGAGAAATAAAGTAGAAAGCAAAGACTGTGAGTTCAATGCTAGCCTGGGCTACTTAGCAAGACCTATCTTAAAAAGTAAAAACAAGCAGACAACAGCAACAACAAAGCACCTGTCCCTTCTCTATAACTTCTATACGCCCTGGGCCCAAACATGGGTGTAGGAGTCCTTCAGATCATGCTCTATACTAGTTGCAAAACATACATTGAATGTCATTCAGCATCCACTGCTTGAAGGCAACCCGACAATTGCTAAGCAAATTGGCATGATGTCTCCATTGAGACTTCTGTTTCACACCGTGTATATTACATTATGTCACAACAACTTCTACTAACACGGATGCTCCCTCTCCCTCCCTCAACTCCTGGTTCTTATGAAGTGCCCAATGAGGGAATGGTTTTCTCAAAGGCTGTTGCCATTTCCCAATTAGGAAACAGGGCAATTACTAAATGCCTGACCATCTGGCGCTTCCCAACCTTTCCCCTAGTGCTTAATAGAGAAAGTGGCTGGAAAGGGCTGATTGACAAAAGAGGAATCCAGGCCTTGGGGAATCTTGGCATCGTGAAGTCCCTCCAGCACAACCAGTGCAACAGAGATAGACTGGGAAATACTTGATTCCTTCATTCTTTGGAACACTTACTAAAGCAGTGTGTTTGCCAATTAACCCATCATTATTCATTCAGTCTGTCCTTTGGCCAGTTCCCCCTCCCTGTCTGCTTTGATTGACACACCGTGATGAATTTTTATCTGCTTCTCATTAAGAAGACAGGTCTAGACAAATTTCTCTGAAGTGGTCAATACTACCCCTATGACACTGGAGACAGAAGGAGCCCCAAACTCCAGCTGGGGTGATATTTTCCCTATGGGAGCTCTCTGGATTTCTGGAAATGACTTACACAGCAGGGCCACCCCATTAAGCAGTAGGCTACTAGACCCTTGGTTTTTCACATGCAGCCAACTGCGGTTCCAAAGTAGGCAGCAGAGAAACACACAAGAGCTAATCATGGGCAGGCCATTGGTAACCCAGCGCTACAGGTAGAGCCTGGGTCCTTACCCAGGCTCCACAATCACTCACTGCTGAGCGCCAGCCCCACTTCCAGGCTTTTCTGTTCCTGCCTGCGCAGTATAGCTAACAAATAGCATTTACATTGTACTTTGTAGTGTAAGCAAAATAGAGACAAGTTAAAGTATATTGCAGGATGTGTGTAAGAAGTTTCATGCAAATTCTGCCTTTCATACAAGGGACCAGACGTTGTATTTACACAATACACTCACGGTTACCAAATTCTTCCAGTGGGTTTACCTTATAATATTTAACAGTAGCCCCTAAAATAGATAGAGCAGTTCTTATTCTATACAATACTGGGGGGCAGAGGACTTAGAGAGTTTATAACAGTGGTTCTCAACCTGTAGGTCACAACCCCTTTGGGGGCTGAATGACCCTTTCACAGGGTCACTTGAGACCATTAGAAAACATAGATATTTACATTGCAATCCATAATAGTAGCAAAATTATGGTTATGAGGTAGCAATGAAAATGGTTTTCATTGTGGGGGGTCACCACAACACAAGGAACTGTTTCAGGAAGGTTGAGAACCACTGGTCTATCCAAAGCTAGACCAAGTTCATATCAAGAGACTAGAAATTGCCAGTCTGAACAGCACTATCTTCTGAAAGAAAATCTGAATGAATCCCTACTCTCCATCCTCAAAGCCTGCATCGCAGTCCTAGCCCTCATCCTCTTTTACTGAAGCTTGGAGTTCAGACTTCATGAGTGGGGCATCCATTCTTCTATCCATCCATTCCCAGCATGCCATCTCTCAGAGCATGCAGCTTGGATCTCTAACTGCTCCATCCACTCAATGCAGAATCCATATAAATTCTTCAGTGCGGCCGGCAAAGTCCCACCTGAGCATCTCCAGCTTCAAGGGGAGCCAGCTGCATAGGCTGCAGCATTCATGAGTGCACTGTACGACGTGGGAGCATCCTTTCCTAAATTCTGTTTGCCTGGAATAACCGCCCTGAAGCCCTACCTCCTGCTACCCGAGCTGCATCTCAGGCCATCCTTGCCTAAGTCAGTCTCTGCTGCTTGCTGCCTGATTTTAGATTTTAAAAAGCACAACTATTTGAAATTCTCTTTCTTGTTATCTTCTTTTTTCTTCTCCCATTGTTTAGCTCCACGAGAACCATTCATTTCAAAGCCTGCCCATCCTTAGAGTCTCTGCTCATCCAAGCTCTCCCCCTCCCACCCTCCCCATCATCTCCCCTCCTCCTCTCCTCCCCTCATCCCTTCTCTTTCCTTCTCCCCTCCTTCCTCCTCCCTTCTGTGTCTAACTGTTTTTCCTAGGCTGGCCTTGACTGCTTGGCAGAAACAATCCTCCTGCTTCTGCCTCCATATGAACAGAACTACACACACACAGCCCCCACCTCCCACCCCCGACCAGTTCTCTTCAAGTCCTTTATGGCAGCACCTTGAATATACGTAACTGACATCCAAGACAAGTATTTGAGTGAATTAATGAGATTATGGTAGGTATCTTATACTTATACCACTTGATTATATGAATATGTTTTATTAACTGCCTATTGATGGGTAATAAGGGTGTTTGAATTTTTTGCTATTATAAACAACACAGAAACAAACCCCTTTGTTTATATATCCAAAGGAATGAGAGATGAACCAACTTTGTAGTTTATCATGTGGCCAAAATTCCACAGTGACAATTGACAATCTGATTCAAGAGTCCATGTGCTCAAAGGTAAATTACTGGTTAAGTATTGCACAAAAGTTCATTTGTAGGTCTTCGCATTTAAATGAGAAATGTGTATGAATTTTTTTTCAGTACTGTGTGAAGATTCTCTACCTTGAGATTTCTTTCTGATGCCCAGTCACACCTTCCAGGAACTGAAATCACTTGGAAAGACTCCAGTCTGTAAATATGATTTTTTTCTTTCATTTATAATTACCCCTAAACTGACAGAGAAAGAAAAGAAACTGTAATATTTGAAGAATCAGCAAAATTGACCCAATTATCTTGCCCAATTAAATCTTCTTGTTCTGTAGCTGAGGAGAAAACCTCAAGGGCTTTGTCAATCAGGTTTAAGCCCCTCGGATAGATACAAATTCTCCTTTAAAGTATTCAAAAGAAGATTAAGCTCAATATGTCCTCCTTGCTCTCCTGCTGGGAGAACTGGCACTCTCAGATGTCAAGTTCTCGGCCTCTTATCACGAAAAATGTTCTTCATGCTCTGGGTACCATAAAGACCAGGTTGGTCTCGCCTTTAAAGGAAGTTCTCTGTAACCTGGCTGCAGTGGCCCACTTGCACCAAATGACAGTCACAACACTGCAACTCTCGATCACTTAAGCAGACCGGTTCCCATCCTTCAGTCATAACCCAAATGCTGGACATCACCATGTCGGGTCAGCATGTATGACATAGGTACCTCCATTTTCACAGAAAGCTCCCCAGAAAACAGAACTCCAGTAGTGATGGCTTGCCCCTCCATTATTCCAGTAGATAAGACAAGCACAGAGATTTCGATGCTCAAGATTTGCTTTCTATGTGAGTTGTGCTTTTGAATTGATTTTTTAAAGGTTCTCAGTTGTTTGGGTTTGTTTTCACGAGTACATACTTTGTCTAAGTGACCTAGTTGCAAAGTACAAGATCATATTACTAGGGAGAATTTGGTTAGTCTCTTCATCTTTTTTTTTTTTATATATCAGCACCAAAAATGTGTGGATTACTTTATTTTGGGTTCTGTTGTGGTGGTGGTGGTTTTCTGAATTTGTATATTCTTTAAGTAGCCTGTTAAAAATGGTTTAGGGTGGTTTGAATAAGAATGCCCTCCTATTCTTGCCAGACAATAGTGGTACAAGTCTTTAATCCCAGAACTTGGGAGGTAGAGGCAGGTGGATCTCTGGGTTTGAGGCCAGCCTGGTCTGAACAGAAAGTGCCAGGACAGCCAGGGCTACACAGAGAAATCCTGTATTTTAGAAAGAAAGAAGGAAGGAAGGAAGGAAGGAAGGAAGGAAAGAAAGAAAGAGAGCCAGGTGGCAGAGGTGCACACCTTTAATCCCAGCATTTGGGAGGCAGAGGCAGGAGGATCTCTGTGAGTTTGAGGCCAACCTGGTTTATAAGAGCTAGTTCCAGGACAGGCTCCAAAGCTACAGAGAAACACTGTCTCAAAAAAAAAAGAAAGAAAAAGAAAGAAAGAAAGAAAGAAAGAAAGAAAGAAAGAAAGAAAGAAAGGAAGGAAGGAAGGAAGGAAGGAAAAGAAAAAAGAAAAAGAAAAAAGGAAGGAAGGAAGGAAGGAAGGAAGGAAGAAAAGAAGGAAGAAAGAAAGAAAGAGCGACTCCCATAGGCTCATATATTTAAATGCTTTGTCATCAGACAATAGAACAATTTGTAAAAAACTAGAAGGATTAGGAGATGTAGCCTTGTTGGAGTAGGTGTGACCTTCTTGGAGAAAGTATGTACCCAAAGGTTGGTTTTGAGGTTTCAAAAGCTCATGCCAGCCCCAGTAAATTCTTCCTCTCCCTCTCCCTCTCCCTCTCCCTCTCCCTCGGTCTTCATTCCCCTCCTCCCCTCCCTCCCCACCTATGGATTAGACCATAGTTCTCAGCTGCAGCTCCAGTGCCTCCCTGCCTGTAGCCATGCTCCAAATCCCTGAAACTCTAAGCAAGTCCCCAATTAAATGCTTTCCTTCCTAAGAGTTACCTTGGTCATGGAGTCTCTCCACAGCAATAGAACAATGACTAAGAGGTGGCTCCAAATTATTTTGGTCTTACTTGGTGATAATTTGAGTCTGGTTTGCTATGGTTGAGTGAACCTAAATATATATAATTTTCAAGAGTTCACCTGGCCAATCCCAGTGTGACTCCTGCGTGCCTCGATAGGAGGTTGGGGATTTGGCAGAGCTGAGAAGGAGGTAAATTAGACTATCAGGTGTGGTCTGAAATGAGCTGGTCATCCCAGAGCATTAGAAAGTCTGAATGGACTCAGTCATTTAACTACAAAAGGCCCATGGCTGCTTGGCAGGGGACCTGGAAATCTGTTCAGCCACTGATGCTCCATCTGAGCTTAGAGAATCGCCTCTGCTCCTGCCTCCACCAACTAGGTTTTTAAATAATAGCTCAGAAACAGAATATTTTTTACTCATTTTGAAACCTCTAATGATAATTTTCACTCATCATGATGGAATTTGATCAGGTGCCCCTGCAGCTTTCCTGCTTTCTTCATTTTTGGTGTGAATTTGTGCTTATCGCCTAAGCAAGCACTCTCTAAGCATTTATTGTGTTCCAACAACATACAAAATAGCTTGAGGTATTCAAAAGGAAACAGCCTTAAGAAGCTTACCTTACCTGTTTCCGGGGTGATTGTATTTGAATATAGACATTGTATTTGCAGGGCCTGCCCATCAAACTTCTCCAACCTAGAACAGTTTTCAAACACATTTCTATTTTATTGTGCCCCAAGACCCTGTTATCGCTGAGTGCTAAGTCTGTAACTACAGTAACATAACATGAAGGTATCTTTTTATTTCATTTTATTAACATTTTTTCACTTATTTTACAGACTGACCACAATGTTCCTTCCTCTTCTCCTGCTCCTCCCTCCCCCTACTTTCATCTACCCCCTTTTCCATCCACTCCTCTACCAACTCCCTTCAGAAAGGGGCAGGCCTCCCATGAACTTGAACAAACAAAGTGTGGTACTCAAGTTGAGGCAGGATCAAGCTCCTCCCCAGGCATCAAGGCCGGGCCAGGTAATCCAGCATGGGAAACAGGTTCCCAAAAGCCAGTTAAGTGCCAGAGACAAAACCTGATCTCATTGCTAGGAGCCTTACAAATAGACCAACCTATACACCTGTCACACACACACACACACACACACACACACACACACACACACAGCCTAGGTTAGCCCTTTGCAGCTCCCTAACTTTTGGTCCAGAGTCAATGTGCTCCCATGAACTCGAGTCAGCTGTCTATGTGAGTTCCCTGGTCATGACCTTGATCTCCCTGGCTCCTACAATCAATACCTCTTTGCTTTCTTCCAGAGGACTCCAGGAACTCAGTCTAGTGCTTGGCCATGGATCTCTGCATCTGCTTCCAGAAAATACTGGATGAAAGCTCTCTGATGACAATTAGGGTAGTCACCAGTCTGATTACATGGCCAGTTCAGGCACCCTCTCCACTCTTGCTAGGAGTCTTAGTTGGAGCCATCCTTGTGGATTCCTGGAAGGTTTCCTGGCACCAGGTTTCTCCCTAACCTTCCCCCAACAAATGATGAACCCTATCAAGCTATTCTTCCCCTCTGTCCAGCCCCCAACCTGTCTCCCTTGCACAGGCCACCCAGCCCTCTTCCTCATGTTCCCATTCGCCCACCTCCTCCCCCAGTTTACCCTGGAGATCTCTTCTATTCCCCTTCCCAGGGAAACCCATGCATCCCTCTTTGGGCCCACATGAGGGAAACTTAACCATTTCGCTTTCCTTAGGAAACTTCAGATGGATTTCCTAGGTTTGAAAATTACAATGAGCTTACTAGAGAGTCCTCAGAACAGCACAGTGATCCTGAGGACACCAATGAGGTGATCAGTGGTTGAATCAACACCATTCCGAACAAGCAGCTCTCACCCATTTTACGGGCTAATAAGTAGAATGGGAAGTTCTAGCAATGTGGGAACTGTGGGTACCTCGCAGCAGGAAGATGGACCTGCTTCAATGGAGATGGCATAACTAGGAGAGGCCTTCAGTAGAGCTAAACCCCGAGCTGAGGTCTAAGCAAGGAACACATGTTGCTGGCTACATGGGAGTAAGTGCAAACACATTCCAAACAAAGGAAAGAGCAGTTATTCAACAAATATTTGTGTAAGACTTTAGAAACCCGGGGGTATCTATATAATGCACTCATTGCATTTATACTCAGTGCTACAAAGACACAGGAGAGATTATAGCCTAGCTACCACTATTCTTAAGCCTACTCTGTTGCCAGGTACTGATGCAAGCACTTCACTTCCTGTAATTCCTTGCAAATGATGCGCTAACAGACAGAGAGGACTGAACAGCTTCTCCACGGTCACCTAGCTGATAACAGATGGAGTCAAGAGACTGACATTCACCATAAAAAGAGAGGTGTCTCTTTCCTCTCATCTTGAACAGAAACCAGCAGGTTACAGTGGGATTCGGGGCAGGAACTGTTGAATCATTGACTCAACCACAGGAGATGCTCAAGAGTGCACAGCAACCCGTCTCCATGCCTAGTAGGGAAATTACACCCCAGAACTCTTACAATAAAGGGGATATAGATTCTGGGGAATTTCACTCTGAGAAGAAGAGGGCCCAGTGACAAGTTTGAAGAAAAAGTCATGCTTGCAAGAGTTTTCTGTAGCTCCTAAGTGGAGAATACATTAGATGGGAACAAGGGAAGAGTCACTAGACAGAAAGGGGTTTCTGTCACTCCGATAAGATGCAGTAGTAGATTCCTTCACTGCTGTGGTTTGGGAATGGAGTAGACATATTTAAAAAAGCAATAATTATATATAGGAAGTCTTAAAAAACTAACTAGGAAGTAATGCAGTAAAAGGAAACAAAGGTACAAGAAAGGGCAATACATTACTCAAAGACGTGCAAATTCCTTCTTCAAAGCTAGGAGCTGCCGGTATTGGCTTATTTTTCTCTATGAACTAGAGAGAGAGAGATGTCAGACTTTTACCTGGTAAGCCACATCCTCAAGGCAATATACAGATTAATGAAAATGGGTTAAATTAAGATTTAAGGGTTAGCAATTAAGAAGCTAGAGCTAATGGGCCAAGCAGTGATTTAAATGATATGGTTTCTGTGTGATTATTTCAGGAGTCTGGGCAGCCAGGAAATGAACAAGAGGCCTCTGTAAAACAGAGCTCAGTCATCAAGATGGCACACACCTGTAATCTCCACACTCGGAAGGCGGGGACAGAGGGACAAAAATACAAAAGCAGTCTCAGCATCATACAGAGTTAGAGTTCAGTCTGGGCCACAGGAGACCCTGGCTCAACTTAAGAACTCAAATGTGAAAAAAGACCTCAAGTATCAATTTCTTTTTGGAATTTGAGATCTTTGTCCAGTGTGGTGACTACTAATAAATTTTGCTCTTACACTACATTTCAGATTTTAGTGCCTAAAATTAATCATTTTGACTATTCTATCGTGTGCGTGTGTGTGTGTGTGTGCATGTGTGTGTGTGTGTGAACACGCACACGCGTGCATGTGTTACTATAAACTGAAACTAAGACTTTGCGGATGCTGGGGAAACATTCTACCACTGAAGCATTCTCTGACCTCTTTACTGCCACATTTCATTAACAACAGGCTAGCACTAAATTTTCCAGGCAAGGAAAATTTATAGGATTCAACTCACTCAGTAGCTCAAGCTAGCTTTTAACTTGTGATTCTCCTGTCTGAGCCTCTCAACTACCTGGGACTTGGGCCTGCACCACAGGGCCTGTCCAACTACATTTACTCAAAATAGCTGCCTTAAACACACACACACACACACACACACACACACAATGGAACTATAAAATTTAATAATTATCCCTTGTATCAAAATGCAGTTTAGATGGACCAGTTCATCTGTCTCCACACAGGTCAGGAAAAGGTCTTCAGGGCTACTTAGATGGCTCAGCTGGCAAAGTACTCGCTGTCAAACCTGTTGACTTGGGGTCAATCCCTCTGACCACGTGGTGGAAGGAGACAACCAACTCCTGAGTTGCTCTCTGACTTCCATATGTGGCCATGGATGTGCACAAATGTGTGCATAGATGCGTACACATATAAGCACACACACACACAAATATACAGACAATAAAAAAATTAATAGAATAAAAACTGTTTTAGAACATTTAAAAAATAGATCTCCAGGACATTTTTTAGATGCAAAGCATAAGGAAGTCCTGATACATACTACATTGGACAAAAAAGATGCAAAAATTATAGATTATATGATCTCACTTGTATGAACTAACCATCACCGCGGAGGCTGGATGCACACTGATGGCGGCCAGAGACTAGAAAGACTACGAGAGACAATCCTTTCATTAGGACAGAGTCTCACTTTGGAATGGAAATGCTTTGAAACCGGACAGCAGAGATAGCTGTGAATGTGTTCAATGCCACTGATCTGTTGACTTTCAAAGCACCAGCTTCATACTACCTGAACCTCAGCCCAATCATTTTTATAAGTACACTTTGAGGAAGTTGGAACATGCCTGCACACCCTGTGCCATTCCGCCCTGTGCCCTGCTGAGGGGTTGGGCTTCCCAGAGGGCACTTGGTTAGGAACCCACGATCACGTCCCTTCACATCAAGGTTAAAGACACCTGCCTTCAATCATCTAAGATTCCATGTTCCTTTCCCATAAATACCCCACACGTCAAAATGCATTCTCTCCACTAAGCTCCACCCACACTGGATCTCCAGCCAGTAATCTCAAAGAACCACTAAAAATTCCAGTGTCCATCATAAGCCTCCTTCAACTTGTGCTTGCTTATCGAGGTATCTCTGCAGCTAGCTCCTTGACATTTTGCCTGTGCTTCTGACAGTTCCATGAAACATGCTGCTTTCATGCAATATGTAAAACACACATTGCCTAATAAGATCATGACTTCCTCTTATGGCAATACACTACGGCATTGATTCTCACACCAGTTACTTAGGGGATAAAGGAAGGACTCAGTGAGCACTTTGTTGATTACTCACTAACTACCGTTCATCTAGTCTCCCACTTCTCCTCCAAAGTTACAGTATACCCTTTGTTTGGAATAATCTCCAACCTGTCCCATGACATCATCTTTTTCCCCTCTCCTATTTAGCAAGAAATGGTTACTTGCGTTTCAGGGAAACACCATTCACACACACACTGTGTTCAGGAGGAAAAGATAAGGTAGACGTGGCAACTGATGTCGGCCACCTTTCCTTCATAGAAAATTCCTAACTCCACAGCCATTGTGTAGCAGGATTCTGTAGGAAAACCAGGTGGACAGAAGTTGGGAAAGACCAGTGACTGATAATGGCCATGGGATGATGCTTTGGGTACACATTTTAATCTGCATTCTTTGAACTAACAAATGAAGCCAACAATAAATTGCCAAGGGAAAATTGCAAAACTTTTATGCAATCATCTAGCTTTTAGTTATCTTTTGTCGTACACTTTGTCCCACGTATCCATAGGCTAGAACAAGGCGGAGGACATTAGAATGCTGGAGATTTTATGAGCGGTTAAGTGTAAGTAAAAGGCCAAGACAGAAATCCAGTCAGATGAGAGGAGGGGAGAGAATGGGAACGTGGATGGGTATGCATAATGGGAAAAGATAGTTTGTTTTCTTTTTTAAAAAAGTTTTTTTTAGAAACCTGTATTAAAAAGAAAGAAAAAATAAAAAAAGGGAAAGAAAGAAAATGAAAAAGAAAGAAAAAACAAAAATAACAAAAAATAAAGAGAGAAAGAAAGAAAGAAAGAAAGAAAGAAAGAAAGAAAGAATAGGGGTTCAAAGAGAAAACCCAAAGTGAGAGAAATCCTGGTCCTGGAATTGAGAAATGTCCTTTCTTGAAGTTTTAGAAACATGACAAGAATAACGCGAACCTAGTATCCTTTTCAGTTGTATGGTTGTATGATTAATTTTGTTCTTCTTTTGATTTTTTTTTTAGACAGGTGTAGCCGAGGCTGGCCTTCAGCTGCCTGGCCTTGAACTTCTGATCCTCCTCTCCCCGCCTCTCAGCAGTAGGATTAGAGTGTGACCCATCAGCATCTACTCAAGTCCTCCAGCTTTCAGCAACTTTCCAGCTCAAAGGAGATCTGGGCTGGGAGAGGTCACATGACAAAGGTTGCGGAGGAATGTGGGCAGAGCAAGACAGAAAGATTTCAACACCAAACCCAGACACAGTGGGAATCTGATAGAGGTTAAAATCAGCATAATAAAGACCTTCCGCTCATCTGTAATATCAGAGAGCTAAGATTTTCATAACATCATTCTGTCTTTGTGTCTGTATGGCACACACTGATAAAGCCTACAAGCTTTGTTGTTTTATATATTTATATCTGTGTCTTTTCCCTGCGATCAATGTTCTTTTTTTTAATGTACTTTTTTATGTTATATTTCACGAGCAATTCCAACTTGGCTTCAGAACAACATTTTTCCACCCACATGGGAAAGTCTGCCAAGCCTTCAAGGTTTTGCAATATTCTTTTGTAGTATTCTTCTTATCAGGAAATCAAGCAAATATTAAATTTTTTCTTTAAAGAAATGCCTGCCTGCCAAGCACTGAAGTTACAGTGATATAATATGGACTATCAACACGGTCTCCAAAGAATTCAAGTGGGACACCTCAGTAGCTGGGAGCCTTGGCGAGGGGTGTGTATGGGAGAAATTACCGAGCTGAATTTGTCCAAGTCCTTAAGCTTCTCCATGAACAAATACGTATTTATAGTTCGAGTCCTGCTATTTTTCCCCAGCCAGTTCATAAGAGCAATCATTTTTGCCCTCTCATAACCGTACTAAAAGTCAGTGGTTAATAGCATGCATGCGGTGTCTAAGAATTTAGCCTACAGCGGGGATCATTTCCCGACTCAAATCTGTAAAAAGAGAGACTAGAGGATGCTTTGGTCTGGGAAGTGCCTGCTGTGCAAGCAAGAGGACCTGAGTTAGGATCCTCAGCCCAGTGTAGAAAGCTACTGCTCCAAAGTGCACCTGAAAACCAAGGACTGGCAGAGGCCGTTGGATGCAGACACAGGAAGATCTCTGGAACTCCCTAGCCACCCACTCTGGCAGATAAGTGGGCTCCAGAGTCAGTGAGAGACCATGCTTTCAAAAATAAGATGGTGAGTGATTGAAGACACCTGATGTTGACTACTGGTCTGCACACACACACACACACACACCATAACACATACACACATACCATAGCACATACACACACATCATAACACACTCATACACACACACATCATAACATACACACACCATAACACATACACACACGATAACACACATATATGCACTCCCACACACACACACCATAACATGCACGTACACATACACCATAGCATACACACATAGATACACACACCACAACACATACACACACAATAACACACATACATACACATCCTCACCTCACACACTCACCTCACACACACTCCATAACACACACATACACACACATCATAGCACATACATACACACACACCATAACACATACACACACAATAACACATACACCATGAACATACACATAAACAACCACAAACTCATACCCCATACACACACATGCACACACCACACACACACAATACAAACACATATAAACATATACACACCACATATACATGCACCATAACACACACGAATAGGGAATGGAGAGATGATTCAGTCACTAACGTGCATGTCATGCTTATACCTCACATGTAAATGAGATGCCTGCAATAGCAGCACCGGAGAAGCAGAGACATGAACCTCTAGCCACCATATGCATGCATAGACACATTCCATAAACACACATCCACATACAAAAAAGATTAAACGAAAGCCCATAAGGTTTGAGATGCATACGTGGCCTGCTCTCATTTGCAGGCAGAACATGACCCACAGGATCCACAAAGCACCTTCAACCCTGAGGTCTAAATACAGTTAAGGGCCACATAAGAGCAGTTTCAAGAAAAAAAACAGAAAGCAATTATTAAAAGGACTGTGGGAGAAGTCAAGCTGAGTAGTAAGATTGCCAAGAAATTCTGTCTCAAGAAGCACTTGAGGCTTGAGATATCACACCCCCAAGTTTTATTCCTATCCAAACTTTCTAGATGAACTCACACATAAGGAAATCTTGGCTCAGATGAGTCCCCCTGGGAAGTCACTATAGTTTACAATTTAAGATTATTTAAATGGCAATCAGCAGCTCCATCAACACCATATCGGAAATAAAGGAAGTGAGACTCACTGGGAGAAACCACAACCAACCTCATGTGCGACTCAACTCAATGCCCACCGCAAGAAAGGACTGTTCTTGAAGAGGTGAGGCCGACGAATCTATACCCTTACGTTTCCCCAGTCCCTAATTAAAAGAAGCCCACTCAGATGATAGAAATAGGCCTGTGCATAATGAATCATTTCATAGCGTGTCATTTTAAGCCTGGAACTCATTATCAATTTAAATAACATAGAGTCTGGAATGCAATGATAGCTATTAAGGTTGGCAAAAGAATGAAGCCCCACACCAGAACTCTCTCTCTCTCTCTCTCTCTCTCTCTCTCTCTCTCTCTCTCTCTCTCTCTCTCTCTCTCTCTCTCCCTCTCCCTCTCTCTCTCCTCTCTCTCCTCCTCTCCCTCCCTCTCCCTCTCCCTCTCCCTCTCCCTCTCCCTCTCCCTCTCCCTCTCTCTCTCCCTCTCTCTCTCTCTCTCTCTCTCTCTCTCTCTCTCTCTCTCTCTCTCTCTGTGTGGTGTGTGTGTGTACATGTGAACCACCCAAGAACACAGAAGTCTTAACAATACAGTCGAACACAGCACTCTTTCCTGAGGTTTCTTGTTTCAACAATCCTCAATGACTCTAATGAGTTGATCAATCCTCAATGACTCCTCTAATGAGTTGCCCTAATATCTCTGTTTGTTCATGAGAGAATCGACATGAATAAAGTTTTTCTAAGATCACTTATAGAACCATGTAGCTTCCTTACAGAAAATGAGCTTTCCTTGGGGAAAGAAATCACCCTGTATTCATCAGCCTCGTTTACCCATTCAATATGAAAACCCTCTGGGGCACGCCCAATCTAGTAGTGTATCAGGTAAGCATTGGGCATTCAGCCACTAAGTAACCCAGCCCAACTAACTCCAGGAAGGACTCTATCCTTGTAGCTTACTTATCAATGCTGCTGTGTGGCAACACCAGCCATGAAATATCAAAGAATCAGTGGACAAACCTGAGAGAAAAGTCATTCCTTCCCCTCATGGCTAACAGTATGACATGCTGTCATTCATTTACTGAGTGTTACGCCTAAGAAAAGACATGATAGTGAGCACAAGGACATGACAGACTTGTGTACTTCTCTACTTAGGAAAAACATATTATTTTACATGATTTGTTTGCATATAGATTTGTTTAATATTTCCCAACCATTAACGAATGGTTTGTTTTTGGTCATGGTTGAACTAGTAGCAAACTCTATGCAAATAAATAGTCTTCTGGACATGTCATAGCCATTCACGAAGTCACAGTAATTGTGGCTACCTGCTCAAGATTTTGCCTGTTAGCATTCCACTATGGGTAAGGGCAGGGTGGGGGATGCCCTACCCCTCTGTCGGTAGCCATTGACAGTCACTGATCACTTGGAGGTAGGGTGAGTGATTTCCTATGGTGGTGTAGCTGCTGGTTAGTCCCAGTAAATGACCCCTGACCCGTATTCATGTGATTAAACTCAATGGATCAAAAAAAAAAAAAACTAAACAAGAGGGAACTCATTAGGAAGCAGAAGGGGTTCTGTAGAAGGTGCATAAGAACCTAATGGGGTGAATATGGCCCACATATATTAAATCTATTTGTCAAAGAATAAATTGTCAAAGAATAGATTATATATATTACTTATTTATTTCTTTTTAAATTGGGCATGGCTCAGACATTGGGCATGTGGCTAGAACACTCAAGGGCTTGGGTTCAATCCCCAGTGTACCAGTCAACTCGTAACCTTTGTGACAAAATAGCAAAGATAAACAACCTAAGGATGGAAGGGTTTATTTAGGTTCATGGTACCAGCACTCTCTGTCAGTGGTAGACTCTTCCCATTGCTCTTGGGCTAGTGGTCAGGCAAAGCATCATGGCAGAGAAGGTAGAGGAGGGCACAGTTACTTGCCCCCATGGCAACCAGGAAGCAGAGAGACAGAGGAAGGGTAAAGAGTCGAGGTTTACTCTAAGAAGTCACACTCCAAGTGAGGTTCCTCCTCCTAACAGCCTATTTGGGTCTAAAGCTACCGACAGGTTAATTGATCCTCCAATGACATCATTACCCTCATGATCAAATTAGACCTCTCAGGGATGGGAACCAAGACGTGTCTAAGGACATCTAAACTATAAGATGACCATTCCCTATCCAAACCACAATCAGTCTTTCCCTGCAAAATTCTTACAAGGTTTTCCTCTGCTCTTTTGAGGACAAAGAAGTCTAGAGTGCTTCTGTGTTTTTGTGGTTTGTGGGGGCTTTTGTTTCTTTAAGACAGGCTCTTACTATATAATCCTGGCCCGAATTCACCATGGATCCCAGACTGGCTTTGAATTCACAGCAATCTTCCCAGCCCAGCCTCTTGAGTACTAGGAACACATACAAGACCATACCCAACTAAGGGTAATAAAGTCTTAGGTGTTAATAACACACATATGATTATAATGGTAGTTTCCCCTCCATGTTAATTTCCCACAGTTTTGGATTTTTATATTTTATATATTTAGTACTGGGAACTGCCTATAGCCATGTGCACACTGAGTATATACCCTGTCACGGAGCTCTACCCTCTCTCTCTAATAGTTCAGGTTCTTTATTAAGCATTCCGTAGTTATTACATAAAAAATGGGCAGGAAGACAACATGTGGACTCCTTGCGAAGCAGTTGGATCATCACTTAAGAAACCTTTATTGGTTCAAATCAACATGAGGGATTGGTGATAAAATTTTGCTAAACAAATCTATAAATTTAAGCTCAAAAGAATAAAAGGAAGAAGAGGTGAGAGAGAACACCAGTGGACAGGAGATTTTCATAGATTTCTAGGAAACAGAAACCAGATCAAACAGTGCTAATGAGTGAAATGAATTCATTTTCTCCCTTTCAAGAATATATTAAAATCTAAAGTAGAAGTAAGATCTTCTGAAAAGTAAGAACTGAGAAAATGTGATGGAATGAATAGGCATTAACATATAAGCCCTAGCCATGTGATCCAGCAATCCTTGAGTAGGTGTATACCCAAGAGAAAAGCACACTAAAATGTGTATGTATAAATTCTCACTGAGTTGGAGATGATGCTCAGTGCTAGAGCAACTGTCCAGCATGCTTAAAATCTTAGGTTTGAGTCCCAGACCCAAGAGGAAGAAAAGTAGGAAGGGAGAGAAGAAAGTAGAGAAGGAGGAGAGAAGAGAGACAGGAGAGGCAAGGAGGAAGCAGTGAGGCAAGAGGGGAAGAGGGGGAAGTGGGAAGGAAGAAAGAAAAGGAAATAGGCCATAGCAATATTATGCAAGGCTATTTAATTAATAGCCATAAAGTAGAGGCAACTTAATTCCACCAAACAATGAATAAGCACAATATGCTATGTCTATAGAAGGAAATAGTCCATCACACATAGAACTGCAATACCAGTCATGGTGGCACATGCCCTTAATCCCAGCTTCTCAAGAGGCTGAGGTTAGGGAGAAACTGTATTTGAGGCTAGCCTGGGCAATCAAGCAAGAGCTCTGTCTACAAAATGAATGTTTTAAAGGGACGGGGGTGCAGCACAGCAGTAAGGCATTGGCTTAGCATGCTTGAGGCCCTGACGTCTCTTCCTAGACTCCAACAAGGAAGAGGAGATGACTAGGGAGTGCTAATGGGGCTGACAAAACATTTCTAAAAGGCCACAGTTGTGGTGGCTCTGTGATGTGTACACTTGATTTGAACTATGCACTTCAAACACACAAATTGCAAAATATGTGAATTGCATCTCCAAAGACTGGGAATCAAAGCCAAAACCGAAATCTTCTAGTTGGAAAGGGTTCCTCAAGGACCCGGTGAATGAATTAAAAGTGTCCTCACCTAAAGCATTTCATTGGGAAATTTCCAAACCCCAGGGATAAAGGGAGGATTGAAAAATCTTCCAGAGATTTCCATCTCCAAAGGAATGAGAGCCGCCCTGGTGCAGATTTCAGAGGCAGCACCCACAACCAGAAGCTTCTCTCCAACAAAACTATAAAACAAGAATAAATCCAGGAGAACATCTCCCTCCCCCCCCCCCATAATTCTTAGAAAGTTTCCGAAGGTATTCCTACAAAGCCTGGAAGAGAAAAGCCAGAAGGAAGAAGGTTCAAGATTTAGAACAAGGAGTCCCAGTGACACCCTTGAGCTGTCAGTCAGTTCGCAGCTGGACACCCGGGCTCCTAGAGAGTCTCCAAGAATATCTTCATGGTTCCATGAACTGAATACAATTTTGAGGAACAGACACAGTTTAAGCATGAGATAAAGTTGGTAGACCTGGTTTGGAAGATTCTCTGGTCCGAGTTGAGGAGGCAGGGCATGCACAAGAAAGAACTGGAAAAACAAATCTTCGTATTTCCTAATGGCCATGTTCTATACATAGAAATTTATAGAACATATCTAAAATTTCATAAGAATTAAGTATACTATACAGTGAAATGTAGTTAACTTAAACAAAGTAATATACAACAAAAATAATTGGAAATGAAATTATTGTCTCTTGTAAGCAAGAGTTTGGTAGAGAAATGTGGAGAATATTAGTTTTCATTGTAAGCCTTCTATGGCTTCTTTTTTAAAACTTACTATAATGTATTATGCTTAAAATGTATTCAAACTTTAAAAATAATTGAAATTAAATATTCTCAACCATTCATTACTTACAAAGTACACAGTTAAGTTGCAAAGGGAAAACCAGGCGTGGTGGCTCGTGCCTGGAATCCCAGTTCAAGGCCAGTCCCTACTCTATGGGTGAGTTCCAGGCTAACCTGGGCTATAGCATATTTTAAGCAAGATATAGACACTTTCTAAAACAGGTGAAGTGGGTGACTGATAATGTCTAAAAATAAAACAAAATTGGATTAAAGAGGTAACACTTGAACTGAGCCCCATGGGATTAGTAGGGTTTTGACAGAGAAAGGAAAAAGCATATTCTAGCTGCTTTGGAACACATTCCACAAAAGGACAGTCAGTTGTAACATTCCTAGCAAAAGGCAGTTACACCTTCCAGGAAGGGGCTGATGTTTTGGAAACTGTCATCTTGAGAGGAGAAGAAACATTCAGAATATTTCATGTTAAGCTCAGACTTACCTGTACCGGAAAATATTTTCTGAACTTATGAGTCACTTCGTTACTTAAAGAAAAAGAAAAAAAAAGTCTTAAAAAAACCAGTGTATTTTATTTTTTAAGTATTGCATGTCAGTGACTATGAAGATTGATTTTATTTAACTAGAACAGTTTCTGCTGAGTTAAATATACTTAAAGTTGACAGACTTCTCTAATTCTATAAAGTAAAAAAACACAGAGCCTGTACCATGGAAAGACCAAAAGGAATCACAATTTGAGTGCATCAAGGCTGGGAAAAGGTAGGACTCAGAGTGAGATGGAGTAGAGAGAACCAACAGCCTCCGAAGGACTGGAGCCTTGAGCACTAAGTTTAAAGGGGCCATGTGGAGCTGGGGATGGGATTCACTGGTAGAGATCAAGCCTATTTAAATGAGGGGGGAAAGAGAGAAAACAAATTCAAGCAATGAGAAACCAGAAACCAGCAAGTTACCCCTAGATAGAGACTTTCCCCCTTGACCCACAATGGAGTGGAGCCCAGAGGTTGCTCTTTCTAGGGATTCCCAATTTGAGGATGCTGAATGGCCACATGGACACACCAACACTTAGTATGCCCCAGTCATTCTTCAGCAGGCGATGGTAGAAGACAAAAAAAATTAACACTTAGTATGCCCCATTCATTCTTCAACAGGTTATGGTAGAAGACAAAAAAGTAGGAATGAACAAATGTGTGTGTGTGTGGGGGGGGGGGGAGGCAGAATCACCAGGAATTGTGTGCTGCCTAATTTGAGGCAGCTATATGTGTGCTTGTAAACAGAACCATGCATTTGCAATCTCTTACAATCTACCTGTACCCCACCACTCCTGCTTCCTTTGTTTCTTTTATGTTTTTGTTGCATTTTTATTGATGTGTGTGTGTGTGTGTAAGAGACACAGAGAGAGAGAGAGACAGAAAAAGAGAGAGAAAGAGAGAAAGAGAGAGAGCGCAGGTACCATGGCTTCTATTTATTCACAAGGGAGAACTGAATCCCCAAGATTGTATGTGCACATACCTGTACAGAAACACACACACACACATTTAATTAAAAAAATTTAAAGAGTTGTAGGATACCTAAGGAAGAGCTGCATCATGCAGGTGGCAGACTAATAATTCTCAATTGTTATAAGCATCACTTTAGAGATGTAGATCAAACCCCACTATCTACCAAAATAGCAGTAAAGGAACCTACTTAGATCCAAGAGCAAAACTACAATGAAAAGAAGTTAACGCTAATAGATTTTAGAAGCCAGAGAACAGAAAGATGGGAGTGACTTAGCCCCCTCAGAAGGCAAGCAGTGAGGAAAGCCAGAACTAAACAGATTATACCATGAAAGTCACCACACTTGGGGAACTGGCAACATGAAGTAACTCTTAAATGGGATGTAAAGCAGTCTAAAACAAAACAAAAACCCCTAAAGCATCGTCGAAACATGTGATTTAAATCTAACAGATGGGAAACAGAGCGGTGAAGTGCTGTCTTTTGGTCATGACATGGATATTGCAGGCCTCAGTTCACAACAGCTGTGCTTTCCTGTACAAGACCTGCACCAGATCAAGCCAATCAACATCCCAGCTTGGATAACCGCTGGGTCACCCCTATCCAAGGAGCTGTTGGCATTGGATGGATACTGAGAAAGGGAGGCTCACTCTACTTTGGAGATGTGGTTGCAGTAGACTGCTTAGGCCCTGGTAGATGGCCACACAACCTTGTATATATGGGCAGCACTAATTGAACTAAGGGATGTTAATAACAAAACTTAGAAATAAAAAAAAGATACAAAGATGGGACACAGACGGGGTAAGGGCACAAAGGGGACTTAGAGAGACAAGATCAATACACATTGTATAAGGAATATATATATATATATATATATATATATATATATATATATATATATATATCCAAGAGTAAAAATAAAAATTTCATTAAAATAAGAGCCATCAAGCTTCCCCTTCCCCACCTTACTGCTGGAGAACACTGAGAATTGCTCTCTGGAGAGAACAAGGAGAAGATCTACAAGCCAGGCGACAACAAGCTAAATTAAGGGCAATGGGACTATATTCGCTTTGTTTAGGTAGCTATGGCTGTAATGTTGCTAAGACTGAAATCCTGAAAGAACAACTTAAGGGAAAGTCTTTGTTTTATCTCTGGGTGCCATTCATTTCCATGATGACTTGCTAGAACCTCCCAGGGACAGGAGCATGAGCAGAAGGAAGCTGTTTACCTCATGGTAGACAGAAAGCAGCGTGAAGGAGAGACTGAGGACCAGTATAACGTTCAAAGGAATGCCCCTAGTGACCTACTTCCTTCAATAAGGCCCTACTTCCCAGTTATACCACCATTTGGGGACCAAGTATCCAACATATGAGTGCAGGAGGAACATTTTATGTTCGAATCATAACAGAGACCATTCTGGAAATAAAGAGATTAAGTGAATGTGTACAAAGTGCAATCTGAGACTCTGAGCCTTTTCTCGCAGCTCGTAATGTACTGATAGCAAGGGTTATACTCCTCAGAAGACAGGTCAGCAACACTTCTCCAGCTGGGCGTGGTAGCACACACCTGTAACCTGCAATCCCGCACCCTGGAGGTTGAGGCAGGAAAATTGGTGTGAATCTGAGGCCAGCCTAGCTGGATAGCAAGTTTCAATTAAAAATAAATTGGGACTTGGGATTCTCTCATAAGATTGTCACTAAATGAATATAAATTGTGGATTAGTCATGGTAGCATAAGCCTTTACTTCTAGCACTCCAGAGGTAGAGGCAAGAGAATCTCTATGAGTTCAAGACCAGCTTGGTCTACATAAGGAGCTCCAGAACCACACAGAGAGACTCTGTCTCAAGAAGAAGAAGAAGAAGAAGGAGGAGGAGGAGGAGGAGGAGGAGGAGGAGGAGGAGGAGGAGGAGGAGGAGGAGGAGGAGGAGGAGGAGGAGAAGGAGGAGAAGGAGAAGAAGAGGAGGAGGACGAGGAGGAGGAGGAGGAGGAGGAGGAGGAGGAGGAGGAGGAGGAGGAGGAAGAATGAAGAAGGATAGAAAGAAAATGGGAAAAAAAGAAAGTCTCAATGGCCCTCTTGATTCTCTGCAGGATGCAGATTTGTATTGGCAGAGTCAACTATCACAGACGAAAAACTGAATTAGAAACATATAGACTTGTTATTCTTGTCATTATCCCCTGCCCAATCCAGTGTAACAGCTATGTACATAGTCTGGGCATTGTATTAGATTAGAAGTAATCTAGAGATTAGGTACACAAGTGTACAAGGAACTGTGCAGAGGTCGCAGGGTTTCTGCTGTTTACTCAAAGGGCTTTGAGCATCTGTGGTTTGGGGTATCCATGGTGACACAGGACCAATGAATAACAAGGTAAAGGACAGATAAGAACCAGTCTACAATGTGAAGGTCAGAAAAAAACCAGTCTCCAAGTGTTAATCCTATGATGTTTTTGCCCTTAAACAAACCAGCACACATTGTGTGTGTGTGTGTGTGTGTGTGTGTGTGTGTGTGTGTGTGTGTGTGTGTGTAGGTTTGGTTTGCTTGTTTGCTTGTTTATTTATGACAGGTTCCTAATAAATAGCCAAGGCAGCTGCTCCTGCCTTCACCTCCCTAGTGACTGGATTACATCATGGCTGACATATTACTACCTTTAAAGGTTTTGAGTTTCTTGTTGTGATCTCCTATGAAAGTTCCTGATGCGAGGAGAGCGCCAACATGTGAGGCCCTGGAGGTCCCGCATCTTCTGAGATTCCAATCTGCTTTTCCATTGGTAAAGATGGAGAGACAACCAAGGATGACAGACACTTGAAACACGTGTCAAAAGGACATGGGGAGCAAGTACACAACAGAAAGGAAACAAACAACACTACCAGTTGACCTCTTACCAAAAGTGGTCTTCTTTTTTCCTATTATAATGAAAAGTTATTAAAAACAAAACAAAGAATAGATCACGTAGCTTTATGGGCCAAAGATATATACAAGTTTCTAAATTTGGTGGATTCTCATCTACTAGATTTCTGATAAAAAGGCTTCTAGAAATCCAATAGTTGTCACTCATATACCTGATTCTTATTCATACACAGAAGTACATACATGAAAAAAAATGTGGGGATACGTGTTTGGCCAAAAGAAATAAGTTTGAACATATATTAGGAAAAGAACATTCACACTGTTCGCAAGAGAAGTTTAGTGCGAAAGCATCATTACAGAGCCATGGAAACAACAGAAATCTGTCTTAAATAAGGCAATACCGAAGTTCAGGAAAAGTGATGCGGGCTCGAAAGTCACTCAGCTGTAAATCTGTAACTGTTACAGTGTTGTAGGAAGAATGGCACCTTTCTAAAGCTCGGTGTCCAGAAGGACAGGAAAACCCACAGGTTACAGCCACCAAAGCAGGCGTGGTACATGATCAAGCTGAACTTCAAAACTATTCTGTGCCAGTGACTCCTGAGAATAGTCTGTCATCTCTGCTTCTAAATAAAATTAGATAAACACACACATACATGCACATACAAACACATATATACACACATACATACACATAACACACATACACATATACCTACACACATACATAAACACACACATAAACACACATACATACATACAAACACACACACACACACATATATATATGCATATTTTAACCCCCATAATTTTTTTCAAAACATTTGAGAGATAGATATTTTGCCTCATGAGGGCAAAATTTTAAAAGGAAAGGAATTATGTACTTACAAATTGTATCACAGTAAGCAAAGCAACATCTTTTCAAATAACCCCAGGATATTCCAATGTTTCAGTTTGCCAAAAGTGATCTGAATACCCTCAGAGAGAGAGGTAGGGGCAGAGGGCTGCAGAGTGGCAAGCTCAGCACTTAGGAAGTGGAGGCAAGAGGGTTGTGAGTTCCAGGCTAGGCTGGACTACATAATAAGACCTTGCTTCAAGAAAAGGGGGCAGGGGAAGAGTAAAGCTGGGCAGGGAGGGAGGGAAGGAAGGAGAAATAGTGGAGAGAGAAAGGAGAAAAAAGAAAACAAATCTCCAGAGTGGGGGAAAAAAGTAATAACAAAGAAAAAATGAGAGTCTACTGTAGTTTAGAAGAGCAGCACAGTACTTGGGGAGTGGAGGCAGGGGGGATAGAGTTTTGGGGCAATCTAGGCTAAGAAATCCTCCCTGGGGTAACAAAAGAAAAAGGCTTAAGAGGAGAGTATTTTAAAAAGCCTTTGGAAACTAAAAGTAAAACAAAGAAAAGAAAAAAAAAAAAAACTCCTGAGGATATCACAAAGTCCCACTGTGACCCCAAAAGAAAAGCAAAGTGAGGGCAGAAAGAAAATGAAGATCCGCACCAAGCTCGAGGACTTCTCCATGACGCCACCATCCACACAAGTCCAAAATGAGAAGAATACACGGACGACAGATTGCTCACACAATATCCCCAGAGATTGCCCTGAACTGCAAGACAAGGGCTTCCTGACCAGATGTCTGTGTGTGTAACCCAGCGGATGGTACAATCCAGCATCACTGTGAAACTGCAAACCACTGACACCTGAAACAGATCCTGCAATTTTCCAAAGAGAAAAATAAATACACATTTTACATGAAGAATCAACGGTCAGCATGACGTTGAGCTTCTTAGGCAAAATATTGGAAGAAACAAACAAAAAATGAATACATTCCATTAAGATCAAGACATCCTGATGTACAAACAGGGCGCCAGCTCTTGGAGATATGATGGGAGCTCAAAAGAAGCCTGGGCAGCATAGTATGCCAATCCAAAAAAAAAAAAAGTGTTGGGGCTGGAGGGATGGCTCAGTGGTTAAGAGCATTGCCTGCTCTTCCAAAGGTCCTGAGTTCAATTCCCAGCAACCACATGGTGGCTCACAACCATCTGTAATGAGGTCTGGTGCCCTCTTCTGGCCTGCACACATACACACAGACAGAATATTATATATATAATAAATAAATAAATAAATAAATAAATATTTAAAAAAAAAGTGTTAAAAATTTTCCAGGAATCTGATTCCCATCCCAGAAAACCATTTGTGAGAGGAGAAAAAAAAACAAACAAACAGAAAGTAAAACTAAAACACTAAATATGAAGGCAGGAGAAGATGCTTTCAAACTTCAAAGTGACAGAGGCATAGTTCTGAATGCATGGACAGGGCTATGTATACCCTGAGCAATGGGTTAAGAGATTTTTCTCGTTGTGCTATCCATTATCATCCATTATCAGTACACAAACATGAGCTCCAGGAGGCTGCTGGCAGCATGGCATAGGATAGGATTTTACAGTAAACCCGCTTGTACAAGTAGAAAAAAATACTCTAAAATAATGATTTAAATATAGGGGCCCCGGGGAGATGGCTCAGGGAGTAACAGTGCTTGTTCTGCAACCATAAGGGCCCGAGTTTGAAGGCCACTCAGTCTAGCCAAGCCAGAAAGATGCAGTCCCATGAGAAGAGACCCCATCTCAAGGCAGCAATGAGAACTAAAGAGGAATCCACATGGCATACACTCTGAATTCTGCACAAATGAATGCACACGCCCATGCTCATGCACAAACATATGCACCCATGCAAACACACGCACTCACACATGCACATGACACAGAACTCACAGGTAACCCGAAATGGCCTCGAACTCATTATCTCTCAAATGCTACACCCATAGGCAGGGGTCAATGCATTTTACTCCATTTATCTTTTGAACAAATGACAAGATTATGACGATTTAGTATATTAATTGGTTTTACTTTCTAGTCTAGGAGCAGGTGACACTCGGGTCCCTGAAATAAATAAGTGTTCCATCCATGAAGAAGAGGTAGCTGACAAGAGAAGACGGTGTGGGAAAGGCAGAAAAAGAAGACTGGCCATTTTGAAACTACTTCCCCTGTAGGATGAGCCCAGGGAGCTGGAACAATAGAAAGGTAAGGTCCTGTTAGCATCAGGTTACTGTTTTGCCTTTTTTATCTTACTGCAAAGGGAACTTGATTGTCCCAGCTACTGAAAGTGCCCTACTGGGAAAGTCCAGGACGGCTCACTAATCCTGGCTTCTGGGAAGGTCAGATAAACAGCTTAGTTCTAGCTGGTGACGTGGATCTTTAGCGTGAGTGACTCCATTTTGATTTTTAGCCTATTCTTTGAGGCTAGTGCAGGAGCTTACTCCAGAACAATGGCCTTCTTTGGCTTTTATGTAACAACTTTAACTTTTAACTACTAGGGTTGATTCCTGTGCAAGTTCCTGTCATCAACTTAGTCATAA
Organism: Arvicola amphibius; assembly: GCF_903992535.2. Taxonomy (NCBI): domain Eukaryota; kingdom Metazoa; phylum Chordata; class Mammalia; order Rodentia; family Cricetidae; genus Arvicola; species Arvicola amphibius. The sequence continues at coordinate 20,468,470 of NC_052059.1, forward strand.
ATAGTTCCTGGCATCAAGTAGCTGTTAAGCAAGGATTAGGTTTTTGAATGAATGCACAAATAAATTTTAATAAGGAATTTATTCTCATTTATCATAAGACTTAGAATAGAACACTTTCACCTCCCTTTGAGGTCTTGAGTACATTTCATTACCTGGAAGTCACACAACCTTCAATGTCTTTCTTAAATTCTTCTTATTATATATTTATGAAAATTTTGCTTTAATTTTCCTTTCTGCATCATCTAAAACAAATGGAAAGGGGGACTGGAGAGATGACTCAGCAGTGAAGAGCACTCCTTGCTCTTCCTAGGGACCTGAATTTAAGTTCCAACACACAGGCCGGGTGGATCAGAAGCACCTGCAACTCCAGCTCCAGGGGGTGCAATACTCTTTAGGGCACCCACATTGACAAGGCACACATGCAAACACATTTGTAAAAATCTGAAGAAAAAGCTTAAAACTTTTTTTAAAACAACTTATTAATAGGGCTGGAGTGCATGACTCAGTACTGAAGTGCTTATATGTAGAATTTGTTAGCGTTTCTGGATTTGTTCATACACAACAGAAAGAAAGAAAATGTAAGACCCCATGTAGGGTGGCAGAAACAAGACCCTGAGTTCAAACCCCAGCACAACAGGAAAGAGTAGGGGGAAGCCAGAGAAATGATTAATATATTTTAATGTAAGATACCAACTTCTCCCATTCTTAGAGAAAGGATAAAATGAATACTTTTAATGAGGTTGGGAGGGCGAGGTTATTTATTTCAGCTGGTTTGACACACCAATCAGAGATAACACATCTGGCCTGACCTCCACACGGGGAGATTGAGAGGGGCTGGGGGTTGGCTGGGAGACAAGAGAGAGAAATTAAGAGCACAGAGACAGTCCCCACCCTGGGTCCCCTTGCATAGTTTCTTCAGCTGGACTGGAATGCTATAAATTTCTAGACACACCCAGGTTCCAGCGCAAGTACGAAAACATATTCCATGGCCAAATCCAAGGTATTTTTGTATCATCTACCACTGGAGACGATGGCCTGATCTTCTTCTTTCCATTGGAGCAGATAAGCAGGAATCAAGAGTGTAGTCATTAACTGGAGACAAGGAAAGAGATATACAAGAAGTGGCCGGGCATCACAATGGACCAGGGAACTGGTTCCTATCAGGTCTCTGGGGAATCTGTCTTAAGCAAGAGCAAGCAACTGCTCACCTCCACTTCACTGTGAGGTGAGAACAGCTTGTCCTTCCTTTTTCCAAACATGCTGCAAAACCCAGAAAGATAACATCTCCAAACTTGAGAAAATGACAGCGCAAAAACAGGATATTATCAGTACACTCCCCTTTAGCATGCATTGTCTTCAGCCATGGTACAAATAAAATTCTTCGGTAACAGACCCTACCCGGATCTGAAAAGCCAAGGAATGCCTATCGGCTTTGTAAATCTTTTAGCAAGAGGTTAAGAATGTAAAAATTGGATCTACTACTGTGTGTGCTCACTGGATTTCAATAAACGTTATACTTATTCAAGTGAACACACTGTTTGGTGAAAACTTTACTGGCCAGCGAGGAGCAGGCTTAGAACTTGAGTTTGGCATGTGTGAAACCCTGGGTTCCCTCTCTAGCGATTTCACCAAAGAACTCTCTCTCCAGCCCTGACAAATCTTTCTGTAAGGATAGAACTCTTTACAAATGATGTTCAAATGCTCTCTAAGGTTTGAAGAAATAAACTTTAACAACTTTAAGAGGTCTAGTCTTCAACTTCTCTTGTTCGTTTTTAAGTTTCAAAGCCAATTGTGTCTCCTCTTTTCTCTCTGTCTCTCTCTCACCTATCTCTCTGTCTCTGTCTATCTTTCTTTGTGTATCTCTGTCATTCTGTGTCTTTTTCTCTGTCTTTCTCCCTCTGTCTCTCTCTGTGTCTCTGTATCTCTTGTCTCTCTGTCTCTATTCCCCTTCCTATCCCTACTTTATTGAGTCTGTGGTACTCTGGATTGAACCCATGGTGTTCTTAATGGGCAATCATTTTCCCATTGAGCTAAATCTCCAGTGTTCTGAAACAGGGTCTCACTCTGTAGCCCAGGCTGGCCACAACAAGGCAATCCTACCTCAAACATCCCTCTTGCTAGCATTATTAATATATGCCACTTTGACCTGCTGCCATGGATGTCTTTTAAAATATGTACTTAAAGGCTAAATATGACAATATGGCTCTTAGTTCATAGGATAAAGGACTTACTGGCTAGGACATTGGACATAAGAAATTTGGAGGAGAAGGAGAAATTGAAATTATAAGAGACAGGTGTGGTGGCTTAGACTTGTAATCCCATCACTCAGGAAGCATATATGTAAGAATTATGAGCCTCTGAGGCCAGTTTGTCCTAAATAGTGAGACTGTGTCAAGAAAGAAAGAAAGAAAGAAAGAAAGAAAGAAAGAAAGAAAGAAAGAAAGAAAGAAAGAAAGGAAGGAAGGAAGGAAGGAAGGAAGGAAGGAAGGAAGGAAGGAAGGAAAGGACAGACAAAGAAAGAAGAGAGAGGAGAGAAAGGGAAACTGGAATTTTAACATTCAAATTGCAAATTCCACTCTATTCATCTAGTGGCTGAATCCCAGCATGATGTCATAGAAAGTTGTGGAGAGTTCAATACGACTAAAACAAAGTATAAAGTGTTTCAAGATAATTGTTAGTTATTTCCAGAGTATCCCATTATATTGAAAACTTGATGAGTTCATGCCTGATTCCAGCAATGAAAAGTACCATGATCAACTGCAACGTCCAGCTAGTCACAGGAATGGAGCTTGGAGACACCTACACACTACATGCTCCATCTATGGGACATAGAATGTAGGTCTCTCAGCCTGGCACGGTCATTTCCAGCTAACTTAGATGTTCTTCCTTATTCCGGGTTCTCCTATCCTGCTGCCTGGGCACTAAAACGTGAGTGGCTTCACCCATAGGCAATTAGTGATTGTTGAAAAGGAGACTCGGTCTTCCCGAGGAATGAATCTATGGGGGCTTTCTTGTTCAAACCATCAAAGGCCCCCAAATGACATTTAATGGCATTACAGAATGAAGAAGAGCCCATTGTGGAGGCAAACTTCAGCAATCCCAACACTCAGAAGATGGGAAGCAAGAGGACTGAGTTTGAGTTCTGAGTGGGTTATATAAGGAGACTGCCAATGAAACAGGATGAGGAGGAAGTGGGAGGAGAAAGTATAGGAGGAAGAGGGGCAGGGATGGAGGGGAGAGGATAAAGAGCTGGGGGAGAAGAAGGAGGAAAGGGGAAAGGGGAGGAGCATGAGCTACCATACTGGCTCTGCCCTCTACTATGCTATCCATATTATGATGCAGCAGAAGCACTCTTTAGTTTGCTAATGAGCGCCATGACGACGGCCTTGGGTTCCTAGTCTCCAGGACCATGAGCTTAATGAACTGTGATTCCTTATAAAATGCCATTTCAGGAACTTCACTATGGTTACAGGAAGCAGAGTGAGGCTCTCTCCAAGGCTCAACTTGATGATAGAGATGTCGATGTTGGAACCGTCTTATCGCTCCATGCCTATCTCTGTTTCCTTGTTTCACAAGAGATCTTCTACGTCTCCAAATCCATTCACCGATTACTAATCTGATATCCCAGTTTATAGCTAACTTGAATTGTTCCGTGCTTTCTTTGTCTGCCCACATCCATACTCCAAGGAAATCAGATGGTACACATCAAAGAAAAGGTACTGAGGGAAAGAAACTATATTTTTATCTCCTGTGTACAACATGACCAATCTACCTAACAGCTGACCATATTCTTCATCTAGAATACTCCTTGATAGGTTCACTATGAATTCTGATGCTAAGATTCCCCTCAACATCTTTCAGATGCTTCAGGGCCCACATCATCCAAAGAGGCCACTACCTGTAGCAGAGACAAACATTACCCAATCTCTCTACAAAGGAAATTTGCTACCCAGATACAGGATATGATCAGTCAACAGGTTGTAGCTGTCAGCTCCACTTTCAGAGACAACCCCCCCCCCCCTTTGGCTAGCTAGAGTGGAGCCCTTACCTATGAAAGGCCACCAAGAAAGGTCGAGCTACAAGGATGCCCTCACTCATCCTGGGACAGCTGGTGGTCACTGCTCCCTTATAAAATGCCATTTTAGCTGAGAAACCTGCTGGCTTGGCCTCCCTCCAACCTAATGACAGCATTTACAGATGGAAGTGATAGATCAAAACAGTGTTCACAGTACTCTACCTCCCCCTCTTAAGGTTTATAAGAACGTGTCAGGCGGGTCCCTCACACAAACTCGGGGGAATCCAAACCGGCTCCATTATATGGGTAATAAAGGCAGGCCTTGGAATAGACTTATGCTAGCCCAGGAAACTGGAAGTGCTTCATATTCATATTCATAGCAGCTGCCACTTCAGGTGTCGTTCTGAGATCTTCCCAGTGTCTTCTTTCATCCACACTTCACTGATATTGTATTTGTTTCCCAGGGCTGCCATAACAAAACCAACAGAAATGCTCTCACTCACTGTTCTGAAAGCTCGAAATCCCAAGTGATCTGCTCACAGCTCTGAAGGTTTTAGAAAGCCCAAGTCATGTTCTCCCTGAAGGCTCGAGGGAAGAATGCGGTATTGCCTCTTGCTCAATTCCAGAGGTTGCCGGCAATCTACTCTACTTTAGTTTATAGTTAGACAACCATAGGGCTGCCTACCACATTTGTGAATTCCCATGGCTTTTCTCTCCCCCAGCTCCAGTGTGAGATGTGTTTTCTCCTCTTTGTGTGCATCTCTTCTCTGTGTTCTCTGCATCAGGGCAACCAGCCATACTACATTTAGGACTCACACTACTCCAGTACGGCTTCATCTTACTTGATTACTCCTACAAGGTCTGATTGCTAAGTGATGTCTCACCTATAGGTATTAGAAATCAAAAATTGATCACACCTTTTTAGAGAACATGATTTAACCTGCACCAATAGTCCATCAGCCCAACTTGCCATTCTTTATTGGATAAATCCCTATTTTCTTTATTTGTTGACCCTATTGGTAAGAGATTCTAGGAACCACAAATGTGTACACAACAAGACACACAGACAGACAGACAGATACACACAAAAAGAAATAATTGGTCTCTATTTATAAGACTAACCAGTTTGTCTAGAATAAAGAAGGGGCTGATTTTAGAATAATTTTAAGCTATGTTTGTCAATATTAATAGTCTCACATCCTGAAACGTATAAGTGGAAGTTAGAACAATTCCCATGAGGCTCCATGTGTAGCCAAGTGTTAAAATGCATGCTTAGTCTGAACAAATTCCTGGATTCCATACTAGGACAAAAACTAATAGAAAATAAATATATTTTTTTAAAAAAAAATCCTGCCTGAGACATTTTGTTGAAATCTACCATGGCTTCAGATACAACTAAATCAGCATGTCTGACCTTGGAATAACCAAATGAAGAAGTTGACTTGAAATCATTAAAAAAGCTTTTCTTTCATAAACCATATAACAACTGAACATTTCTGAGGTTTCTAGAACTATATTAATTTTTCTTCTATATAGAAATGAACTAGTTTTATCATGAAGGCATGTGTTTGTTCATTTGGCTTGTTTAAAACAGGATCTCATTCTGTAGCCCAGGTTAGCCTGGTACTCTCCTGGCAATCCTCCTGCCTCAGCCCTGGGAATGCTAAAGGATCACTGTGATAAGCCACCACACTTGGCTTTTGTCCTGGCACCGGAACTGCTTTCCTAGTGGCGTGTGGATCTTGACTAGTAACCGTCTGCGATCACCTTTCGGGCTGGTTTAGTCTGGGCAGGGGCGTGGTGTCCAGTCATAGAGTAAAGTTGACTGGCCTGCATGTGACCTCATCTTCCTTGTCATCTCAATCGCTGGGTTATTTATTCACGGATTAAGTCGATCTTTCTTAAGGATGCATACAAGCATGAGTCTCCGCTGAGAGGACTGGAGATGTGAAACCTGTGACATGTCCTTCAAAGGCCATTGGCATGCATTACTATCGAGAGCTGTGCTCTGCAGCATTCCCCAGTGGTACGTCAGGTCTCTGGGCTTCTGCATGTTGGTCTACAGTGCAATCCAGCCATCACATTGCGCTTTATTTTAATAGACGAATCTAGTCAGTTTTGAGCATTCTATATGGTGTGGTGACAAATAATGTATTTATTATACTCTGAATTCAAGTGCAAATCCTTTTCAGGGCTTTAATATGTCTTTGAGAGAGTTACAAGGGTTGAAGCAAGGTCTCATGGAGTCCAGTCTATTCTCACACTCAGCATGTAGTTGAGAATGACTTTGAATTTCTGATCCTCTTGCCTCTGCAATCCCCATCCCCGTGTAAGGATTGCAGAAATGCACCACCTCACCTAGTTCACACACTCCTGGAGAGCAAATCCATGCCTTTGTAGTTGCTAGAAAGCACTCCACCAACTGAACTAAATCTCAGCCATTTATGTCTTTAACAGAGGGCATATAAGACTCTAAGGATCTAAGAGAATTTCTGAGCAAGATGGCTCATACATATGATCTCAGCACTTGGAAAGCTGAGGCAGGAGGTTTACTATGCCAGCCTGGGCTGTGGTAGAGGACGCTACCTTAAAAATCCAAATGGAAGAATGTGAAAGAGAATCAGTCCATTCCTTCGACAGTTATAACTGAGCTGATAACAAGCTCTATAAACAACAAAGGGAACTGGCAACAGCATTTATGATAACTTCTGATATTTTTAACTGGCAATTTTAGATATAAGCTACAACTAGAAACCACTCATGAACTGACATTCCAGGAGGAAACATTCACCATCATTACTGACGCTTCCATTGCCTAGGTTGTTTGCCATTGTTTTCTCTCTGAAACAGACTGCTCCTAAGCACAACTCCTGGCTGGCTCTGTAGGTAGCAGCACAAACCTCGGGCAATATTCTAAGGCCCCACTGCCTCATCTTTCTCAATGTGAGATGTAGATGATGACAATCTATGCCATGGATGCATTAAATGAAGCTTGTCTGTTTGTTAAACTTCGGATACATAGAAACAAAGACATACCTGGCAGATAGGGAGCCCTCTAGGTCATAATGAAAAGTTTTTTCACCTGTCCACAGTTATACACTTGTGTTGAGAACATGCATTATATAACATGCAAAAGGCTCTCAATTCCAGTTTTTGAGGTATAGTAAATATTTGGACTTTATTAAATGCATCCATACTTAATATTGGATAATAACATCCTTCAAGAACCTTCACTCACACACACTTGCCTAAGTACATAAAATGCCAGACCTTCCCATCACAGGGGAATCTAGATTTCACTATAAGGTTTTCTTCAACTAACTCTCGGCCACAAGGCCATAAGCCAGCCTACTCTTTTTTCTCATTTCATCCCAGTAGATGTATGGTCAAAACTTTAAACCAAGAGTTTTCACATTTTCCTCTCTTGGACTGATTCATGCCTACTTACCTTTCTCCAGGAAGGATTTAAGACAAGTCCTTACATACATGCCCTCCAACCTGCGTGCTACCTTGAGTTTGACTATGCTCACTTTAAATGCCATGAAGACATTTTCCAACTTCATGAAGAATTAAAACATGTGTACCTTTTGTTTCTAGAGGGGGAAGATCTGTAGAGACTGGAGAGCAGAGGTGTGTAATACTTAGGAACAGAATAAGCAAACTGCCTATCTGCTTTAGTTCAAGTGGCTGCTTCCTCAGGCCAGGCGCTGCTATTGGATGGCAAAGCACCAGTCAATCAGTCTCGAGTTACTCAGTACCATGCCATCTGCATTCAGAGTGAAGATGTAAACGCTAACACCACAGGTGGAAGAGGCAAAGATAATGCGCTCTCCCTCTCTCTCTCTCTCTCTCTCTCTCTCTCTCTCTCTCTCTCTCTCTCTCTCTCTCCTTTTTAGCTTTGCACATGCCCAGAAGTGGTTCAGAATGTCCACAGCACAGTGAATAATTATTTAACACTGACGATTTTTTTTCATCAGTATTGCATGGACTTTGCCATCACTAACCTTTCTGAGGTGTTAACATGTCCCCCTCTGACAGAAAGACTGTTCAACCAAAGACCGTTGGGTGTTTCAGACACCAGAGATCTAGTATCCTGGAAGCGTGCAGCAAGTATATAGATGTGCTTTGGAGAAGTGAAGACAGGGCTACTCAAAGATGACCCCCCCCCTCCGATCCATACTAGGATACTGTTGGGAGTGTGGATCAGGAGCCAGGAACTCAATACAAAATGGAAAGAAAATACAGACCCTTGGGACCACTAAATATGAGTGAAGCAGGAACTTAGCTTCTGGCGATAGGTACATAAAGCAAGAAGGTAGCCAAAGACGGAGCTTAGGAAATACCGAAGCATTGATGCCAGATGCCAGCACAGCCAGGGAGGGCAGAAGACGATGGCACCTCCCACAAGTCCCCTGTCGGAGGCTGCTTCAGGGTGAGCAGCCTGTAGAAGGCTGCAGATGGTGAGCAGGAGGAGGGCCTATGTGAAGGAGCAGAGTCAGCAGCACGCTGTCGGCCAACGAGCACAGTTTTGCGACATTAGTTAGGTGATGAAATTAGAAGCCAGCTTAAATTTCACTGATGTAGAAGTAAGTCAAAATAGCTGAGGATTCTCTTCCGAGTCCTTGTCTCTACAGATTTCTTTTTTTTTTTTTTTACCTGTAAGACTTATTTCAGAGAGTTTGCTATGCCCAATATAAAGAGCCCTCATAGGTGGGTATTTCGAATATATTTATGATGAGCTACAAAGAAGGCTGGGCAGCTAAGAGAGTGTACTGCTCTTCCAGAAGACCCAAGTTCAGTTCCCAGTCCACACATCAGGGTCTCACAACTGCCTGTAATTTCAGCTCCAAGGGATCCAATACCTCTGGCCTCTAAGAGCACCTAAGCTCACATGAACACAGACACATACAATATACACATAATTTTTTAAAAATCTAAATAAGCCTAAAAACCAATGGAGTTATGTAGCTAGCATATAAATACAAACACAGAAGGTAAACTATATCGGTTTGATAGAAAGGGTATGGCTGAAGGCAAGAACATTAGAAAAACTCACATATAACACAAGCAGATAGCAAAATAAAAGAGGCTGTGAAAAAGCCTCATTCAGCTCTGCAGCCTTTGTTATGAGTTTATGCTCACGGTACATTGTAGCAGCATGTTGTATTAAGAACTGCTGAGAAGCTCGGCAGTGGTGGTGCACACCTTCAATCCCACCACTCGGGAGGTGGAGGCAGACAGATCTCAGTGAGTTCAGGGTCAGCCTGGTCTACAAGGGTCAGTCCCAGGACAGGCTCCAAAGGCTCCAAAGCAACACAGAGAAACCCTGTCTCGAAAAACCAAAATAAATAAATAAATAAATAAATAAATAAATAAAATAAAAAATAAAATAGATCTACTGAGAAGCCCCACGTGGTGGTGCACACCTTTAATCCCAGCACTCAGGAGGCAGAGGCCAGCCTGGTCTGCAGAGCAAGTGCCAGCACAGCCAGGATAGGTAACAGAGAAATTCTGTCTCTGTGGGGAAGGGCACTGCTGAGAAAATGATAAATGGCTCTGACCTTTATCCTTATTCATAGATTAGAAGTATAATGGAATACCATGTCATCCTCACACAGTCTCAAGAAGCATATAATAAAATGCAAATAGATCTACATGTGAACTCTTAGATGAACCCCATCACATGGCCCTAACCCAGAAATCCTAGACTGGCAGTGGCAAACTTCTTTAATCCCAGCACTGGGAAGCAGAGGCAGACAGATCGCTGTGAGCTTGAGGCCAGCCTGGTCTAGAAAGCAAGTTCCAGAACAGCCAGGACTGCACAGAGAAACCCTGTCTAGAAAAATAAAGAAAATAAGAAAGAAAGAGAGAGAGAGAGAGAGGGAGGGAGGGAGGGAGGGAGGGAGGATGGAAGAAATCTATTTTTAAAAAAAGAAGAAAGGTGGTAATTGGAATCTAGCAAATAAAATGTTTAAAAATAAGTAAGCTTAGCAGAGGCCTGGAGAGATGGTTTAGTAGTTAAGAGTGTTTATTGTTCTTGCAAAGTTTAGTTCCCTGTCACTCAAGAGACATAGCTCACGAGGGTCTGTAACTTCACTCTGGCCACCTAATGTCCTCTTCTGGTCTCTGTGGGCACTGCACACTTGCATATATACCAGCACAGAGACATACTTATATACAGGTTAGAAAATGAAATAAAATTTTAATCTAAATAAAACCTATTGTGCTAGAAATGTGAACCAATGGTTGGGTTAGTCATATTAAAATCCATCCATTCATGTGTTTACTGTTGCAAACGCTTCCTTCACCCCTTACTGTGCCAGCCACAGAGCTAATTACAAGAGAAAGGAGGCACATAAAATATAACCCATTCCCTAGGTTCTACAATTGTATTATCAACTTGCTTCTCATACTAACCTTATGAAGCTTGTATAAGGGAAGAGAAAGTTTTGTGGGTGCTGATTTTCATGGTCATGCTTTGAGTATGGTACTAACCAGTAGTCTGGTACTAACCACTACAATGTAGAATTTTATAGTCTCCATTTTCGAGTCAAGACACCACACTGAATAAAATGAAGTGAGAACATGCATGCTCCAAAAAAGGCATTGATTGAACAGCAAGCATTATAAGCACACACCGTACAGAAGACGCTGCAGACTTTTGTATAAGCAAAAGTCCCTGTCCTTCAGCCTACAAAATGGGAAAAGATCTTCACTAACCCCACATCAGACAGAGGTCTGATCTCCAAAATATACAAAGAACTCAAGAAATTGGACATGAAAAAATCACATAATCCAATTTAAAAAAAAAATGGAGTACAGACCTAAACAGAGAACTTTCAACAGAGGAATCTAAAATGGCTGAATGACACTTAAGGAAATGTTCAACATCCTTAGTCATCAGAGAAATGCAAATCAAAACAACTCTGAGATTCCATTTTACACCTGTAAGAATGGCCAAGATCAAAAACGCTGATGACAACTTATGCTGGAGAGGTTGTGGGGGAAAAGGAACACTTCTGCATTGCTGGTGGGAATGCAAGCTGGTACAACCCCTTTGGATGTCAGTGTGATGATTTCTCAGAAAATTAGGAAACAACGTTTCTCAAGACCCAGTAATACCACTTTGGGGTATATATCCAAAGGATGCTCAATCATGCCACAAGGATATGTGCTCAACTATGTTCATAAAAGCATTGTTTGTCATAGCCAGAACCTGGAAACAACCTACATGCTCCTCAATCGAAGAATGGATAAGAAAAAATGTAGTGCATTTACACAATGGAGTACTACACAGCAGAAAAAAAATAATGACATCTTGAATTTTGCAGGAAAATGGATGGAACTAGAAAACATCATTTTGAGTGAGGTAACCCAGACACAGAAAGACAATTATCACATGTACTCACTCATAAGTGGTTTTTAAACATAAAGCAAAGAAAGCCAGCCTACAAACCACAATGCCAGAGAATTTAGACGACAATGAGGACCCTAAGAGAGACTTACATAGATCTAATCTACATGGGAAGTAGAAAGTATAAAAAGACAAGATCTCCTGAGTAAATTGGGAGCATTGGGGATCTTGGGGGAGGATTGAAGCGAGGAGGGGAGAGGCAGGGAGTGGAGCAGAGAAAAATGTAGAGCTCAATAAATATCAATAAAAAAGAATAAATTTTTAAAAAAGTTAAAATGAAAAAAAAAAAAGATCCCCGTCCTTGTGAGGCTTTCAGTTTAGCAAGAAAGACAAAAGACAAATGCAGCAAACATGAAATGAAATAGGAGTAGAAGAAAGATCCAAAAGAGGCGAATTTAATCACAACTATCTGGAGAAAGCCATCCAGTCGTCAGGAGTAAGCAGAACACGGCACAAAAGCTTAGGAGCAGCAAGGAGAGGGTGGGATGTGGGCAGAGAACAGCAGTGGATAAGGACGGAAGGCAGTGCCGTGCATGAGGAATTTGTTCTTTAACTATGAGATAAGAGGGCTGGGGGAAGTTCTGAGCAGAGAAGGAGCAAAAATCTAACTTATCACTTTCAAATATCATCTTGCTACTATGTGGAGGTTTTCGGTAACTCAGACCCACGTGGTAGCAACACAGATGGCAAAAGAATATTTAGATCCAAAAAACACTTAAAGTAAAGCCACCAAGGTTGGTTATGGTAAGGGGACAAGTGAGAGAGAGAAAGAATGTGGTCAAAAATGAGGGTTTGACCTTAGCCACCAGGGAGGGGAAAACTGCCTTTGAAGGAGATCGGTAAGGACACAGGAATGGGTTTGGAGGCAAGGTGGGCCATCACTCGTTTTGAAATAAGTTATGTCTGAGATGCTTGCCAATAGTGGATATTTCATTTCTGCTCTTGAGTCTGGGATGCAGAAAGATGCTGGGGGAGTATCCAGGAACAGGTGACCCTGCCCTTGCTGTCCCAGAGGAAACAAGGAAAGCTGCCTGCCATGGAGGACACAGCACTGAAGATCTTTTACATAAATGCCTTAAAAGGGAGCTTTCTTAAATCCTCTGGCGGGAATTCTTCTAGTCTCATCGTTAATCATAGGGAATATGTTAAATACAAAGAGAATACGCTGCTTACAAAAAAAGCAAGAAAGCAAGCAAACAAGCAAGCAAGCACGCACGCACGCACGCAAGAAAGCAAGCAAGCAAGCAAGCAAGCAAGCAAGCAAGCAAGCAAGCAAGCAAGCAAGCAAGAAAGAAAGAAAGAAATTGAAAGTTAGGGGAAACGGAAGAGCCCTGAGAGTAGAAAAAGTGAGTCTGTTTGATTTTTATCTTTCACTATCTTTTACTTTGTCATCATGTGGTCAGAAGGAGAATGGTCACCTACATTCTTGTCAAGCAAAGCTCACTGCCCATAGAACCATCCTATCTCCCTACCAGCCAAGTCCCTCACTGAAAAGCTAGGAGTCCAGCATGATATAGTGGGTACGTGCTTGTGATCCCAGCACAGGAGAACCAAACACAGGAGGGTTTCAAGTTTGAGGCTATGAAGGGAGACTCTGTCCCAAATTAAATTAATGAGTAAGATGAAGTAGGGTTTCTCTGAGTCAGGACTTTCTGATCGGCCTCCTAGATAGGGAAGAATAACCCTGCCCCTGGTCAGGGCAAAATACAACAGTCAAGGACAAGAGACATTGTTAGCCTAATAATTAGCAAGCCAGGTATTATAAATAATATCCAGTTTGAGAGAGGCTCTGGCCCTCTTCTATACACTCTTCCAAACCCTATGCTCTGCAACAAACCTGAAAAACAGGCCTTGTGACATTTGTTGCTCTATTCTTTCCCCAAATGTCTGCTCACGTGATCATTCCGGTATCCTTGGTTACCTCAGCAATATTAAAGCGACTCTCAAATAGAACACAATAAGGCAGCGAGAGTTAGAGCTATGAGTGAATAGCCACTGACCATACGATTTCTCCTCCAAGGACAAGAGGCGGGCTGAGACGCCAAGCAAGAAAACAAAACAAAACAGAAAAACACATTTATTCAACACTTACCAACTGTTTTCTAGGTTTGAGGAAGTGTGCTGGGCCCTAGGGAGAAGATTCAGAGAAAATGCGCATCTGTGTCCTGAATGTGCCTTCTCAAGTCCCAGGCCTTTTCTCAGGTCATAGATGTTTTTACTTTAACCTAACAAATTCCCAGGCAAAGAAACCATGCTTGTTAGTAGGTTGTTCTATCTGCTCGAAAGCAATGTCTCGAGTGGACATGGGGAGTCCTGGGCCATATTTAGAGATGCTTTTGTTTTTTTCCAGTTTCGGGGGTGGGGGAGATGCCCCTCGCATTCAGTTGGCAGTCAGGGTGCAAATCACCTTCCACTGCACAGGACAGACTTCACATTACCATAAAGAAATCTTCATGGCAAACTTGAGATGCTTTTGCTAAAGGTCTCCATCTTAGTCACGTTATCTTTCCAGAATACACAGCTCCTTTTGTCCACTTTATTCTCAGCAAGAAGAGTGTGGAGAACCGTCCATACATTCCTTCATTCAGACCTAGGAAGCGGGAGAAAGGACATGTGCCTTCCTCCACAGCTTGCTGGTAGCCAGCTGGTGGACTTCCCAGGATCCCTTTCTTTCACCATGCAAGCCTAGAAAACTCTTGCCGAGGAAAACCAAGAGTTTGGCGCCAACAATTGACAGCAAGTGTATATTGTTCATCTTTCCCAGCGTCCCCTAAAGTCCCTTCTACATGTGAGTTTCAGTCCTGTCTTCTGACTTTTCTCTTCTTATATTCTGTCTGCTGTGCTGGAATTCCTTCCTCGCCCCATTTTTACCTAACCCTATTCACCTGCTTCCATCAAGATCTAAAGCAAATGTTGGCTTACTCGCGCACTCCAGTTCTCCCAGGTGGCGGTGAAGAACCAGCCCACCAGCCCAACCCCACCAAAACACACTCCTGCTTGCAGTCATTCTGCTCCTCCGTGTTCAGTAATTAGAACCATATGGCTTTACATGATTCCCAACTCAACTCCATGCTCCTGCAGGTCCAATTTGGGGGAGAGGAGCTCCATGCATTCATATCCCTGTGTTCCCATGGAGAGGGGAGCACATGTGGCTGAGCCATGTGACAGCCTTGGGTTCCAGTCCTCAGGAGCCTTCCACCTTTTGGCTTGGGTTTGATAGAGAACTTGGCTGCATAGTCCACACCCCTAAGTCTCCAGGGCTCTGCCTCTCTGTTTCCCATCTCAGTCTCACTGAAGATGCCAGGGATGCCCCACCATGCCTAGCTTTTTACGGGAGTTCTGGGGATCCCAACCCAGGTCCTCATCCTTGTGAAGCAAGCACGCTACCAACTGAACCAGTTCCCCTAGCCACCTGGAACCAATTTCTAACTAGAAAAAAAAAAAAATAAGAACTGGCCAGGCGGTGGTGGTGCACGCCTTTTAATCCCTGAACTCGGGAGGCAGAGGCAGGTGGGTCTTTATGAGTTTGAGGCCAGCCTGGTCTACCAGAGCTAGTTCCAGGACAGGCTCCAAAGCAACACAGAGAAACCCTGTCTCAAAAAATAGCTCAGATGACTTCCGGAAGGTGATGGAGTGATGTGGTACATCTCAGACATATGGTGTCAGAGCAGAGCATCGGTAAAGAAACAGCCAGAGGTGGCTAAAGCAGTTTCAGGTCAAGTTCTGAAGAATCCTTTGTCTTCAGGCTTAAGATTGGAGGAGAAAAGGAACATTTCTACTACTAGGGGAAGAAGGGTGAAGACGTGTTTCAAATATAAGCAAGACCAGAAGGAAAGGTGCTTGCTGCCAAGTCAGGGGACCTGAGTTGGATCCCCAGGACCCACACAATGGAAGGAGAGAATCTACTCCCCCAAATTGAACTCTGGCATCACATGTGCTTGGTGGCATGCTCACACACATGATTCAATAAAAAAAAAAATTAGAAACAAAGGGTAGATTTGAGAAACAATAATGGGTGTTTCTGCGCATGGAAAGACAACAGGTGAGCTCCAACTTTATCAAATTGATGATTCACCTTTGCTCAGCAGCACAGGGAGGCCAGAAGAGCATGCGCAGAGTGTTTTCTCTCTATCAAGATGAGAACGACAGCTCTTCGCCTTAGCTGAGTCTGTAGAGAACATCAAAGTTTCCGGCACTCTTTCCTGCTCATTGAAAACACAAGCGAAATCCAAACAGACGCCCCTGTTTGCCTGTCATTATTACATAGAACTGGAGGGGTGAGGGGGCTGATCAGGAATAGGAAGGGTGACTTCTAGCACAAGCTGCCTTATTAGTCAAATGGCACTAGAATGATGTGTCACATAATTCCTTACTGTTCAATCTTGAGCTAGCCACGGGTCTTGCTTATGCCAAGGTCTTGTTTCGCCGAAACCCATGAGGATTAAATGAGATAATATGTCTGTGACGACCTGAACTGAACAAAATGCACGGTGCATCAATGGTGCCCAGAAAAAGACAGAGGAGAGCGGCCTTACATACAATTGCTCAGGCTTTCAGCTTGCCTGTCTTTCCTGTCACGGAATACAATTTTCTCGGCCTCTCCAGGAACTCAGTTCCTTCCAGCTTGTTCCATGGCCTGTTTCTCCCACCCCTTTGGCTCATTCCTTCTTGCTCATCTATTTCCAATGTACACCCTGGGGGAGATGGTAATGTTTAAAACAACCTGTCTGCAAACTCGGAGGTTCTGAGCGAAATGAGAACATGACTTTATGTGCCACCTCGCATGAGCGTTCCCGAGGCGGAAGCAGGATTTTGCTGGCAGCGGCTGCACAGTCATATAACGCAAAGTGCGGACTATAAAACACCAGCTCGGTCAGTGTGGGTTTGGTTATAACCACAGCAAAACGGGAGGTCGCTCACACTCGCGGTGACCTTTACACCTGCGCGGGTTTCTCAGTAACTCACTTTAACAGATTGTCTATACGAGATGGGGTTTTATGGCTGGTATCAGTCCAAAGGTGGGGGAAATGTGAACGACGTGTGTTTAGCAGTATTTTCTAGTGCATGTAATTCCCGTGAAATGTAACAACAGATGGGCTTCTGGAGAGAGAGACGGGTATTTTTTTTCTTTTTTCTTTTTTGAATAAAGAAAATAGCCAACCACCAGAAACCATAAAATGAATGTACCTGTCCTGCCCAACGGGAACCGTGCTCTCTTGATTAAGTCTCTCATCACCTAGCCAAATAAGAACTTCACAAAACAAGTTGCTTTTCTCTGATGTTTACGGGGCAGCATGACGAGCCTGTCTGTAGATAAAAATCATGAGATGCAGGAACAGAATACAGGATGTTGGCTGCCACGGAGTCAGCATGAAGACACAAGACTGTGTCACTCAAGCTAGAAATCACACTGGGAGCCCAGAAGCAGTGGCTGGTTCTTTGCCGATCACACATGCTCTTTGGGGGAAAATTTATAAACCTTGTGTGTGTCATAGGTGTGTCTCATATACATGTCAGAAAACCAAAAAAAAAAAAAAAATGGATTTCCAAAGACCTGAGAGGTCCAGAGTAAAAGATCTCATAGACAAAGGGCTATAACAAGCCTGTGCTACCTGCTGGAAAAGAACAAAACCGAGATCTAGAAACTTCCTTGAGGGGAGAGGCAGGTATGAAGTCAGCCCTCTGAATATCTGGTTTGCTTTTAGATTTGCATGTATCTAGTTCCTCTTTGTTTCGCTTGAAGTGGAAGTTACCAAAGTATCACAAGAATGCTGGTCTCACAGTGTCCTATGGGCTCAGAACAAGGAAATCAGCCGAGAAGCACATAGCCACCTGTTCTTGGAAATTTCGTGCCACAAGGAAAAGAAAGAGAAAACGGAGGCTGAGATAAAGCCTCTGATTAGGGAGACACGCTGTATAATGTTTAGCCAAATCAAGTCTCTTAACATTGGCGTTTGCTCATCATTAATCCTGTGTAATTACACCAGAGGAAAACACCGTCCATTGGCAGGAGCAGGTGTGGGCTTTAGGAAAATCAGTTCCTCCTCCCTACAGTAGGTTCGTCTCATGCCAGTGCTGAGCCTTAAATAAGTAAGTTATTCAAAAACTGTGGATGGAGGGAAAGTCAGAGGACCATCCTGATGAAGAGCAAAAGGGACGAAGGCAGGAGAGAGGCACACACCCTATTCCCAGCAGATGGACCTGTCACTTCGAGGCTAGCCTCATCTACTTAGTGTGTTCCAGGCCAACCAGAGCTACATAGTGAGACCATGTCTCAAAAAAAACCAAACAAAAACAAACAAACAAAAAACCCAGGAGGTGGGTGGAGAAGGGGCAGAGGGAGGGGAGAGAAAGGAGGAGACAAACTACTAAGGACAAAAAGGAGAAAATGTGAACAAAATTGGCTGAAAAGGCTGGACAAATGTTTATAAAGGAGAGGATGGGGCCAGAGCCACAATATGGAGCCAGGAAAGTTTGCCACTGCTTCTCTCTTCCCTCACTGGGTTCTTAACCGAGATATTCCATTCTAATGCCCTCTGTCTGTGAAGATGATGCCCTTGACTGAGGTCTCCAGATCTGCCAGCTGAGCGAGCCATGCAAATGGTTTCCTTGTGGTCCAGCTCTCCACCAGGAAAGCAACCTAAGTATCCACATGAAAATAAGACAACCTAGCCGCCCACTTTGCTTGAACAATTTTCATATCCAGTATGACGAGTTTTCCCAGGACAGGCCTGTAACCACAGGCACAGGCCTCACCGTGTTGAGACTCAACAGCAGGTACAGCGACCTGCACGCCTCATGACGGAGTCAGGCACACAACGCACACCCACGTGAAAAAGTGATGGAAGTCAAAGTGGGCAAAACTTTCCACCCCAGTGTTTCCAAAGCACCAAGGCCTGGAGGAGGGTGTGGGGAGGCCAAGGGGAGGGCAGCTCCCATGACAGAGGCAAGCCCAGACCTTTTCCCTTTGTGGTTTTGTCCTGCTCTGTACATTCAAGCAGGCATCCCAACCAAATGTGAGGTGAAAGACATCATCCTGGAAGTTTCTGGGTAGAAAACTAACTTCCCCTGGATCCAGTCATCATGCACTGTATCTGCTTGGCTCTCCCTCTGCGCTGCTTCCTAAAGGAGAGAATGGGGCAAAGGGAATTTCTCAATGCCTTCCCCATGCTATAACTGTCTCTTCTCTCACTGGTTGTTGAAACTAGCTGGTTAGTGGCAGGACACAGTCATTGCCCATTTCTATGTGTCATTTTCCACTTCTTTACTGGGTCATGGGTACATGGGGAAGGCAGTTGTTGTGAGCATAGTGGCTTTCACTACAGATTTAGGACAGAGGAGAGATATCTCTAACGATTTCTGCAGCTCAGCAGCCGATGGCCATCATCAACACACCCACCAGCATCTTTGTGTCTCAGAGTCCACAGAAAATACATTGCAACCATCCCAGCATATCTCTGTAAGAATTAAATAAGCTAAGGTGTGTGAGAGAGCAATTGTGTCAGGGGCATGGAGATCTGGGCCACCATATCACTTCCACCGTCTGAACAAGGTCCTAGCCAGACAACAGAGCAGAAAGGTGAAGAAGGCTGTCCTCTGTCTGTGGACAGAGCTCACGGTCCACTCTCAGAGACAGAAATGTCAACAAGCAATCATACGACAATTGAGTCTGTTTCTCTGCCTTAATGTTCCTAAATGCCTTATACTGAAATGTTCCAAGATGGGTTTGAGACCAGCCTGGGCTTGAGAGAGCCTGGGAAAGAAAGAAAGGGGGGGGGAGAGAGAGAGAGAGAGAGAGAGAGAGAGAGAGAGAGAGAGAGAGAGAGAGAGGCAGAAATGGAAGGGAAGGAAGGGAAGAGAGAAAGGGGAAAAAGAGGTTTCAGAGGCATGCCTTTGATCAATGAATGAAAGCTAAATAAATAATTTTTACCCCACATACACTTCAGAGACCTATGACCTTGAGTGGCATGTTTCTGTGATTCATTTGTGTCTTAATCCCCTAACCTGTCTGTTACCATATTTATTGTTCTTTTGGGTAAAGAAGATGGAATGGTGTGAGAATCCTAAGACAGTCACTCTTGTAGCTGAAGCAAAACTGCTAAGAGTCAAGAAGAGAAGATCTGCACCCACCCTCCTGAGTGCAATCAGAAGTATCCACAGAGCCACTAACCTAGCCTGAGTGCAAATGAATGTGTCCAGAGAGCCATGAACCTAAGAAACTTCTAAAAGTCTGCATTAATGGCCAGCATGGCTGTCTCTCACACTGCTAAGCTCGTTAGAGAATGAATCAGTCACCAGGGAGACCAAGGATCATATTCTGACACAATTCCCAAGATGCACAAAGCTGAATCAAATCTGCCACGTTTAGGTGACCTGGACCTAACAGTACCAAGTTTGACAAAATATCAACAATTTATGCGCTGGCCCTTAAGCTGTGTATCACAATAACAGCACTATCTACTTCTTCCAAAGAAACTGGAGACAAACAAACAAACAAAAAATCTTAAAAATGCTTTCACCTCTACGTGCTCCAAATTTTTTTTGGGAGTCTCTATGACTGTTACTTTGATGTATATGCCAAACAGAATAAATCCATGAAAGGCAGCCTGCTAATGAACACAAGGAACTTTATGTAATTCTAATAGCCGGTTTAGCTAGTTTTATGGGTGTGTGTACATTTAATTTTGAGTTGAGCAATAGCCAATTTGGCAGTGGGATAGAATAATATAAGTCTTTCTGCTTGTTTGTTTTAATTACTAACAACCAGAGAAAAACTATTCAGGGCTGCCAAAGGACTTAAAATCAGCAGTGAAACCCCGCCCTTGTACGCTGCCGTTAATACACCAGAAATGGATGTTGTTTCTTCAGGAGTTGCAAAAGCTAAGTGTGATGATGAACACCTTTCATCTCAGCACGCGGGAGGAAGAGGCCGGTGGTCTCTGTGAGTATGAGATTGGCATGGACTACATAATGAGTTCCAAGCCAGTCAGAGCTACATAGTGAGACCCTACCAAAAAAAAAAAAAAAGAAAAGAAAAGAAAGAAAGAAGGAAGGAAGGAAAGAAGGAAGGAAAGAAAAAAAGAAAATTAAAGGGAGAAAGTTGAGAGAAGTGATAACTGAGAAAAACATTGATAGAGACAGGGAATATATATTAAGTTTTGGAGAAATTACATTCTTTTTAAGGCTGGACTACATAACAAGACTCTGGAAATGAAAATGCAGTGAACAAACTTAGTTGTTTTTTTTAAGAATTATTTATTTTGTGGATCAAAGACCTCAATATAAAGCAGCCACACTGAACCTTATAGAAAAGAAAGTAGGAAGTACACTTGAACGCATTGGCACAGGGAACCACTTCTTAAAAATAACCCCAGCAGCACAGACACTGAGAGGAACAATTAATAAATGGGACCTCCTGAAACTGAAAAGCTTCTATAAAGCAAAGGACACAGTCAACAAGACAAAATGACAGCCTACAGAATGGAAAAAGAACTTCACGAACCCCACATCAGACAGAGGTCTGACCTTAAAATATACAAAGAACTCAAGAAATTGGACATAAAAAGAACACATAATCCAATAAAAAAAATGGAGTACAGACCTAAATAGAGAACTTTCAACAGAGGAATCTAAAATGGCTGAATGACACTTAAGGAAATGTTCAACATCCTTAGTCATCAGAGAAATGCAAATCAAAACAACTCAGAGATTCCATCTTACACCTGTAAGAATGGTCAAGATCAAAAACACTGATGACAGCTTATGCTGGAGAGGTTGTGGGGTAAAGGGAACACTTCTGCATTGCTGGTGGGAATGCAAGCTGGTACAACCCCTTTGGATGTCAGTGTGGCGATTTCTCAGAAAATTAGGAAACAACGCTTCTCAAGACCCAGTAATACCCTTTGGGGTATATATCCAAAGGATGCTCAACTGTGCCATAAGGACATGTGCTCAACTATGTTCATAACAGCATTGTTCATCATAGCCAGAACCTGGAAACAACCTAAATGCCCCTTGATTGAAGAATGGATAAGAAAAATGTGATACATTTACACAATGGAGTACTACACGGCAGAAAAAAATAACAACAGCTTGAATTTTGCAGGAAAATGGATGAAACTAGAAAACATTATTTTGAGTGAGGTAACCCAGACACAGAAAGACAATCATCACATGTACTCTCCTGACACTCGAGTTATGGATGATTGCAAGTCATCTTATAGGTGTTAGGAACCCAACCAGGTCCTCTGCAAGAACAAATGCTTTTTACCACTGAGCCTTCTCTCTAGCCTCCAGTGAAGCAAGCTTGAAGAGGGGGATTTCCCCTGAAAGATGTGCTCACAGTGGCAGTTGCTTCAAATTTTTGTTTCTTTGTTTTGTTTCTCAAGACAGGATTTCTCCGTAGCTTTTGAAGCCTGTCCTAGAATTCGCTCTGTAGACCAGGCCTGCCTCAAACTCTCAGAAATCTTCCTGTCTCTTCCTCCCAAGTGCTAGGATTAAAGGCATGCTGCAACAATGCCCAGCTGCTCTAAATGGCTTTCAAATGAGTTAGCTTGACCCTAGAATCAGAAACAGAAATACTAGTTCAGTATAGTGCCACTTGTCTGTCCCATGCTCCCTGGGTACCGTCCTCACTGGTCTCTTGTTTCTGTCCCAGCAGCTTTCCTCTTAAGGCTCCTTCTGCTTGGAATGCTCCCCCTGTTTCTTCTTTCCTAGTCAGGGCCATCTTTATCCTAATGTCAGTTCCCCAGGAAGCCACCTTTTCAATGACTGTCTCTGTCTTTGCTACATGGTCCTTAGTACTGCCTGGATTTGTGCTTTTAATTGTTTGGAGTGTGTTGCATGAGCTGCTTGTTCAATGTAAGCTCTGAGAGAGAAGGGTTAGCTCTTCATTGAACTCCATTTCTTCATGGAGAATTTCAAAGGAAGCTCTCTGTAAGTACAACGCCAGGAAACCAACTGCCCTAGCCTTTCTGAAATCATAAGTCTTGGCACTGTCCAGCCACACGCATTTAGAACAAGCCACGTCTTTCCCAAAGCAGTCATCTTTATGCATTTATAAGATGCTTGACTCAGGTTCCTCTTCTGTGAAAGTGGGACTGACCATTGTAACATATTCCCTGGGCTGTTCTGTGGGCTGAGTTGTTAGTATCACTAACAACATCTGGCCTACATGTTGAATGTTTTCACCACGTGATGTCTTCCCAAGAGAAGGGAAATCCATATAATAGACAACTAGCAGCGGTCAATATAGTGAGTGGCCTCTACTTGGTAGCTAGCTGTTGTTCAGCCTAGAGAAGTAAAAAGCATCTCGATTTTGTTTTTGCACCTTTATGGCATCTGAAATCCCAGCTCCCAGTGGACTAAGGCTCACATGAGCTAGTGAACCCGAATGCTTATCCAAGCTACTGTTCTATAAATGAGAGCTGCTAATGGGCATCCCCAGTGACTCACAGAACATACACACCTATACACATCACACCACACACGCAATCAAAGCAGGTCAGCGAAGATCAAAGTGAGAAGCTACTGCTCCGTGGGCTTTTATAGTGAAAGGTTCTGGTAGATCTGTGGGACTCTTACCCTGACACTCACAGCCAGAAGAATCCCACCCCATTCTTGTTCCCCAGAAACTTAGGTAAGGTATTTCTTCCTTCCACCATTCTATCTTCCTACCCTAGAATCGGCAGCCTCCTTCCAAGAGATATGTTTAAGGTACAAGTTTAAAAATAAATCTCCATTTATGACTCATTCATACTATTAAATATGAGTGATCATCTCTTTAATTGGGGTAGCCCACTGTGCTAGTTAGCTTTTCAAGCAAGTCAGTTTTTTGTCAACTCGAAATGAGCTAGGATTATTTGAGAAGCGGAAGCCTTAATTTTAAAAAAATAAAATAAGATGCCTCAATCAGATTTGCCTACAGGACAACTACAGAATGCTGAGATCAGGAGAATTAGTCTTCCTCAGAGATGAGTGCCCTATTTGGTTACCCAATACCACATGGTCAGTCTTGAAATCATATATATTCAAGCATCACTAAATGTAGTCAATAAATTGTGTGTGTGTGTGTGTGTGTGCAATAGCAACAATTAAAAAGAGGCAATGAAGCCAGGCATGGTAGCACACACATTTAATCCCAGCACTCAGGAGGTAGAGGAAGGTGGATCTCTGAGTTCCAAGACAGCCAGGGCTACACAGAGAAGCCCTTTCTCAAGAAACAAAACAACAACAACAAAAAGAGGCAATGAATTTGAGAGGAATCAAAAAAGGGGAGTCAGCAAGGGAGGAAAGAAAGGGAGGAGGAGAAAATTATATAGTAACGTTTTAATTTAAATAGGTAAATAAGATTGGCCTTCAGTAGGCAACTCTGTGGAGCATTTTTTTTGTTTAATGATTGATGTGTGAGGGCCTAATCCACTGTGAGCATGGCCACCACTGGGCAGGTAGTCCTGGGTTGTCTAGAAAAGCAAGCTGAATGGACCATGGGGAGAGAAGCCAGTAAGCGGCATTCTTCCACGGCCTCTACTCCAATTCCTGCCATCAGGTCCCTTCCTTGAATTCCTACCCTGAATTCCCTTCTTGATAGTCTGTAAGCTGAAATAAACCCTTTCCTCTCCAAGTTGCTTTTGTTTGTATGTTTTTTGTGACAGTGTTTCTCTGTAGCTTTGGAACCTGTTCTCTAACTAGATCTTGTGGATCAGGCTGGCCTCGAACTCACAGAGATCTGCCTGCCTGTGCCTCCCAAGTGATGGGATTAAAGGCGTGCACCACCACTACCTGGCTCCAAGTTGCTTTTGGTCTTGGTGTTTATCACAGCAATAGAAAGAGCACCAGCCTTCCCACTGACAAGGTCCAAATGAGGAGCAGAAGGAGAGAGAACATGAGCAAGGAAGTCAGGGCCACGAGGGGTGCGCCCACCCACTGTGATGGTGGGGCCGATCTAATGGGAACTCACAAGGCCAGCTGGACTGGGTCTGATGGAGCATGTGATCAAACTGGACTCTCTGAACGTGGCTTACGTGGAGGGCTGACTGAGAAGCCAAGGACAATGGCACTGGGTTTTGATTCTACTCCATGTACTGGCTTTGTGGGAACCTAGTTTGTTTGGATGCTCACCTTCCTAGACCTGGATGGAGGGGGGAGGACCTTGGACTTCCCACAGGGCAGGGAACCCTGACTGCTCTTTGGACTTGAGAGGGAGGGGAAGGGAAAATGGGGGGAGGGAAATAGGAGGAGGAGAGGAGGTGAAAATTTGTAATAATAATAAGAAGAAGAAGAAGAAAATAAATAAATAAATAAATGAATAAATAATAAATAAATAAAACAACCTGCTTCCAAACACCCATGATCTTAACCACTCTGCTCTACTTTCTCTCCACAAAGAACCCATTTTCATAAATATTATGATGCCAACTGGCCTACTTAACCTAAAATTTTAATGTTCCTCTCAACATGGCTACATTTGCCACATCAGTGAATTCTCTTGCCTTCTACACAGAGCAACCTTCTCTGTGACCTAGGAAGATGGAGAAGGCCATAAAACAGAATACATCAATACAGAATAACACTGAACACTCTCATACACATATTCCTGAATGGCATTATCATGAACCTTGGTTGACTTTCTATTTCTGTCCATTCTCATCTGAGAGCTTAAAAAGCTATATGAGCTTTTTTTCTGTACCCTTTCAGACAAGCATAACTATACGACTGAAAGAACACATGTAAGAACTCTCGAGGTTGGAGGGAAGAGGTAAAGAAGCTTCCAAAACAAAGTATTTCCTTGAAAAAGAAAGATAAATAAATAAATGTCATTAGTTCTGACCTATCCTCCTTGTGGTTGCCTAGTAACAAAACAGCCATCTTGAGACAATCAGCCTGCATGCTAATTCTCTGAGGGTGACAGAGCAGAAAGTTAGAGACTTGGATGCTAAGAACATCGCTGACCATCTGCTCACCCACTTGCTTGTGAGTTAATTGTCTCTGTTGCTTAAGGAAGCTAATCAGCATACTTGCAACACGAAGCATTCCTTCCTGACAGGATACTAACAATGAAGGGTTGGTATCTCATATTTTGGATTCAACCCTTCTAAGAAATCCTCTCCTCTACCAAGATAAAGCCTTTAAGAGTGTGGACTCCATGAACTCTAGAACCCATGGGTTCTAGCACAGGAAGAGCCCCACATCTCTATGGTGGGTACCACATCAGGACAGATCCCAGTAATCAGCCGAGGCTGAATGGAACTGTAATGATGTCCTTTGATCTAATGTGTCAGATACACAGAATGAAGCAAAACGCAAGTGGAAGCAGAAATGCTCCCTTCTAGCAGGGTGTGATGGCCCAGCGCTGCGGAGGCTGAGGCGAGAGGACGGGCGGCTCAAGATCAGCCTGAGGTAATATTATCCCAACTTCCCTGCCTCCACATTTTCATCTGTGAGCGGAGAGGGGTGATGTGACAGCTTCTACTTCTTTTCCAGTTTTGTTTTCAGTTTTAGAGACAGTGTCTTTTGAAGTCCTTAAACCTCCTACGGATCTAAAGATGATCCTAACTTCCTGATACTCCTGCCTCTCCCTCTTGCATGCTGGGATTCCCATCACGTACTACCACACTTGGTGTGACAATTTCTTGAAGCAAAGACATATCTAGAATGCTTCAGCTCTTTGAGTCCACGTATTTTCCCACTTTAAGCTGAAAATGCGTGACTCTGGGGTCAGTACACTCTTTTGCCCTTAAAGATCCTGAAAGTGCAGCCATATACCTCCCCTATGTGGGTTCATGGAGTGCATTCTACATGGAGTGCAAAGGTAAGTATTCTTTAGCCAATTTTATGGTAAGAATTGCAGCCAAATGATCTGCTGACGACCACATCATTAGCCAAAGTTCAACCAAATCAGAGGACAGATCACTGTTTACTGTCGTGTTCTTGGTAAGATAATGTGGTCAAGGACTTCAGCTGTTCCCCAGCCAGGGACTTTCTGAGAAGATGAGAAGACCCATCTGAGGCAGAGAACAGACTCGAATCTGCCCAAGGGTCAGCTCACACGGCGTATTGTTCCGTCATTTTGCTGGGTTATTCACCACCATCCATTGTAAACGGACCTGGCCCTCCCCTGCGCCAAACAAACTTAATTGCTTTGCACTTGTTCCTCTTTTGTTGCTGCCATCTGCTTTCCCCGGTGGCATAACTAAGTTATAAAAGAAGCTAATCCCGTGCCTTTGTGTCAAAAGGAAAACTATGGCTTCACAGAGAGGCTCCATCAAGAAAGTACAGTGGTATAATAAATGCAGAAGAAAAATCATCCTGAAATTCTCCATATTCCTTTCTCATAATAAGTGGTACAACCCGTTTTTCTGAATAGCTATTGAAAAACCGTATGCTCCAGGTGTTATCAAGACATGTAAAGACCTTGCAGATGAAAGTTGTACGTTGCCTGTCTTTGAGGCACTTAAATTGCGCACTACTTACAGAGAGGCCAAGGATTGGGCATCCAATCTAGGGTTCCAGAATATACTGGCTTACCAGCTGGGCCTGTTGCCAGAGGTTTCCCGAAGAAGGCAGATCTTCAAAGACACCATACCATGCCCAAGTGGGAGTTAGGAGTGGAGCGCATACCTGTAAGGAGATCCCAAGAAGATACAGAGGGCACTAGGCAGCCTAGATGGATGGGGCCCACAGGAGCTCCCCTCCCTCTGCTGCCAGATCTCCAGTCCCTAAGGAAACCACTACTTGCGAAGCTGACACGATGGAGGTCTTACCAGGATGGTAGGAACCAGACTCCTGCCACAATGGAAAAACACATGACCCATGAGAACCCCAAAATTCTATGCTTCCTCATGATAGGTAGAGGTTGAGCCATTCTTCCTGGGACATCCTAACCCTGGACAGAAACTCTAGCCCCAGAAGCTCCTGCTCAGCAAACAACTGGGCAGCCTTTACTGGGGAGCCTGGAAGGTTCTATGTGTCTAATGTATGGCAATCTAGAAAGCTCCATTTGGCACAGAGATAATAGGAAGGAGCTGATTTCCACTGAGAAGACCTAAAAAGGGCTGCAAGGAAGAATCCAAATGTGGACATGACAACAGCTCATAATTATGCCTTGTTCATGTTGGGGAAGGGGTGTCTAAACTTGCTCACACATAGGGAAACCAGAGGAGGATGTTGAATGTCCTGCTCTATTGTTCTCTGCCTTAATCTCTTGAGACAGGCTCTCTCACTGAGCCCAAATCCAGCAGGATGGCTTACCCAAAATCTCCAGCATCTTCTTTACCTGTCCCTGCCCTCAAACTTTGGGTTTGCAGACAAGTGAGGCCACACCCAGCTCTTAGTTCTTGGGACCTGGGAACTTAAACTCGGGTCTTCAAGCTTGGATATCAAGTGTTTCTACCCAGTGAGCCATGGTCTCCACCTCCCTGCATTCTATTATAAAGTATGCTATCCAGGATCTGGAATCGTGGACTACCCAGAGCACAGCTTAGATTAAGAAGCAAAACAGTAAATAGATACTTTTAATACTGCTCTGGACCTTCAGTGCCACAGCAAGAACACTGAAGAAAGTATATTTTGACTTCTTGACAGCTGTGATCCTACCTTTCCCTCACATTGGTAAGTAAGAGAAAAGGGCAAGGACCCCTACACCGGGAGGATCACAACAGGCACAAAGCCAGAGTGTGCCTCTGCTAGCCTTGGGCTAAGCTTCTCCCACTGCCTAATCCTACTGGCTTCCAGGAGTTCTGCACTCCGTGATCTCTATTCCATAGACATCCATCCTATGCATTTGCTTCTTCCCTCAGCTCATACTTTGGGTCCATCTCCAACTACCCCCAAACAGTGTTCTGGTCCTTACTACTGATACACATCATCCTTTGACACTAGGTGTTCTGTTTGATGGAAGAAAGAGAGAGGAGGGGTGATAGGGAGAGAGGGAGGGAGGGAGGGAGGGAGGGAGGGAGGGAGGGAGGGAGGAAGGGGAGAGAGACCGAGACAGAGAGAGACAGAGAGAAGAGGAGGAGGAGGAGGAGGAGGAGGAGGAGGAGGAGAAGAAGAAGAAGAAGAAGAAGAAGAAGAAGAAGAAGAAGAAGAAGAAGAAGAAGAAGAAGAAGAAGAAGAAGAAGAAGAAGAAGAAGAAGAAAGGGAGAGAAAGAGAGGAAGATTATAAATGATGCTAAGATGCTGTGCTGTCTGGTGCTCAGGAAGTATCAGCTGAGAAGGCCCGAAGATCTATTTAGAGTCATGATCACTTAGCGGCACATGGTCACTGGGACTTTATGACCATTAATTAGTTTATGTTCCCAGACCCCTCTAAGGCATCTCTTATCTCCATTTGGCAAATAGAGCAAAATGAAAAAGCAGAGGAATTGCCTAATGACTGGGTTTCAATAAGAGGGAAGAGAGTGGCAGACTGTTAAAAGCAAACCCCACTGCAAAGCCTAAAGATCCTGCATCAGAGGCTTTCAGAAGCAGAGTAGCATCCAAGGCTTTTCCACCCAGGAGGGGCTTAGAAAACCTCCAGCTTCCAAACCTACAGAGAAGAGGTGGTTTGCTCAAAGTCATACTGTGACTAAGACAGAGGCCAGACCGCTGCTCTGGTACCTGGTTTCAGAAACAGGGTTTACCCTTCAATGTTGCAGAAACCTTGAGCAGAGGGGAAATCCCACAACTTACTTATGGCAGGGTAATAGCTAAAACCCGGAAGAAATAGCAGAGCTGGTGGACTTTTCCTGCGTTGTACACAGGCACTTGGCCCAAGGAGCAAGCCAGAACTGAAATGCACCCTTCACCCTGCAGACAAGGTGTCTGCTTAGGTAGAATCCTCTCGCCTGAGATCCACCCAGCTCTGGTTCCAGTGGAGGGGAGTGTTTTCATCACTCCAGAGGCCTGGAAGCCCAAAGCCCTTGCTCGAAGCTCGAGTCTCTTGGCTCCTTTCCTGTGACTGAGCAGGAAAGATAAGTTGTCTTTGGAACATGGTGAAAGGAAAACTAAGACTCTTTTGTGACTTCCAACTTCTGTGGCTTTACTGTATACCTAACAGAAGCCAGTGTGCCTGGCTAAAAAGTTCCAGGATACTTGTGTGTGACTGTGTGGTGCACTCTTAATGTAGTCTAGCAGATTCAAATCCTCAATTAAAATCTTCCTTTTTCACATCTATGGATTGAACCCAAGACCTTGAACTAAGTGGGGACACCGCCACTGAGCTTCACTCCCTTCTTTTTCTTTCTTTCTTTCTTTCTTTCTTTCTTTCTTTCTTTCTTTCTCTTTCTTTCTTTCTTTCTTTTGTCTTTTTTTTTGAGAGATGGGGTCTTACTGAATTACACAGGCTGGCCTAAAGCCTTCCCTGTAGCTGTAGCCTAAGCACACTAAACCTCCTGCCTCAGTTACCCAAGGACCTGGGATTACAGGCCTGCATCATTTTGAATGTTTTAAACACTTTTGAAAAATAGGTTTGCCCATAAGAAGATGACAAAATAACTCTTCAAGAAGTACAAATGGGCTGGGCACAATAACACATGCCTATAGTGCTAGCTACTCAAGAGACTGAGGCAGAAGGACCATGAGTTCAAGACCAGGCTGGGCAACTTATTGAAACCATTTCTGAACCTCAGGCCAAGTGTTGTAGTACAGGCGCCTGTAATTCCAGCACTCCGGAAACTGAGGCAGGAGAATCACCTTGAGATCAGGGCCAGCCTGGGGTATATAGTGAGCTCAAGGCCTTCCTGGGTCTTATATGGTAAGACTGTGTATCAAAAACCAAAAGAGGGGAGCTCGGGAGTGTAACTCAGTGGTGTAGTGCCATGCTGTAGGATGCTGGTTTAAACCCCAGTGCAATGATAGCAACGACAACAACAAAACAATAATGGTTGCCTTCTCCTCCAGAACTGCTCCACCCTGCTGTGATCGATCTTATATCTAGGACTGGAAATGAGGTGAAAGGACAGAAATCTATCCTGTTGGCTCTGGCAGGGCTATGGCTATTGGCAAGACAGGCTGCCAAAACAAAATTTCCATCTTAGCTCTTGGCCACCCAACTCCTTTTCTAGAAGAGGTAGGCATCACAGCCCCAGGCTCAACTCCGGAGCTCATGTTGAGTTCATGGCGGAGAGGATGGGAATATAACACTCAGAGATACTGAGCTGTCTGCTGTCAGAAGAATAATTCCTGGAGCAGGGGATCACATGCCTCCATGGCACTGTAGATCACAGCATTCTTTCCAAGGATGAAAATTCAGAAATTGGCCACAAAGAAAGAAAATGAATCATAGAATATATAGATGGCAGATAGATAATAAAAGATGATAGATAGATAGATAGATAGATAGATAGATAGATAGATAGATAGACAGATAGACAGATGATAGATGATAGACAGACAGACAGACAGATAGATAGATGATAGATAATAGATAGACAGACAGACAGAAAGATAGATAGATGGAAAGATAAATAGATGATAGATAATAGATAGACAGACAGACAGAAAGATAGATAGATGGAAAGATAAATAGATGATAGATAGATAGATAGATAGATAGATAGATAGATAGATAGATAGATAGATAGATGATAGGACAGACAGATAAATAATAGATAAGATAGACAGACAGATAGATGATTGATAGATAGAAGATAGATTGATAATCATTGAATACACAAAAATAAGGGGAAAAGGTGGTTTTAACTGAAATTTAATAATGTAAAATTAACAATATAAATGAAAGAAGCCATTATATAAATATATACAGTGACATCCTTAAATACTAAGAGGGGATAAAGTCATGCTGATCCAGGAAGGAGAGGGACAAGCCAGCTGTGAGGGAGAACATAGGTACATTATTAGTCACAAGGACCAACCCCAGTCCACTCAAAGATGAGTCAGCTTGCCTTTGTCCACAGCAAACATTCAAAACACGTCCTCTGCGTCTGCCTGCTGCTTGCATTCTCATCTTCTAAGAGAAAACACATGTAAACTCTTCCAATTCTAATCTTGAAATAGCCTTAGAGTTTTGCCTTTTGTCCTTCATTTTGTTTAGGTTAAGATCCACTCTCCCAACAGATGTCAAGCGCCCGGTAAAACACAGCAGTGTTATCTACAGCTGCAACACTGCACATCGGGTCTCCCGGATCCAGGGATTTCTTAAGAGAGAAATTTTTCTATTAAGCCATCAAATCGTGTACTCCATATATATAATTATATGTCAATTTTGTCTCACCAGATCTGGAAAAAGTGAAAAACATGTGCCATTTCTACAGGACCATTCAATGTTTTATACACATAAACATTTGAAGCAGTAAAGACACAGGAAAGTAAACAAAGAACTAAGGACATGCCGGACCAGACCAGTGTTCTCACCCTTCTGTTTCCAAAATTTCTGTCTTAAGTTTGTAGCCCACACTGACAAGAAACTCAAGAAACTGTGCTGGCACTGCAGGCATGCACCACCATAGCCATTTTCTGCTGACCCTACCACACTCACATGTATGTGTCTCTGTGTGTGTTGTGACTTCAGTCATGTTTTAATAATCTGTATGTCATTAGTATCAATCACAATCTTTATAACCATACATGTATGTGTGAGTATATAGTGAGTATATATATATATGTATGTGTGAGTATATATATATATGTATTGTGTATGTGTGTGTATATATATGTATATATACACACACACATAGGTGTGTGTGTGTGTGTGTGTGTGTGTGTGTGTGTGTGTGTGTGTGTGTGAATAGTGGTAAATGCTTATAATATCAGCATTTGGAAGGTGAAGGCAAGAGAATAAGAAGTTCAAGGTTGGCCTAAAGTATATAACAAGTTCAAGGCCAGTCTGGGTTAAGTGGGGACTCACTTCCAAAAACATAATGTGAAGAACAGCCAAACAGCTAGCATACTGGGTACTCACAGAGATCTCCAAGTTCTCTCCCAACCCACAGTTTGAAAGACCTGGGCAACTCCCACCAATTAACAAAGGTGATTCTCCAAGTCGCACCTAAGCCAAGATTTTAGAACTCTTCTTTGGGCCCCCTTCTCCCTCTCCAGTGATTGCCCACTCAGGGGTCACCTGGTCCTGAGCAGACCTCCCTGTTACCATCAAACCTTTTGTTTCTATTGAGCATGAGTGGCAGCTGCTTTCTAACCTCATGTAAAAGAAATCTTCCATATCATCAGACTCCGTGCCGTTCCCGCCGCATGCCCACAGCCGCCTTCCTCAGTTTCAACTTCTCAGGCAGGTGTACAGCATTCTCCTGACCTTCTAGGCTTCTGCCTGGCCAGGGTGTTGACAGATTTTATCCACCTCGCCCAGCATCCCCTTATCTTTTCTGTCCTCTTCTAAGGTAAAAATCAAGCCATGTGCAGACCCACGGGTGTCGATGTTCATTGCAAGAAGATTCATCATCCATACTGGGTAGAACCCATTCCTTCTCTTTCAGCAGTGTCTCCATTGGGGTGGGGGTGCTGTTTGGTTTTTGTTTTGGGTTTTTTTGTTGCTTATTTGTTTGAGTCAAGACTATCTCTTGTAGCCAGGCTGGTCTCAAACTCACTATGTTGCCTAGAATGACTTTAAATTCCTGATCCTCCCACTTCTGTTTCCTATGTGTTAGAATTCGGTGTGTTCCACATTACCTGTCCAGTGCCGAGAGAGAGAGAGAGAGAGAGAGAGAGAGAGAGAGAGAGAGAGAGAGAGAGAGAGAGAGAGAGAGAGAGAGAGATCTATCCCTTCCTTAGCTCCTTTTGTTGAGCATCAAGAAATTGGGGGAGACTAAGAACAGAATCTCACTACATAGCACAAACTGCCCTTGAATTTGTAATCCTCCTGCCTCACCCTCCTGGGTGTGAAATTCCAGGTAGACACCTAGCTCCAGGTGATGATTCCTATGGTCTATAGTTGGTGCAAAAAAGAAATATGATGATGATATCTTGAAGATGATTTTGTATTATACTCCTGTCAGCCACCAAGCCTTTCTTTTACAGATTTCTGGAAATTATTGGAAGAGAAGGTGTTAAATTTGGTTACTTCTTTTTCTTGGCAGTATCCATGACTTTATTTCCTCATAAAAGGCCCAAGTTGGCCCATGAATGACAGCTGGCTCCAACTCACATGTAACAGTGTTGGAGCAACCTTTTTCTTGAATTGAATTGGAATCTTTTTCATCACCCAAAGGCAGGTGATTACTTAATACCTTGCCCAGAGCAGAGCATGCTGGACTAATAGGCTAAGGCAGTCCTTCCTTAGAAAAACAGGGATATAGGATGAATATATCCCTAAAAATCAGAGCCTTGTCCACAGTAGATGCTCAGTAGATACTTCACTGGTTGGCTCTGCATGTCTCTGTCACTTTTCTTGTGTTTACATAATACCACAGTGAACTTAAGTTTTATTCTTTTGTTGTTCAATTTTGGGGATTTAGTTCTGTTTCCTCCTGCTTTATAGCTACAATTCTACATAGCAAAGCAAGATATTAGGTTCTTCTCCTGACCATTTCTGAGCTTCCTCTGCCCTTTGCCTAGAAAGATATCTTGAAGCATATCACAGTAAACTATAATCATGCATTCATTCATTTGACAATTTTATACTGAGAACTTTTCTAACATCCCAAGCCCTGTTCAAGTGTTCTGCTAAGAGCTGCAGCATAGACTAGAGGAGACCCTGATGAGAAGGGGCTTATAAGAGGGCTCAAATTGCAATGATCATGTCTATGAGCCATCACAAAACTGTTCCTTCCAGTTTTTTTCAGGTACACCAGCCATCTGCCCCCTGAAATCTCAGGATTATCTATGATCCCTACTCTCCCTTACACTACTCTTAGCTAAGAATCCAATGTCACCTTGTTCAACTATGTTCATAGCAGCATTATTTGTAATAGCCAGAACCTGGAAACAACCTAGATGCCCCTCAACCGAAGCACGAATAAAGAAAATGTGGTACAGTTATACAACGGAGCTCTACTCAGCAGTAAAAGGCAATGACATCTTGAAATTTGTGTACAAATGGATGGAACTAGAAAAAAAAAACGAAACATCTTGAGTGAGGTAACCCAGACCCAGAAAGATGAGTATGGCATGTACTCACTCATAAGTGGATACTAACTGTAATAAAGCAAAGAATAATGAGCCTGTAGTCCACAACCACAGAGAAGCTAAGTAACAAGGAGAACCCTAAGAGAAACATATACAGATCCCACTGGGAAGGGAAAATAGACAAAATTTCCTGAGAAAATTGAGAGCATGGGGTGGGGGGGGAGACAGGAGGGCAGAGGGGAAAGAGGAGGGGGAAAGGCGAAGGATGAAGAGAACTTGAAGGAACGGGATGGTTGAGATGGGGAATGGACAGAGGGAGAGTAAAGAAAGAGATATCTTGACTGAAGGAGTCGTTTATGGGGCTAGCAAGAAACCTGGCACAAGGGAAATTCCCAGGAATCTAAGACCCTAAGCAACAGTGGAGAGGGTGCCCAAACTGGCCTTGCACTGTAGTCAGATTGATGAATACCTTAAATGTCACCATATAACCTTCATCCAGCAACTGATGGAAGCAGAGGGAGAGACCCACAATGGAGCACTGGACTGAGCTCCCAAAATCCAGTTGAAGAGTGGGAGGAATGAGAATATGAGCAAAGAGGTCAAGACCGTGATGGGGATACCCACTGAAACAGTTTACCTGAGCTAATGGGAGCTCACCAACTCTGGCCAGACAGGGAAGGAACCAGCAAAGGACCAAACTAGGACCTCTGAATATGAGTAACAGTTGTATGGCTGGAGCAGACTGCGGGACCACTGGCAGTGGCACCAGGATTTATCCCTACTGCTTGTAATGACTTTTTGGAACCCATTCTCTTTGGATAGTTCTCTTGTTCAGCCTGGATAGAGTAGGGAGGGCCTTGGTCCTTCTTCAAAGTGATGTGTTTTACCCTCTCTGAGGAGTAGATGGGGGATGGGTTGCAGGGGAAGGTGAAGGGGACGGGGGGAGGGGAGGGAGTGGGAACTGGAATTGGTATATAAAATTTTAAAAAAGATAGTTTTTTAAATAAAAGAATAAGAAAGAATCCAATGTCACTAAATTCATCCAGTTCTACTTCTCACATCTTTCTCAAACTCCATTGTTGCCTTCTTCCCTGGGAAAAGAATTTAAAGCTGGCTTTGAAGCATTTGCAAAGTCCCAGAATTTGATTGTCGGATAGCAGAGCAACCTGGGACCTAGGAGGTGGTATCCAGAGCAGGATCATAGCAGTAATGGGAAATGAATGGATGGCAGACGTAGAGCTGAAAGAGTCTGGATACTGAGTGGAAAGGTTGGTAAGGGGCATGGAAAGTCAAAAAGAGAAGGGGAGACCCACCTGTGTGGTTTGCCCTCTTCCCCAACTGGTGGGGCTGCCAGAAGAAGGAGTACGATCCCGGAAGACAATGAGAATAATGGGGTCAAGCTTTTGAGCATGCTGCTTATTTGAGTGCCTTTGGACATCCAAATGGAGACACGTGAGAGCGATAGTAATGAAAGCACAGAAACAGATTCCCTGGGAGGGGACTGAGTAGGAAAAAGGAGGGAAGATATTAGAAAGAACTCTAAAGAAAATCAGTGTCAAAGAGAAATTATAACAAAGACAGGGCTGGGATGTAGCTCAGTGGGCAAACGCTTGCCTAGTAGGTGTGAGCCATGTATCAGATCTTCAGCACCCAAGAAAACAAAGAATTTCTGGAAATGGAAAAGGTAGAATAGCAAGCCCTCAAAGTTGACTGTCATGGAAACCAAAGGATGCAATCGCCAGTGTCAGTACTGTCAGCAGATCAAATCATGTGAGAGGTGACGAGTGAATGTCACACTCACCCATAGCATAACCTGAGGTTAGCTTTGAACAAATCCAGTGACATGTCCCTAGGAGGAGCAGGGCTCCCTTGAAGGAACAGCAGGCTGTGAGTCAGAGACCTGGCTTTCTAGGGGCTGAGCTGCGATATTTACAAACAAAACACAGAGGCCCAGAAAAGCATTCCCTCCACCACCACCACCCTATTGATCAAGAGAAACAAAACAAAATCCACTATAAATACCACAGTGCATAATGAGCTAAATTAAGTGAAACAAATATCCCAGGTTTTCGGAAATTAAAGCTGTGGATCGTGGAAGCCATGCTTTGCCTGGTGTCGACATTTTAAGGATATTATTACACCTTCGAAAACTACTCACAGACAAAATGGTCACTTGAGAGGCTCTCTTCAAAACAGTTTTCGTTCTGTTTTGGTGATGGCAGTTTTTGGTTTTTAGAAAGGACTTTACAGCCGGCCTTGAACTGGGTAATCCTCCCGTCTCCACTCACAAGTACTGTTATTCATTTATGATTTTATTTTGCTTGGTCTTCTCTTTGCTTGGATTATCTAGACAGTTGCATCAACTTTCCATTTTGCTCTGGGTCTATAGTCATAACCCCCTAAGACAAGGTTTTCCTTTATGTGACCCAGACTGACCTGTATTTTGGAATCCTCCTGTCTCCACCTACCAAGTTGTGGAATTTTGGGTACCACTTTTAGAAAACATTTTGGTATGAGAAATAATTCAAGAGATTGGGGAAATCGTTACATGGTTAAAATAGCTGGCTGCACCAGGCAGTGGTGGTATACACCTTTAATCCCAGTGCTCAGGAGGCAGAAGTAGGCGGATCTCTGTGAGTTTGAGGCCAGCCTGACCTA
The DNA here is from genome assembly GCF_903992535.2 of Arvicola amphibius. NCBI lineage: Eukaryota > Metazoa > Chordata > Mammalia > Rodentia > Cricetidae > Arvicola > Arvicola amphibius. The sequence continues at coordinate 20,505,570 of NC_052059.1, forward strand.
CAGAGAGAGTTCCAGAATAGCCAAGGCTACACTGAGAAACCCTGTCTTGGAACAAAATACAAATAAAGAAAACAAAATACAAATAAAGGGCCACTGGCTGCTCTTGCAGAGGACTTAGATTCTACTCTTAGCACCCACGTGCTAGCTGATAACTGTCTAAAACTTCACTTCCAGGGGATCCTATGCTTTCTTCTGATCTCCAAGGGCACCAAGTGCACAAGTGGTACACAGACACACATTCAATCAAAACACGATATGCGCAAAACAAAATTAAACTTTTAAATATATTTTTAAAAATTCAAGAATCTATGATGCTTACGTTAGAATCAATCACAGATAAAGCGAGATAGAGATAGCTATGACAAGCTATGATAGTGACCATCACATGCTCTGGGGCCATTGATAAGGGGAACGTTTGTTTGTTTGTTTGTTTGGTTTTTTTTTTTTTTTTGTTTGGTTTGGCTTTTTGAGACAGGGTTTCTCTGTAGTTTTGAAGCCTATCCTGGAATTTACTTGGTAGCCGAGGCTGGCCTTGAACTCATAGGAGATTCACCTGTCTCTGCCTCCCAAGTGCTGGGATTAAAAGAATGTATGTACCACCACCGCCCGTGCTTGTTTGTTGTTCTTAAAGACAGATCAAAAACAGAGTATGGAGAGACCGTCTCATGGTATGGTGTGTGTATGGGGGGGGGGTCCGTTCTTGTCAATAACTGTCAAAAAGAGCAAGGAGCTGCTGTGTGTTCCCCATCTTGTCCATGAACAAGCAGCAGTCAAAGGTGGGCTATGGGGTGAGAAGTTAGATTTGGTGTCTTCCAAGATGTCTTTTTAAAAAATATTTTTCAGCTGGGCGGTTGTGGTGCATGCCTTTAATCCCAGCACTCAGGAAGCAGAGGCAGGCAGATCTCTGTGAGTTCGAGGCCAGCCTGGTCTTCAAAAGCTAGTTCCAAGACAGCTGGGCTGTGACACAGAAAAACCCTGCTTCGAAAAACCAAAAAAAGAAGAAAACATATTGTTCATTCAATTAATCATGTGTATGCATGGAAGTGAGAGATGCACATGAGTGCCGGTGCCCTGGGAGACCAGAGGCCTCAGGCCCATGGCTGGAGTTACAGGCAGCTGTAAGGGGCCCAACCTGCATGCTGGGAATGCAACACAGTCCTCTGCGAGAGAAGCCTGTGCTCTCAGTCACTGAGCTGTCTCTGAGCCGTCTCTCAACTCTGAGACTCCTTTACTCCATTTCCAAGATGGGCCACGTTTTCTCTAAAATGATTTGTAAAGTGTTCTTGGAAGGATAGATGTGTCCCCTCTAGCCTAGGCGACAACTGGGGAGGCAGTGCAGAGCAGGAAGATAAAGGTCCCTTCCTTCAGGGTAACGAGTTGTCTTCCTGAAGCTGACTGCTCACACAAGGCCGGGAAGTCACCAGAACCAAATTGACAAAAGCTTTCAAATGCCAGCCTGTGGAATTTGAGTGAGATCTTTCAGGCCACAGGGAGTTATTGAAGATGTTTGTACAAGGAAATACAATTCAATTAAGCAAAGCTTCAGGGAAGGCTGTCTGGCATTTACTTAGGATGGATTAGAAATGAGCAAGACCGAGAAAAAGCAAGGGGATTATTAAGAGGGATAAGAAAATAAGAATTCAAACCTGAGGAATGGGAAAAATGAGACTGGAATAAGAAAACCCGAGGAAAGAGAAAGCCGTGGTTCTTGGTGACTGCAATAGTCAGAAAGAGGCTAAAGGACGAATCAGAGGCATGAAGGATGGTGAGCAAGAATCACACCCTTCTCAAAACTAGGTCGCCAAACATGGCAATGCACACTTGTAACCACAGCACTGAGGAGCCTAAGGCTAGCTAGAAGATTGCAAGTTCGAGGCCCACCTCAGCTACACAGTGGGACCCTTGGTAACTCCAAACCCAAAACAAGAGAAAGAACAAGAGCAAGGGACAAGTCAATGACCCCCAACCCGGAAGGCCAGTTCTAGGGGGTGTCCCTGGCCAAGCAAACATCTCCAAGTTATAAAGTCCCTTCCAGCTGGCTCCAGTGGAATATTACCAGCTGCTATCTCAAAGGAAACCGGGTTCCTTACCTCCTTCCTAAATGAGCCAAGCTGTTGTACCGGCAACCAACACACATGACAGGCACTTAACCAAGCATAAAGCCACAGGCCTAACACATGGGAGCGTACAGATAGACCATCCCAAGCCCTCAGCTCCCTGTTAGAGGGGGTTCATTCACACACAGAGCCAAATGAAGAGAGAAATCCCCTCCCAACTTCTGAACCATTTCGCCTCCATACACCTGTCTAGTATTTTTTTTAATGCATAAGACCATGACAAAATTTGCTTTCTTACAAGGAAATAGGGCAGCTAGGGATACTTTAAAGCACGGGCATATTTTGAGTCGGTACTTGAGATAATATTGGGGGAGAAAAACCCTTCAGCAACTGAAGGCCCATCTACGTCAAAAAGGTAAATATACGCAGAGCTGATGAATGTGAACAATGTGGAAAACGGGGCTGTACCATTCGGGCTCCTGCGTCTGTTTTTCTCAACGGTGGATGGTTTTATTTTGTTTGGTTTTGTTTTTGCTTGGATTATCTGGACAATTGCCTCAACTCTCCCTTTCACGCTGGGTCTATAGACACAGCCTCCTCGGTGTGCTATTTTTATCGTGCTCCATCAAGGACTGAGTACAATAGAACACCTAGAAATGAGCCTCACGGACAGGCTTAAGCCAGTTGAAAGGGTATGTTTCCTGCACATATATTTTTTCCATGATGCAGGAAAATGAGCAGCTCTCTGCCCTCCCCCCCGCCCCAACATTCGTGTCGCCTCTCCTGGGCTGAAAGCAACGTGTGGGCAAACAGGCTCCTTGATAAGGGCAAAACAGAGCAGCCGTCTGGAAGGCACGCCTCATCGGGCAAGTGATGCCTGCAGCCTCCAGTCTGCCGCCCTGGAAGTCCCCTGGACACCAAACAGGCTTTCCCCCGCAGTGTGGTTTTTCCTCAGCAAGGGTGGAATTCCATGATTCCCTTCAAGGCTAACTGAAAGGCTAAACCAGGAGGGCTGAGCAGCGCTTGCTTGCACTGTGAGCTCTGAACTCAAGTTCAGTCTGGAGGTCGGAAGCCATGGAAGTTCTCCTCCTTAGATATCTTCTTCTGCGCTGCTCACCCAGAGCTTGTAGCTGCTTCTCCATATAAAAATGACGTTTCCTTTTTAACAAGGAGCTTCTGGAAGTTTCTTCGTGCAAAATGATGCATCACATATTACATATGAGAGAGAGAGAGAGAGAAAGAGAGAGAGAGAGAGAGAGTGAGAGAGGGCGAGGGGGAGAGAGATAGAGAGAGAGAGGGAGAGAGGGAGAGCAGTGCAAAGGAAGGATCAGAACAGCTCCCACTGCTCCTGAGAAAGGGGCCAGACTTCCTTTTTGTTGGTTCCTTCAAGTCCCTGAGCCTGGGCTCCTCCATTGAACTGGAAATTGGACTCAAATAGAGTGCTCTGCTCCTGCCTCCCTCCCAAGTCTGAAATGAGCTGAAACAAATCACCTGAAGAATTTGGGCTTCCTGTTTCACAGAGGGAGAACCCAGGTGTTCTGGCTTTGCGGTCTATGTCCCGCCTAGGTTCAGAATTATAGTGTGTTTGGAAGGTCAGGCCAAAGCTAAGTTTTCTTTTTTGGTTGGTTTTTTTGGTTGTTTTTTTGTTTGTTTGTTTGTTTTCTTTTGTTTTGTTTTCTGGTTTTGGTTTTGGTTTTTTCAGACAGGGTTCACTGTAGCTTTGGAGCCTGTCCTGGAACTTGCTCTTGTAGACCAGGCTGGAAAAAGCCGCCTGCCTCTGCCTCTCGAGTGCTGGGATTAAAGGCTAAATTTTCATACAATCACTTTTTCCTTATAGATAAAATTCGTAATTCAATACAACTAGCAAAGCTTCCTTAAAAATGCTTTTATTTATAATTTATATAAAATCAAGAACATTAGTCACCAATGTGGGTGTTATGATTATTATTATTATTATGCTTGCTATGGGGATTGTATAGTTGGCTGGGTACTTGTTAATACCTTCCCAGAACACAGTCTATATCCAAAAAAGAGAAGAGAAATTAAATTCTTTGGCCTTAGAAAGAGAGTACTTAACTACTATGCTTGAGGCCCTGGGTTCAATTCCAGCCGCTGTAGCCAGTAACATCCAAACCAAACACAGAAAGAGAAAGAAAGAAACGTTAAAGAACTTTACGAAATGGTGCCAGGCCCCTGTGAGGACGCATGGCCCTCAGAGAAATGCCGTGTGAGAAGGAACCAGGCAGTTCCTGCTAGGGCCTCATACTTTACAAGAGCTTTCAGGGAGATGACAGGGCAAGCAAAGAAAGAACTTTCTTAAGTAAATATCAAATCAATTAAAGGAACAGATCCATGGAAATAAATCATTTACAGAAACAGGTCCTACCTGTGGATTCTTACAAGAAACCCACTAAACGCTAGGCCTCGAAACCTCATGTAAACAGATTCTAAAATGATTCTGTCTCCTCACACACAGTACGAAGTAACGTGTTCAAACAAACCCTGCAAAACAAAGGCTTTCAAGATATAAAAATTCATAAGCCCTTCTTATCAGAAAGAAGGCGAAGGAATATTATGGCATTTTTACAGCGTGTTTGCTTTAGCGTTTGTCATGGGGTTATCCTGTGCAAAGGTAAGGGCTGGAATGCAGTGTAATTATTTCCCACCTACTTCTGTCACAAGGTCTACTTAAAGGGCAATTTCTTTTCTTCAGTTCTTTAAATGCTTCCAAAAAAGATATCTTAAGGTCAAGAAACTCCAACAATGTGCAAATATCTTTCAGGAGTCTTCGATTTCCCCCCTGGTACCATTAAGGGAGGTTTTATTGTAGTCAGTCAAAAGCTGGTTTATGGAGGGTCATGTTTCTGTTTACCCTGGGACAGTCTGAGTCATCGGAACCAGGAACAGAACCAGGCAGAAGCAGGTGAAATGTTCTCAGTCAAGCCAGTTTGGATCCCAAAGGCTGTCAAAATGCCATTTCACACAAATTTTGAAACATATATGTGTGATGCACACACAAACACACACACACACACACACACGAGTATGTACTGAGGCCTCCTCTCAAGCTTCTGAGGCTTTGTATATTGGCAAAATTCTATTACATGTCTCAAATAATCCAGGTGTATGCTATGAGATTTAGTAGCTAAAGACTTTTTGTGTTTCCTGTGACTCAGTCGCTTTGAGATAAAATTTATGATATCTTTTTCCTTCAAATATCTCTTCATTAACTGAAATCTAGCAAACAAATGAATACTCTGTCTTCAAACAAATTAGGAACCCCCCCCCCCGTGATATCTTGTCTCAAACACGTATATTCACAAATAACTTAGTTGGTACGAGGTACCTAACCAGGTGAGGGAGAGGCAACAAGAGAGAACAGAACAGACGGCCCTCAGAATCGAACAGGAAAGGTTGTGTCTTGGTACTGATGGAACAGTCCTGATTCCTTGTTGTGGTGGGATTCAAAGAGGAAGCTATCACAAATGTACTTCTGAATACCTTAATTGGCCATTTGCATTGGTTGATGCCTAGTATTTGCCTTCCAAGACAAGAACAAGGACCAGCAGCGGGCTGTGGATGAAGGAGCTCGGCTGATATGATTGGCTGTCTTAGCTAACTGATGCAGTCCATTTACACTTAGGTTATAGCTCACTCTATGTGGAAACAACTTTGGGACAAACTTAAAGTGTGAGCAAAGGCAGCTTGAGGAAACACTGTTCAACTTCCCAGTGGTCCCAAGGGTCCTCACATGGGGCAAAAGCTCCTAGAACTACCCTTGTGTATCTGCACATGCACACATGTGTGCAAACCTGTATACACTTGTATATCTGCACATGCACACGTGTGTGAAAACTCGTAAAAGCCCAGTCCAGTTCTGTAATAGACTGATATTGCACCAATATTAATTTTCTGGATTGGGTGATATTTGATAATTATGTACAAGTGTTATTCTTTGGGAATACAGAGTTGGATACAAATTACATAAAACTGATTTTTTTGTTGTACTTCTTATGACCCTAAACTTTCTCCTTTTTTCAAAATATGATCTAACTAGTGGCCCAGGCTGACCTCCGACTCATGACCTACCAGCCTCAAACTCCTTAGCCATTGGGATTACAAGTGTGCAGTTCCACAATTTTCTATGAAATTATTTCAAAATAAAATATTTAATTAATGAAATACCAGTGTTCATTTTCATGCAGCTTGCACTGTACTCTGGTGGGAGAGATAAATTAGCTGGTAAAATCATCACAGATTGCTTTATTTATTTCAGAAACTCCTTTGTTAGTTTGGTTGATTGATCAGTTGGTTAGCTGGTTGATTTTTTTTTTTTTTTGATAGGGTTTCTCTGTGCTGTCCTGGAATTTACTCTGTAGCCCAGGCTGGCCTCAAACCCAGATATCGGCCTTCATTTGCCTCTCAAGTACTGGTTCAAAGATGTGTGTTACCACCTCCCAGCTTTCTTGGCTAATTTTCTTTCTAATTTTCTTTTTTTTTAATAGAAAGAGCTATATTGTGCCACATTAAACTGTTAAATGAAAAAAGAAAACTGGAGTAGTCACATGAATAGCAAAGCAGAGGTTAGGATAAAAAACAGCTCCAAGAGGTAAAAATGACACATTACAGGATAACAAAGACTTCCAATCCTAAAGATCCATTTATAGAATGTATCTGTACCAACAACATAGTTTCAGGTTGTATTAGCTAAACACTGACAGAAATGGAAATGAGAAATTTCCAAACCAACAGTTTGAGTTAGAGCCCCAAAGCTCTCGTTCAGTAATCAGTAGGACAAAATCAGAACCCCCTCCTCACAGGAAGGAATCGATCAAGCCAATGTTAGAAAATGTGGTGCAGCCCCTCAGACAACTGCGTCAGCCCCTCAGACAATTATGGTACACAGTAGATTTATGGATTACACTCCGTGCACACAGAACCTGGCCTCTTCATGTGCCCACAAGACAGCCCATCAGCACACACTCAGGGTAACAGAGCCGATCTGAATGTCTTGTCCCCAGAGCTTTCTACCACTCAGTACTCACTTCATTTCTGTTTTCTGTTCTGCTTTATGTGTTTGTTTTGTTTTTGTGTTTGTCTATTTGACAAACTTTTGGTTTTATTTTTTTGCTCTTTGGGTTTTTTGTTTGTTTTTTTGTTTCCTTTTAAGTTTTTGTTTGTTTTCAGGACAGGGTTTTTCTGTATAACAGCTCTGGCTGTCTTGGGACTTGCTCTTGTAGACCAGGCTGGCCTCCAACTCAAAAAGATCCACCTGCCTCTGCCTCACAAGTGCTGGGATTAAAGGTCCCTTCCTCAAAAAACTAATAATAATAATATTAAATTAAATGCCTGGATGATCTTGCCATGGTGGGTATAATGCAAAAGGACAACATACCCAAGACATGTACACAGCTGTGTCCATCAACGCACTGTTTACAGAAGCCTACTTAGCGATGGATGAGCAGATAAAGCAAACGGGGTCTGTATATACTCTATCCCTCGGCCATAAATGAGGGCAATTATAGCAATTTCAAGAAAAATAGATAGAACTGTAGATCATCACATTAAGCAAAAGTATCAGACTCAAAAAGGAAAATACCATGTCTTTTCCTCACAAGTGAAACTTATGAAACCAGGCGGTGGTGGTGCATACCTTTAATCCCAGCACTCAGGAGGCAGAGGCAGATGGATCTCTGTGAGTTCGAGGCCAGCCTGGTTTACAAGAGCTAATTCCAGGACAGGCTCTAAAGCTACAGAGAAACCCTGTTTTGAAAAAAGAAAAAAAAAATGTTTTACCCAACACCAGGAATTGAAATCTCATAACTTAAATATATAGATTATTAATTTAATTTTAATATGTTGAAATCAATTATCATATATTTGAACTAAATTCTGAAAATAATCTTTCTCTGTATAAAGGTCTCCTCATACTCACTGGGCCAGGGAAATGCCATGAACACAAAGGTGCTTTCCCAGGGCAAAGCTCATTCATTGCAAGCTGGATGTGTGGCCCCTATGATTTCCTCACGTTCGGAAACTCGACAGCATAATTAGTGGTAGTGAGGGACCGCGTTCACACCCTCTTCTTAGGGGAAAAAGTCCCTCTCAAGAGAAAAGATGGGGTCGGTCCTTTGCTGCCAAACCCGACAACCCGAACCCCAAAGGAGAGTGACTCCCACAAGTCAACCTGTCTCCCACACATTATCCATGGTATGCACACACTCAAACATAAACTAATAATAAAGGAACGTAATAGAAAATATGTAAACAAAAGGAAATCACATGATATTGACAGTTTTGGCACTGAGTTACCGAAAGTGTTTAGGGTAACTGGCCTTATGAGTCTTGCGGGGGGAAAACATGGTTCATGGAACCCTTCAGAACAGAGAAAGAAACCAACTTGCTTCTGAGAATATTTGTGGAAATAAATGCCAAATTGGGGGTATTGTCCATAAAAATAAACCAGCAAAAAAAATCAAAACTAAAGTACCAACTTCCCACTACTAGGAGCGCCCCAGCGTCTTTCTCCCAAAGAGATGCTGTCCATTTACTTATTGTCACTTAATGCTAGATGTAAATTTCTGGCTGGGCAAAGGTGGCACACGCTTTTAATCCCAGTACTCAGGGGCAGAGGTAGGTGGATCTCTATGAATTCAGGGCCAGCCTGGTCTACAGAGAAAGCTCTGGGAGAAGCTCCAAAGCTACACAGAGGAACTAAAACTAAAACAAAAAGCAAACAAGCAACAAAAAAAGTAAATTTCTGCTACATGTCTCCTCCCCAATAAACCCCATGCTCACAACATTAGAAACCATTCATTTTATCAACCACGACTTTAATTTTTTTTCTTTGAGCTGCTTGGGAATCTGACACATTGTGTTACCCTTTCTGGACAAACCCCGTAATATGTTTCATGGACCTGAGATTAACACCAAGATTTTTTTTCCAGCAGGCTCTTCACAAATGCAAACACTAACCCAACTGGCTTCCTGCCTTAGCTTCCTCGATTTATCCGGCCCTCTGTGGATCTCTGACCTGCTTTCCAATTGTTTACCCTGGCCCTGACCTGGCATTCACGGCCGTAGGGCACAATTTCTGGCATTTTCCCACAGACTCCACCCACCGCAACTGCATACCAAGTTTGTCAAGGAAGAGCATTCGACCTCAGAAGACTGGAAATGGATGTGGCTTACTTGGTGTTCCGACTTCAAAGACTCATCAATAACATCTCACATGTCCTGAACTCTGCGTTCAAGGTTCTCTACTAAAAATGAGGCATTTCAACAACCATAGATGAGATTCCTATAGTTATGAAGGGAGGGAACGACCAACAGGGTCTTACAGAACATCTGTGATGTGCCATAGAAATCACACAGAAACAGAGGAGAACTGGAAAGAGAGGATAGGGGAGGAAAGACTCCTCAGTGGCTCTCAAGTCAATGTGAAATGTCAATGACTTAGACCAACCTGACTCCATGATTGCTCCAAGGTCGGGGCAAAGAGCACCATACAAAGACTTGAAGGATGTGGCTGGAGAGTAGCCTAAGAGGTTAAGAGCACTTATTGGTCTTGCCGAGGGCCCAGTTTCCATTCCCGGTACCCATATGGTCCCAACCACCTGTTATTCCACTTCTGGACACAACACACTCTTCTGACTTCCCTGGGCACTGGGCACACATGCGTTGCACATAGACAAGCAAGCAAAACACTCATACATATAAAATAAAATACATAAATCTTCAAAAAATAAAAAGACTTGGAAAATAATATTTGACTTGCCATTTCCTGGGTTTGGGAACACAAGACGATGTGCTGGCCTTTTGATTATGTTGGCAAATTGAGTTTGGGCTGTGAGGAGTCTGAGATGTGTGTGGGATAGATATGAGGTCGTGTTCAACATGACTAGAGGAGAGAACTCCATGAACTAGACTTGTGGAGTTGATAGTTGCCAGCACACACAGGTGTCTGAGTGAAGGAATTGCTCCAAGATAATATGAAGTGACGGGACAAGAAAGCAAGGTGACCTTCTGGAGACTCTGTACCCTGTACTGAGAAAAAAGAGCAGAAGAGGAGCCCAGAAAAACAGCCAGAGATCACTAAAATGAAAAACTAGGCATTACATTTGTTTGAGGGGGAGAATCAGTGTGGCTGAGTGGGTGTGGCATGAGCACCACAGTGTGCTAGTCGGGAGGTCGGAGGACAACTTGTGGGAGTCGGCATTCTCCTTTCACCCTGGGGCTGGATAGTGAGGCCTGTTCAGCGAGCACACAACTATGAGTTCGCTGGGAAGTATGAAGATGCTCTTGGGACCTTGGTTCTATTTGAAGAAAGCAAAGCGTTGAACATATGGGTCAGAAGAGAATGATAAGAACAATCCAGAAATAGAGATGACAAGACAAAGACTCAGCATGACAAGAACTTCTGACAGAAGGGAAGGAAGGAAGGGAGGAAAGGAGGGAGGGAGGGAGGGAGGGAGGGAGGGAGGGAGGGAGGAAGGAAGGAAGGAAGGAAGGAACATGGCCTGAGTAAAATGGCTTTTCATGAAGGATGATGGTTCTCCTCCAAACTGGCCAAGCTTTGCAGCCTTCGGCATGGAAGTGAAGATGAAGCAAGAAGCGGTAGCCCCAGCCCATAAGGAAAGGGTTCAGAGCAGATGTGCAGGAAAAAGCTCAGCGCTTGGAAACGGGTCTGCCTTGCTGCTGATGCTCTACCCTCTGAGACAGGAAGTTCTCTTCCCAGAAATTCAAAAGGGAATGCTTTTCAAAAAACTAGTCATGACTCACTGTGTGTGTGTGTGTGTGTGTGTGTGTGTGTGTGTGTGTGTGTGTTGCCCTGGTTGTCCTGAAACTTGCTATATACAGCAGATTCGTCTCAAACTCACAGAGATCAGCTTGCTTCATGCCTGGATAAAAAGAAAAAACCATCACACCTGGTTCGTTTTTTTTAAATACTATTTTCTGAAAGATTATAATATCATTCCATCGCTTCTCCCTTCCCATCCCTTCTTTCCCATTCTCCCATGTCCGTCCCACCTTTCAAATCCCCGGCCTCTTTTTCTTTAACTGTTGTTATGAAAGCACGTAAATACAACCTGCTCAGTCTGTATAACATTACTTGTGTGCATATGATTATTTCAGAGCTGACCATTTGGTATTAGATAACCAATTGGCGTGCTCTTTCCTGGGAAAGACTGTTTCTCCCAGTGGCAGTAACTCTGCCTGGGGTTGACGCCTCACTGAGGACTTCCCCTTCCACCCTAGCGTGTCTTCAGGTGTTGTTGGTGAGATTTCATGGCTGTGGCTTCTCTGACATTTCTAGGAGACAGAATCTTACAGCAAACTTCAGTGCCTCAGGCCCCTACCATCTCCCTCTCTCTTCTCCCACAGTGACTCCTGAGCTGTAGATGTAGAAGTTGTGTTTTTTGGTGCATCATTTGGGACAGGGCTCCACACATCTCCATTTTGATAGATTGTGGTTTTCTGTCATGATCTCTGTGGCAAAGAGACATTTCTTCGGAGAGGGCCAGTCATGAAGTTTTAAAAATAAGTTTTATATGAAATAATTGGCTGTGTGGCTTTTAGGTGACTCACGACTCTGTTGTTATTGTTGGCCACGCAACATATTTCCCAGTTACAGCACAGCATCATACCAGACTCACACGGGGCCAGGCATAAATTACATTTTTTAAATACAAAATTTCAAAACAGGTATTGTAGTGTGTGCTTATAATTTCAGCATTTAAGAGGCAGAGGCAGATGGGGGCAAAGATACTATTCAAATTCAGGCCAGCCAGGGTTGCAAAGTGAGATTCAGTCTCAAAACAATAACCAATAAACAAAAGCAAACAAGAAAAAAAAAAAAAAAAAAAAAAAAAAAAAAAAAACCGGAGCCGGGCGGTGGTGGCGCACGCCTTTAATCCCAGCACTCGGGAGGCAGAGGCAGGCGGATCTCTGTGAGTTCGAGGCCAGCCTGGTCTACAAGAGCTAGTTCCAGGACAGGCTCTAAAAAAGCTGCAGAGAAACCCTGTCTCGAAAAACCAAAAAAAAGAAAAAAGAAAAAAAAAAAAACCGGAAGAATGCTGCTGTGATTCCTGGACTTTGCTGGCTGGCTTCTGGCTCTCTTCCTCTCCTTATTTTACATAATCCTATCTTCTTGGGGCCCTGAGCTTCCAAAGCAGAACAGCCCTGTTGGTGACTTCAAAGAGGAAGTTGAGGCTTCCTCTTTGTACCTTTAATCTCAAGATCCCAGAGGCAGAGGCAGGTGGATCTTTGTAAGGTAAAGGCCAAGAGGGCCTACACAGAGAGACCTTATCTCAAAAAGGAAAAAAAAGAAGAAGTAAAGTTTTACAGGAAGGAAGCCAGATAAATTCTTCCTCATCTTTTCAGAATAACTCTTAGGAATAATACTTCACCTTCCTTCTGATGGCGCCCGATAACTACAGTCTTGCTCAGCCCTCTCTTGACAGTCTGAGAAGGAAACCCACGCAAGGAGGAAAGCCAAGCAAAAAAAAAAAAAAAAAACAAAAACAAAAAAAAAAAAACTGCAGAAACAGGTTGAGGTAAAACCATAGGAAGTCTCCTAGCTTGACCAGATTTGGGTCAAATTGTGTTTCTTCCCAAGCAGAGCCGATGGGTAGAGAAGTGCACTGAGACCCAGGGCAAGGGAAAGATGGAGTGGGGATCCCTAAGATTTCTTGAGTGGTTCCCGGAAAGTAGGTAATGAAAAGGCCTGAAATCTATCCAAAACGTGACAACCACAAGGCCTTGAAGGAGCTGTTTGCAGAGTTCCAGCTACACGGTCCACACCGCAGGGCTAGAGCGTTCAGTCATTACTCATTGGCAAAGTTTGACTGCTGTAGAAAGGGGAATGCGAGGCTGGAGCTAGAGCAGGTTATAGTGGAGGTGTTGCTTCAGAAGATGAGAGCTAGACAGCGGGGAATCTCCAAGTTTCTTATCATCATCATCTTGTTGTTACTGGCCCTGAAACTCATAGGAAATCTTGATGGAGATAGCTTAGCAGCTCAACTGGAGTTGGTGGTCCTCCAGGATTTACCACTAGGGAAAACCTCGGTGTGTCTCCTCCGGACCTCTGCAGTCAACACACAAGACTCAAAACAGGCAGCAGGTGCCAGAAGTAACTCATTAGAGAAAACGGAAGGGCTTGAAGAAACGTGGGCAGGAGGCCCATCAGAAGAGTAAAATGGGGAAGCAGAAGGATTCACAGAGGAGGCTAGAAGATGACTTTTTAAGAAAACATTGAGTAGGATGCTATTGGTTACCTAATTTAGAACAGCTGAGGGTTTGGCCTGGGGGTACAGCTCTTACAGAGCAAGGAGAAGGCCCTGGGCTTAATCCCTACCACTACCACCCAGAGAGAGAGAGAGAGAGAGAGAGAGAGAGAGAGAGAGAGAGAGAGAGAGAGAGAGAGAGAGAGAGATCCAAGTGAAAACATTAAATTATAGAACAAGATATGTGACTTGCTCTCTCATGAAATTTAAAATAGGTGGAATTATTTGTATTTATCAAGAACAAGAGGGTTGAGAATGTCTGATGTGACATTTCAAAAAAAGGGCAATTTCATGTGTGACACACACTGCTTTGTAAGGTGGTTTCATAAGAACATTTAATACGTTTTGCATGAAAAATTAAGTACGTGAAGAAAAACACGTCAGTTGAAAAGCAGGAACTAAATCTGTACCAACCATCATTTCTCCTAAACAGGTAAAAAACAGAAAGTTCGTAAGCGTGAGCATTTTTAATGTCCTAACCTCACATTATGAATGACAAGTGGGTATAATTCTGTTTGCTATCTCTTGGAGCATTTTTAATTTGATTGGTTGTTTAGATATATGCAAAACTACTCATATTAAGTCGAATTTACCCAAAGTAACTTTATAGTCACCACTTGGCTAAACTTGACATGCTAAATGTTATGTTATTATTTCTTTTATTTTTTGAGATTATGATATAGTTACATTGTTTCTTCCTTTCCTCCTGCGAAATCCTCCCATATCTTCCTCCTTGCTCTTTTTCAAATTCATGGCCTAAATAGGTGAGTACAGCCTGCTCAGTTACTTGTGTGTATGTTTTCAGGCAGGGCTGACCATTAGGTACTGGATTACCCATTGGTGTGCTTCTTGCAAATAGTGAGGTTGCTCTAATGAAAGTGGCTGCCATCCATGGAGATATTTGCATGTGTGAAACACACCGTGTGAAGCTGGAGAAGGAAGGCAAAGCCAGACAAGCATGGCTGAGAAAGCATATTGATGGGAGGGCCATCAATCAATTCAGCTGAGTTCCCTGGTAACTTGGTCATTCACCTTAAAAGCCAGAAAAAAAGTAGGGCACACAAATCCCAGTAAGACATTCGGTGGTTTAATTAAAAAGATATTGATGGATTCAATAATCAGGAACCCAGCAGATGGATGTAGACCCTGACACTGTGGACCCAGGGCCAAACCACTTCTGCACCTTTTATAGAACCACAGAAGCATTTTCAAAGCATCCAGTTTGTTTATTCTTCAAAACTATCTAGCTGGGTGGCGGTGGCGCACACCTTTAATCCCAGCACTTGGGAAGCAGAGGCAGGTAGATCTGTGAGTCTGAGGCCAGCCTGGTCTACACAGAGAAACCCTGCGTCGAAAAACCAAACAAAACAAACAAAGAAGAATAAAACGAGAAGAAAAAGAAAAGCATCTTTTCTTCATTCTTTGGCAATTCCATCTATGTATATAATGTGCCGTGGTCATATCTACCCCTAGCTTGTGTGTGTGTGTACTGAGTTCAGTTAGTGTGCCCTATAGGGTTTATGGAATAGTATCTGGTCTTGGCTCAGCCTGGGGCAGGTAACAATAGCTACAACGGTCATGGCATGTCCAGGAGACAGGATTTCATAATACCCTACACACACACACAAAAAAAAATTACCATTTTATAAATGTGCTGTCATCTCTATTTCTCTGCCACTAAACCACAGTCATTTCAAATCTATCCTCTCTTTTAAATCACACATGATTAAATTATTCCAGCAATGCCCTTTAGCCATAAGCTATCAGTGGTTCATTAAATGATCAACCCTGCGCATCGATTACTTATCAGTTCTTAACTACAAAGGCCAATTTTTACGTTCCTTCCCTCTAGTTAATCTCGCAGCCCGTCAACTGTCACCTTCTCAATCTCGTGTGGAGAAATCTCCCTATCCACGAGATAAGCAGGATTATCTACTACTTGTGTCCCGCTGGGACTATACGTTTGAGTCATCCCGAGTCTGGAACAGAGTAACAGATATATTTGATTGGGTCCTCCATTTGAAATAGAGGCAATTCCCAACAGACAGTGATCTGACTTATAATTCTCACAACCCAAAGAAAGAAGTGATCTTTATTCAGTGGAAACCATGCTGTGACTGTCTCCTGTCCATTTCTGCCTGACACAGGGATCTGAAGGGTGATGCGTGTACATACATAATACATAAATGCATACATGCATGCATACATACATACACAGTGTTGTGCCCAACTATCAGGAGAGTGAAGCAACCTGAACATGTTTCTGATAGGTGGTCTTCAGTAAGGCAAATTCATTAAATGCACATGGGTGGGATGCTGGGATCCAACCAGGGCCTCACGAAGGCCACACAGACCCTTTACCACTAAACAGGGTAGAAAAAAGCAAGTGAAATGGCCCAGCAAGTAAAGGTGCTTATCGTGCAAGCCTGGCGATCTGTCTTCAATACACCAAACCCAGGTAAGGTGGGAAGAAAAACCAAACCTGTGAAGTTGTCTTCTGACCTTCACACACACACACCTCAGCATGAGTGCCCTCCTCCACATCATGGGTACACACACAGAGACACACACACACACGAGTTACTAAACAAATAATAAAAATTCAGGTGTTCTTTTGTATACAATGAAACTATGTCATAAGTGGAAAATATATAGTATGGTATTTACAGAATTTAAACCGCCGCAGCTTCTGAAACCCTACTTGCCATTAAAACCCTGCAAAACCAGCCCTATCAGTACAGAGACTCTGGACTAGCAAAACAGCCCGGAATTGAAAACCTCTGACCCGGGTCTTGGAGTCTTGGATCCATTCCAACTAAACAGTATGAGAGGGGAACAGACAGAGAGGCAACCGCCTGGAAGAAAATACAATAAGGCATAGCGACAGAAAATGTGGCTCAAACAATTTCGGTCTGTACTAATCAGCACTCATTAAACCAAAGAACACAAAGCACTGTTTCCAGAGGGATATATATATATATATATATATATATATATATATATGTGTGTGTGTGTGTGTGTGTGTGTGTGTGGTGTACGTATATATATAAATGGGGTATATATATATATATATTTATATATATATATATATATATATATATATATATATATTCAATAACCTGTGCAGGAGTGAAAAGGTCTACAGCACCTCTACTCTCAGAGAGCCTGCCAACTCTGCAGATCAACAAACATCCAAGAAAATCAAGTCTCTTGTCTTAGTGTCAGATGACTTTTATTTCCAGTTTGGGGAGTTATTTTCATAAAGAAATGAGCAAGCCAAAATTATGAAACATTTTTATTTAAAAAAATAGAGGACTGGGGGGGTGCAACTCCATTGTTAGGGTGCCTACTCAGAATGCTCTAAACCCTGTGTCTGGTCCCCTGATCACACAAAATAAACTGTGAGGGCAGATGCCAATCTATAATCCCTGCACTCAGGAAGTAGTGAGAAGATCAGAAGTTCAAGGCCATCATCAACTACAGAGAGAGCTTGAGTCCAGGCTGGGCTATTTTGAGGCTATATTTAAAAGAAAAAAAAGAAATGAAATTTAAAAGCACATTTTCCCCCTTCAAACATTTGACTCAACAGAGTCCTTAAACGTACATACTTCCAGAAGTTACAAACATGTAAACAACATGCCTCTTGAGTCCAGCACAATAAAACTGAGCTAGAACTTCCAAACCAGTGAGGTTTTGTCTCAAAAAAATAAAAAAGGAAGGAAGAAGAGAATGGAAAAAAAATAAAAAGCAGTGCTCCCTAGGAAAAAGTCATATTCAAATAAAAATATAAAAAATACTTTTTTTTAAAACCAGATGTGTTGGGGCATGCCTTTAATCCCAACACTCAGGTGGCAGAGGCAGGTGGATCTTTGGGAGTTCAAGGCCAGTCTGGTCTACGAAGTGAGTTCCAGGACAGCCAAAGATACACAGAGAAACCCTGACTTGAAAAACCAAATATGCATATACATACATACATATAATACACATATGTACACATATACATATACTTTTAAAATAAGATGGTACAGAATGAATTCAGTTTTTAAGAACAAAATTTTATAATAATCCCATCCGAAGTCCTATTTTACATTTCATTAAGTGTGTGTGTAGGCACACATTTGCCAGCCATGGCAAACGTGAATGTGGCGGTTAGAGGAAACTTTTGGGAGTCTGTTCTCTCCTTCTATTACGTGGGGATCGAACTCAGGTTTTTAGGCTTGGAGGCAAGCGCCTTTACCCTCTGAGTCTAACAGCTTTGGTGTTTGGCATGGTTGTACGAATTTCCTTATAGCAAATGCATTTCTCTTATTCATGTACTTGTCGTCATTTGTGCTTAAATTCTGGATTGTTTGTTTTGTGTTGCTTTACTTAGCTTTATCTGTCTGATTATTTGCTGGCAAGCTGGGAATTAAACTAGGGTCTCATACATGCTAAGGAAACACTCTGGCACTGAACACAGATTCTTTTCCATCTAGCTTTTAATCTAGAAAATTTGCTATACCAAGCAGCGGCCGTGGGGAAGGAGCACCACCATTACTAATTATGAACACTTCAGCTTTTAGCTCTGCTAAAGCAGCCTTTGTTGGAAGGCAGTGAGTGTCACATGTTCCCAGCAAAGCTCTGTAGCTGAGACTTTGCTTTGAAAAAAATTCTAATAAAGCTGAATATTAACTATATGTTGTGATTAGATATCCATAACTTTGTAAAAATTGGCCTAACAGTGAGAAATTGTCTCCAAAGAAATCAACCAATGGTCCAAAAACAGGAACCCAAAAACACAGGTTGAGAACAGGGCCGGACTCACTTGTTTTGCTATCCTTCTGAAGGTGATGTAAGAAGAAACACAGAAAGCCACGGGACAGCAAATTTATGTCCTGGTTAAGGGCTGAGAAAATTGAGGAGTTCTGGGATGAAACTCTCACCTAAGCAGAGACACGCCACTAGCACAGACCCCTGGGGCGGGAACATAATGTTGCCTGTTCCGACTTAACACACTGACTTTTACAGAGAGGGAGAACATAGAAAGGGGTGAATCAAGGCCACAGCTCACCCCCAAGCCCTTCCTGCGCTCTCCTTCAGAGACCCTAACGTGTGCCCTTTCTGCTATTTTCAGTGGAAAGGATAATGCTTTCCCTCTCTCTCTTTTTAATGGCTGTCTGTGAGTTTAGCCAGAATGTGTTTATCTAAACCTTGGGCTCTTGCTTAAAGCATCAGCCTAGGAGGAAGCATCGACATGACTCAGAGGGTGTCAGCACTTGTCATGGGAGCATGGTGACCTGAGTTCCATCTCTGGAGCACAGACTGAAAGGAAAGAACCATCTCCTCAAAGATGTCCTTTGACCTACACACACACACACACATATGCACACATACGCATATGCACACATACGCATATGCACACACACACACATGCTTAGGCGCACACACACATGCACACACACATATGCACACATAAGCACATGCACACACACATGCTTACGCGCTCACACACATGCACACACACATATGCACACATACGCACATGCACACACGCATGCTTACACGTGCACACACACATGCACATACACATCAAAGAACATTTCCACAGAATAGTAGCGATTCTCAGGCTGGAGAGACAGCTCAGCTATTAAAAGCACTGGCTGCTCTTCCAGAGGACCTAAGTTTAATTCCCAACACCCACATGGTAGATGACAACTGTCTGTAATGCCTGTTGCATGGGACCTCACACACTCATACAGACATACACACAGGCAAAACACCAATGTACTTGAAATACAAATAAATAAATTAAAAAAAAATAATAGGCCGGTGAGGTGGCAAGCACCTTTAATCCCAGGACTCGCAAGAGGAAGAGGCAGGAGTGTATCTCAGTGTGCTCAAGACCACCCTGGGCTACAAAGCAAGTTCCAGGACAGCCAGGGCTGCTACACAAAGAAACCCTATCTTGAAAAACCAAAAAGAAAAAAAGGAAGAGAGAGAGAGAGAGAAAGAATGGTAACAATTCTTAAATGTAGTCCAGTCATTTTTGATTTGAATGATCATTTCTTCCTACACCATTAAGTTCTCTTTAAAAAAAAAAAAAAGCAAAACATCCGTATCCTTAAAACAAGATGCCTGGAAGCCACGCGTAGGCCTCAGTAGCCACTGCTCCATCTATTGGTGGGCAGTTTTGGGTGCTGTAGTTAACCAGTTTCTCCTTAGCTCTTCTTTTCCACTTGGTATAATTCAGTAATGGGCTGGGCTCTAAGAAAAACAGAACCTAAGACGCAGTCTTATAAGACAGAATCCCAATTTGAACTCAGAATGCTGACAGAGTGTCCCTGTGACTGCAAGTTTTGTCCCCTCAGCACGGGGCTCCTTTTCATGTCATGGGAGAGTTCAGGGAGGGCACATGGGAGAGGCAGGGACAGTGACTAGAGGCAGGCATCAAATTTCAAAACTGGGGCACTGAATTGTTCTTACAGCCCCCAAATTAAACGCTGAGACGGGAGAGCCTGCTGACTCAGAGAGCACTTGAAAGACCCAGGCGAGGTCCCCAGACCCCATAGCGCTGCCATTGGTAATCAGGACAAACAGCTGAAGGAATCAAACCAAGAGGTCCCAAACCAGGGGAGAGGCTGAACCGTACGGCTTGTAATCAAACAGGAAAAGAGGGGAAACTTCTTCCTATATACCAGGAAACAACAAAGGCAGGCAGGCATGCGTTGTGAGGATCCAGCGTCAGGGAGGCAAAAAAAGAAAAAAGAAAAGAAAAGCAGCTCTTTCAAAACAAAATCTTTCAACTCGACACAGTGGCGGATACACATACAAAAGAATAAATTTTCCCCGACTCAGTATCATTTTGTTTTTAGCCACAAACACACTAAATAATGTGTGCTAGTGTTTCCCATTCTGTGAAGCAAAGAGAAAGAAAAGTAGTTTATATTTTATATTCTTGGCCTTGATTTCTAACTTGAGAGTTTTGAAAAGCATCCACTTTGTCCTAACCCGATGCACAAAGTGATGTCACGGAGTGACATTGGCATGCGGATCAGGATGAAAGTCAGAGGCAATCTCCAACCAGCTATTCACTGCCCTGTGGTTCTCTTCAGGGCCAGGACGAAGGGCTAAAAGGGGAGAAGGGAGAAGGGCTTTTCATTCTTGAGTTGTGCCTTGCAGACAAACCCCAGTGCTGTTTGTAGGCCTGAGCTGTCTCCCTTGCACCCCTTACTGCCCAGATGACTGGATC
This sequence comes from Arvicola amphibius, assembly GCF_903992535.2. Lineage (NCBI taxonomy): Eukaryota > Metazoa > Chordata > Mammalia > Rodentia > Cricetidae > Arvicola > Arvicola amphibius. The sequence continues at coordinate 20,526,140 of NC_052059.1, forward strand.
TGATGGAACCTAATTCCCAGAAGCAAAGACTCAGGGCACAAGGCATCACTTCTGGGTCAGAGACAGCTAGCCGACCAAGCGCCTGTCGCCTCCAGGAAGTGTGTGAAAAGAATGCGGGTCTGTGGATTCAGTCCTCAGGCAGCTACATGCCAAGAGTTTCCCAAGCACGGGAGAGTCAAAAGCATTTATTGGTGTCTCCTGTTGATAAGAAGCCATGATAGCAAGTGCAGACTCTGATGTTAGGAGGAGGGAAGGAGTGATTAAATCGCGCGGTAAGCCGTTTGTGACTGCCTTAAATGACAGGTTAGTGACAGGACAGGTATTTCCAGGTCCTTACCGCACAGCAGAGTCCTGCAGGGAAGTTAAAGCAAACTAGGCCAACACAGCTTTTCCGCCTTACCTCATTTAGCCAGCCAGTCAAGGCTTTCCGTCCCACCCCATCTCAGACGCAAGGAGGTGGGGGGGGGGGGGTTGCAAGGGTGCAAGGGGAAACAGCATAATGGAATTATACTGGTCACTTTCTGTCTTGAAGGGAAGATGCCAGCTTGTGTATTTATCCCCGTTCAAGCACCTGCTTGGCATTTCAGTGTGTGATATTTCACGAAAATACATACAGCTGACAACAGACAACCACTGGTATAATAAAGAGAATCTGAGAAGCTCTGGCACTAAGTTGCTTGGTTTTCTAAAAAAACCCTCTCCTCCGTTCTCTCTTAAAGGTCTTCGAAGAGAACAACTCATAGGTTTCCTTCTTGCATTTTTTTTTTTTTAAATTGGTTCCCCACACTGGCCTCAAATTCTGAGTAGTCAAGGATGACCTTGAATTTTTAATCTTGTGCTTCTGCCCCCTGACGATTGAAAGTTATCTGTGATTCTTGAGCAGGGGGATGCATTTGGGGTGAGGAAAGATACTGGCTTATGTATGTATATCCATCTTCACAGCTGCTCAGGGTTTTACCCTGTGATGTTTCTATGTTGTAGCTGTGTGTGGTGACTCGGACCTGAAATCCAAGCACTTGGGAGTTGAGGAACTGAAGCAGAAGAACCGCCAGAAGTTTGAGGCCAGGCTGAGCTACATTGTGAGTTCCTGGCCAGCCTGGGCTACAGAGTAAGCCTTCTTTTCATCATGTCAAAAACCAAACAGCTAAACAAAAAGTCTGTATCATCAACGAATCTTTCCAGGATACCAAATATATACTTAAGATGTGGGTACAGAGATCTTTCACTGTCCAATACAATCAGCAAGAAAATATCGGAACTTCTGGAATGCAGATGATGCCAGATGTTTGTTATCTTGAAAGAAAAAGACTTCATAAATACCAGTCACTACCTGGAAGAGCATCCTTGGGGCCAGTCCTGGTCCTCAGTGTTTTCCATACACTATCACACTTCATCTTTACAATAAGCTGCAGGGCAGGTGTAACTCTCCCTACTCTGCAAGGGAGGGATGTGAGTTTCTAACAACGAAGTACCTTATGTAAGGAATTCTCATTAGTAGGTACGCTAAATTCAAGTCTCCATGGCTGTGTGTGTGTGTGTGTGTGTGTGTGTGTGTGTGTGTGTGTGTGTTCCAAGCCACTATTCTCTTACTTCCTCATTAACAGGATCAGCAGGAGAGAAACTCACTCTGATACACCCTCAGACAGGAGGCTCTTTGCAGAATTCTCCAATTTCAGAGTTCTCTCCTCCACACACTATGATTTGGTTGGTTGGTTTGGGTTTTAGCTTTTCGAGACAGGGTTTCTCTGTGTAGCCCTAGCTGTCCTGGAACTTGCTCTGTAGACCAGGCTGGTCTCGAACTCACCAAGACCACCTGCCTCTGCCTCCCAAGTGCTTGGATTAAAGATGTACCCTACCACTGCCCTGCCTGTATTTTATTTCCTTCCATGTTTCAGACCAGGACTCATGTAGCTCAGGCTACCCTGGAATTCACTATACAACCTAAGGATAACCCTGAGCTTCTGATCCCACCTCTCCAATACTGGGAATACAATTAAGTACTACACTCAGTTTTATGCTGTCCTGGGGACCCAGCACCTCATGTGTGCAAGGCAATCACTCTGTCAATTAGCCCCTTCATTGTGTTTTAATTACTTCAGTATCGCAGACATTAATTTTCTCAGATATCTAAGCTCAGCTACCTGACAAGGGGTTTGGAGAGCCAGAAAAAAAGTAAAAGAAAGCCAAGACTGTCACAGTGGGATTTTATAATATTCATCTTCTTTGCCTCTGTAAGAAAAAATATACAAGTCAGCCAGACAGTGGTGGCGCACGCCTTTAATCCCAGCACTTGGGAGGCAGAGGCAGGCGGGTCTCTGTGAGTTCGAGGCCAGCCTGGTCTACAAGAGCTAGCTCCAGGACAGGCTCCAAAGCTACAGAGAAACTCTGTCTCGAAAAACCAAAAAGGAAAAAAAAAAGAAAAGAAAAAATATACAAGTCAAAAATCACAAGTAATACGGTAAAACATAAGGGATCGGTGGCCTGGTTCAGGCGTATCACTTGCCTGACAGTGTCGAATGTGCTGGCTCCTTCAGCTGTGCATTGGTCAGTTCTGCAGCAGCGGCTGTCTTACACGGACGGAATTATGCCTTATACTCACTCCCAGAGACAGAACCATGGTGGTGATAAGGCCTATGTTAGGAAATATACCAGAAATTAGTCAAGAAATGAAGTTCTCTTGTGTTCGTTCATACTCTAGGGTTACGTATCAATCTGGATGTGCCCTTGGGGCAGGGGTTCTAGATTAGTCCACACTAGAAAGACAACCAAGTTAATCTTGACTGAGTTCCAGACATCAAAGATTGCAGAATACACATCCAAGAACACTAGAGGAAGCCGTGAGAAGCAAAAATCAAATTAGCAAGTTGTGTTTTGTTTTTTCGTTTCTGTGTTTGGAGACAAGCTCTCTCTACACAATCCTGGCTGTGCTGGAACTCACTTTGTAGACCAAACTGGCCTGGAATTGAGATATCTTCCTGCCTCTGCTTCCAGAGCACTGAGACTAGAGGCATGTTTAGTTGAGACGGGGCCTTGCTTTATGGCTCTGGTTAGCCTGTTACTCACTATGTAGCCCAGGACGGCCTCGGATTCAGGTCACTCTTCCTGCCTCTGCCTTCCAAGTGCTAGGCCTATAGCTCTGTACAACCATGTCAAGTCAGAATGGACTGGAGAGAATGCATCCCGACTCTGGCGGACTACAAACCTGTTTGGGTCTCCCCTGGCCCCTGAAATTCCCTGCAATGTCAGTATTCAGAGATTTGTAAAGATCGCTATTTCCAGGGGTGAAATGAACAGAATAGAAAAGGGAGGCAGGTGATTTCAGAATAGAGGTCTTATCAAAAGGACAAGTGCGAATTGCGAAGAAAGAAGTCCAAGCCAGAGAGAGCTGCTTCCTAAGACCAGCAACTGATGGAGCCCATGGGCAACCAATGTTACTTCACCCTTGGCAGCAGAACAGAGTATTTCCTTTCATTTTTAAAAGTGACCGTGCATGCACCTGGAGTGTTACTCAGTGGAGGGCCCCTGCCCAGCATGAGAGAAGTCTTGGACCTGTCGTCAGTGTGCAGGCAGTGGGTGCTGAGAAAGGGATAAAATTGAAATAGAATCGTTGAAAATCTGTTTAAAAGAAGTCAACATCATGCACACACACTCCAGAAGATGCCCCTTGCTCCTGTAAGGAAGCTACTGCCTTTCCCACCTTGCCACTCTCAGGCAGAAGAGTGAAGGCTTACTCTCAAAATGACAAAGATGCCGAGTCCCTGAACTGAGGACCCCAGGTATAGCAGAGAACGGGGGTTCATGGTAAAAGCAGGCAAGAAGATGAATGGCTAGCGTGTAAAGGTCTGGAGGTGTTATGTTGTGTTTGTACCCATGGAGGTCCGCTAAGGATGCTCCTGCGAGAAGGCCTCCCCACCAAACTGAGAGAGGCAAGACAGAAGATCAGAAACCGTGTAGTCAGCTCAAGGGAGATACCAACAGGAAAAGAACTACTGTAAAGCCTCAGCACTACGGTTGTGTTCCAGGAATACAGACTCCCGCGGCAGCTTCAGAGACCCCAGAGAGAGATGTGTCCAAGAAGGGACAGACTCTCTGAAGCCTTGGAGTGTCCTCACAGGGAAGCTCACTTTAGACAAGAGCCAAGGAAATCCAGAAATGGGGGAACAGGGTAAAGGGGCTGGAAGGGAGCGTGACTCAGTGGGTCAAGTCCTCGCCACATGCCATGAGGACCTGAGCACCTACTACATAAAAAGCTGGGCCCAGCAGCACACTTTTATAACCCCAAAGCTGGAGGGGCAGAGACAGGAGGATTCCTGGAGTTCAAGAAACCTCCGGGTTCAGTGAGAGACCTGTAGCAAAAACTAAAGAGTGACCAAGGAAATGGCAACCTCACATACACACACGTATGTGAAAGTGCACGTGTACACACACACACACACACTTGTGCACATACACGAAGAAGCTGGGCATGGTTGGTAGTGAGTACATGCCGCAATCCCAGCACCAGGAGGTTGAGGCAGGAAGACTGATGAAAGACTGCAGTCAGCCTGGGCTAAGCCGGAAGTGAAAGGGCAGCCTGGACTGCACTGTAGGAGTAAGGCAGTCATGTCCTCAGCTGACTTTTTCTAAATGGTTGAAGAAGGGAAAACAATCGTGTCTGCTACCTAACCCTGGTGTAATAAGATTCACTTTGCCACGAGGTCCCAATTTGGAAGATGCTGAGGATTAGACCAAATTATAGAGTAGGGCAGGTGAGGAGATGGGGCGTGTGGGAGTTTGAGAATGGTCCGAGGGAGATCCTGCTCTTCTGTTCTAGAGCAGGAAGTGGGCAGATAGCAGCCTAAAACGCTGGCTGCAGCCACAACCTGCAACGGTTATCTACTGAAATGCACATACCTTCCAAATGAATCAGCGGAACATTTGATAAGGGACTGTTGCCAGAGGACCAGAAAACAGAGGGAAGACGTGCTTGTTACTTTTCTCATTGTTGTAGCAAAAGACTCGACCAAGCCAGCTTCAGGGAGGGCTTGCCTGCACTCCCAAGTGGGGGTGCAAACTATCGTGGTGGGGGAGGGGAGCAGGCGGGACTCAGGCAGGGCAGCCACTCTGGGTCTGGTCACTTGGCATGAGCAATGAAGAGGCAGTGAGAGATGAGCAGTGGCCGTCTCATCTCCCCTTTTTCTGGAACCCTAGCTCAGGGGGTAGGGTCACATATTTAATGTGGGTTTTCCCTGCCCAGTCAAATCTTTCGGATCTGTTTTTTCTCTGAAGAATCACAGCTCAAGCAGGAAACCTTCCCATCTAAACTGTCACATCCTGTGACATTTCCCACTTTAAGATGAATTTACTATGAAAAATATAGCAAAAAAAATATTTTTTTTTTTTTTTTACTATGAAAAAGAGGCAATTGGCATGCCTACGGAGAGAAGAATGTGCCAATCTAAGTAAAGGACAGATTAGCCACGTGAGAGCCTGGGATGCTAGAACAATTTGAAAGGGGCTTTAAGCCTGTTGTGGTGGCGCATGCCGATAGGATTTGCTGAAGAAGGCAGAGACAGGAGGATCACGAGTTCGAGGCAAGCCTGGGCTACACACACACACACACACACACACACACACACACAAAGGGACTTTAAATTCAGAGCTCAAGAAAGAAGAGGATTCATAAAGCAAGGACAGGACCTCATAGAAGGGAGGGGAGTATCTGTGTTTGTAAAGGAGCTAAATGAAATTCTAGAAACGGGAATATATTACTGTGCTTTCCAGGAGACTTGAGGATGTGTAAGGAACATTTACTTGAGCCCCATGTCAGGACCTGGAACAAAGTATAGTTTATAAAACCCACCTGTACTCAGTTAAAGTCCTCAATGGAAGCCCCCATCCTTAAGCTCTCGTGAGAGACGAACAGTCATTAGCTGGCTAACTCCTGCCTCTCAAAAATGCCAACAATCGTGTTCTCAGCAGGAAAACAAGTAAACCGAAGGTGACGAAATGACTGCCAGTCCAAATGGCAAAAACAGAAATGGAGGGCAGAAGCCTCTGAGACTGTGAGGATGGAGTAACTGCCAGGCAAAATGCAACAGTGCTCAGGCTCATTGCATTCTAAGGCCCATGAGCTTCGTGCTTCTGCAGAATGACCATCCAGCCGGGCAGTGGTGGTGCATGACTTTAATCCCAACACTCGGGAGGCAGAGGCAGGTAGATCACTGTGAGTTTGAGGTCAGCCTGGGATACAGAGTGAGCTCCATAACAGTCAGGACTGTCCCACAGAGAAACCCTGTCTCGAAAAAACAAAACAAACAAACAAAAAAACCAAAAAACAAAAAAAGGAAGATGACCATCCAAACTCTCTATTATCTTTTCTAGAAAAAAAAAATTACAATCCTCTCCTCATTTCTATGCTTTATTTTGCATTTGTGAATATCTGTAGCCCTTGAAGCATTATGAGGTTTCTATTTGTGCTTGGGGGAGCTTGGCAACAGAAGTCCCCATTTCAAACAAGGTGGACGGTAAGGACTGATACTAGGGGTGTGCACTGTGGCACCCACCCATCTGCCTGAGGGCCAGGGGTGCCAATGGAAGGAAGAGAGGTGGGAGGTTGAAGGCTACCTGTAACGCCTGCATCACTCTCTATGGTACAGTTCGTGCTACTGTACCGTTCACAAGCCGGTCAAGGGCCTGGAGATTAAAGGAACACACGAGACGCGGGTCATCCATGAGGAGAGAATGCCTAATGCTATTTATTCAAGCTTAGGAAAAACCTTATATACCTAGCTGCTGTGCAATGGAAATCACCCCAGGCAGGTGGGAAATTACCAGGCCCAAGATGGAGTAAACAAGGGCCATATTGCTAACCACCAGGGGGGCAGAGGGAGCACAGGAACAAAGGAGATGTTTTGCCAGAGATGTTTTGCCAGAAACTGCAAGCTATCCTCAATATGAGCTCCAGGAGGAGGAGTAGACCCGTGGGCCCTACAGCTACTACATAGCAGGTACTGGGCTGACCCAGAAGCACAGTGGTCATGAGCATGAAGAATGAGAGAATGAAAGTGAGGTATAGTGGCTCGTGTCTGTAATCTTAGCCTTCTAGAGGCTAAGGCAGGAGGATTGCCAAGAGTTTGAGACCAGCCTGGGCTACGTAGTAAAGGTTAAAAAAAAAATAGGACCACAGGCAGGCAGTGGTGGCGCACGCCTTTAATCCCAGCACATGGGAGGCAGAGGCAGGTGGATCTCTGAATTTGAGGCCACCCTGGTCTACAGAGGGAGTTCCAGGACAGGCCCCAAAACTACAGAGAAACTCTATCTCGGAAAACCAAATAAATAAATAATAAATAAATAATAAGGCCATGTCCTTATGTGGGGATATGTGTGCCCATAGGCCGTGACGCTAGAAAAGGAGTCCTGAGAGGAGGAAGAAGGGGTTCTGTGTCAGGGAGTGGGGAAGACAATAAAATACATTTTTATTTCACAGGTTAACTGGCATACCTCAGGATTTTTCTTTTTCTTCTTTTTTTTGGTTTTATTTTTCTTTTATACATGTTTCCATATCTATGTGTGTATATATATTTTTATTATTTTAATCTGTGTAGGTGTGTGTATGTGTTTGTGTGTGTGCATGTGTTGGTATGTGCACGTGGGTTCATCGTGGCCAGAGACATCAGATCCCCTGGAGCTGGAGCTACAGTGGTTGTAAGCTACCTGATGTGGGTGCTGGGAACCAAACTCAAGTCCCCTAGAAGAGCAACAAGTGCTCTTAACTGCTGAGCCATCTCTCTGGCCCCCAAATCTCAGGATTCTAACACCAGTTTTCTGGTCCCGTGCAGTTCATGGCTTGTTGACACACAACACATTCAGGGTACAGAGTGGGGAGAAATGCTCTGGCCAGAAAATCCTCATCTTCCTCTTCACAGGACTGCTTTTGTCTCACATTATTTTAAAAATAAATAAATAAATAAATAAATAAATAAATACAATCAGCATTAAAAAGTCACAGTTCCAACGTGCAAGACACTTCTACCTTAGAGAGCAAGAGAGCAGAAATCTGTACGACACTTAGAATACTCTAAGACATGTAAATGACCGGAATAGTATATATTTCAAATTGTTTACATTTTTGTGTTTGTAGGGGGCGGGTGTGTATGTATGCCACAGCACACAGGTGGAAGTCAGTGGATATAAGTCTGTGGGATCAATCTGTCACCCGGTGTGTCCCACGTCAAACTCGGATCCTCAGGCTCGGCAGAAGTGGCCTGTACCCACTGGGTCACCACACTCTTCCAGACAGCCTATTTTATATGAGTCCAGCAAAGGATGGCGAGACATCAAACAGCTAAAGAAATTGGGTGGGCCAAGAAAGGAGATCTTGGGGACAAAGGGGCTCATAGGAGAAAGGAGAGCAAACCTTTAAAGGGGTTGGCTGGAAAACCTGGTAAGTGTGCTTCCATTAAAGACTGCGGTTTATAGCCTTGGCTCTGCTAATTTTCCAACTATTTGGGAGGTGTCAACCTCTGAACCTTGTGTCAACTTCCTTATCCTTCAAATTAGGGCTAGAAACCATTGATTCGCAGTCTTTCTTTGGGGCTAAATAAGATAATTTATGTGACACTCTTGGTGCCCTTTACAATCCCAAAAAGTCAACAAATGTCAGAAATACCCCTGTGTATGATTCCATCTGAAGCTGAGAAAATTGTAGGAGATGTAATTATAGCCTTCTAGAATGTGAAGAGGGTTTTGAAAGAAAGATGATAACTGTTTTCCCTGTTCACAGAGGAGATAACCCTCCCCCCCCCAAAAAAAAACTGGATTTAAACTAATAAGATAGCAACGATGGCTTTGGAAGCCATCTTCCAGGGCAGCCGTTGGAAGACAGACGGTTATCTCTTTGGGCACCTTTTAGCAGAAGCCTATCTAAGGCCAGAGTTAGCTCTTTCTAGTACTATGATGATAGGATTCTGTGAATACATAAGTTGCTATTTGCCAATAAAAACTTCCTCCTGTGTGGCCCTTTTTTATCCAGTAATGATTTCCTGTTCCACTCTGGCTGCCGAATGCTTCCAAAATGTAATCAGTGTGTAGGCTCCTAAGTCAAATTGCAAGCTTTAGCCCGGGTGCCTAATGCTCTGGTCGTGCGCGGCAGGGTTTTTAAGCCAGCCAACATTTAAGGAATCCTGGGTTTTTAACCTCAGCTGGAGCTTGGCTGGAACCTCTTCCCTCTGCAAAGCCCCAGGAGCAGGCAGCAAAAATCCTCTTCCCCAGCCCCTGTGTGCTCATCAGAATCAATCCGAATACTTCCAGGGTAACAAGAAATTTCCTCCAGCCTGAAATCTAACTTTGGGGCCCCTGCTCAACCCCTTCCTCTCTTTAAAATCGACACCAAGAGCATCGGCCTTGTTTGCTGTCTGTTTCCTTCTGCAGCAGGGTCTCTGTAACCCAGGCTGGCGTGGAACTCGTCATGCAGCAACGTAGACCAGACTGGCATCAATTTCACTGTAATCCTCCTTCCTAAACATCCCAAATTCTGGGACTATAGACATGGACCACTGTGCCTGGCTCAGTCTTGGCCCTCTGAGAAACTTAGAGGCAGGCGGATCTCTGTGAGTTCGAGGCCAGCCTGGTCTACAAGAGCTAGTTCCAGGACAGGCTCTAAGAAAGCTGCAGAGAAACCCTGTCTCGAAAAACCAAAAAAAGAAAAAAGAAAAAAAGAGAAACTCAATTCGGGACAGGGCAAACAGACATCAGCTAAACTAAGGCAAGGGAGCGGAGCGAGGGAGGGTCAGGTCCTCCTTCAGCTAATTTGCCTGAAGCCTAAGACTTCCGGGTGTGATTCCTCCACCAGTCTCTAAACCTGGCCTGGCAGGCTAATGACAGCCTCCTGTGCCTGTCTTTCATATCCGGATCTTGTTTATCTCGCTCCTAACTGCAGGGCTCTGGTAGAAAATGGGATACTCTCTCTTTCTCAGTTTGGCTCCCCCTGGAATTCCCAATCTTGGTTAGACCTTGCTCTCGTGACAAAAGAAGGCTCCAAGCAGGTATTTTGCAAACGTTTCCTCTGTGGCCACTCCATTGAGAATGTGTGCTCCTCGTACTTAATCCTGCAGGCGCGCGGTGTACAGCAGCGCAGTAGGGCTGGAAGAGGGACTGGGCTGCTTTACCCTAGGCAGAATCACCATCATCCTCTCTAGGCAGAGTAGCCTTTCTCTGCTCACGTGTTTTAACCCCGTCTTGTCAGGCATGAATCCACACACCTACAATCCCAGCTCTTGGGATGCAAAACCAGAAGGATCATGCCAAGGTCGTTTTTGAGACTGGTGAATTTGAGGTCAGAGATCCATGGGCCCCCTGTCTCAAAGGGAAAAGTAAGTAAACAAACAAACAAATAAATAAATAAAAAGACTCAGAGGCTGATGAGATGGCAGGTGAGCTCCCTAGAGAACCTGCTCCGTACCTGACCTCCACACACTGCCCTCCCACACAGATCCCACACAACGCACACTCATAATGATGACCAGTATAACAAAAAAAAGTTAAAATCATTTAGCCCGGCATAATGACAAACCCCTGCATCTCAGTGCTCAAGGAGCTGAGGCAGAAGGACCACGTGTTCTAGGCTAGCCTGAGCTCTGTAGTAAGACTTGTCTGGGGAAAGAAATACTTATTAATAAAAAATCAAGTTTAAATGATAGATTAAAATTTCTACTGCTCAGTCCGGGATTTAACAGGCACCATAGCAGAAAATTGACACTCATGCAGGTTGATGTTAATCTCACCTTGGGTTGCTGCAGAATAAGATACACCCTAGCACACATTAAGAGTGCACCAAGAGACCCGTGTTCACTATTCTGTCCATCTCCAGCACAAGCCTTCTGGAGAGATTCGCACTCCCTCTGGATTAGTGGATCCGATTCCAGCCAGGCTCCTGGCTCACGCTCTCATTCCTGCTTCCATGTTTGCTACATCTAGTTGCCAAAAAATGATTCCACAGTACAGCTTTCATTATGACCTTTGGTACTTAAGGCTTAATAATAATGATTTTTTTAAGTGAATTAAATTAAGTCTAAACTCCTCTGCCTGGTTATACAAGTCCCTATACTGTGGGATCTTCCTTTTCCCTCCCAGGGTCACCAAAACTCCCGTCTTCCTGCTGAGTCTCACCCACTTCACATCCTAACACAATCACAGGGTCCTTTGGCCAGTGTTCCTGCAGGAAACATTAGCCTGACGGTCACCTTCTGATGAAACTTTCAGAACTCTTGTCAGGACCCACAGTCATCACTACCTTCCTTCCGTGGCCTGGGGTCTGAGCACAGTTTACCTCTAATTAAACGCTGCCTTCCATCCTCTGTTCATTGGCTCCTGTGTCTGAGTTTCATCGTCTCAAATAGGTTGTAAGTAACTTGAAGGTAGGGGACCACATGTTAGACTTTCCTTCTTAGTAAATCTAGACATGCCTCTGACATAGGCACTTACATCGTCTTCATCCTGTAGCTGGAAATCTAAGCAGATTGCCGAAGAGAGATCACAGGACTTGTATATGAGGGGTACACCCCAGTAACCCACACTCGGAACATGTGCAGTTCAATTGACCCTAACTTTCCTGTTGTCTAAATATCCCAAGCATTACCCAACCTTCAAGGAACAGGTCAGGGGATTGAAAACACTGCCGTTTCTGAGTTACCTTGAACTTGTTCAGGGACTGAGGGGGTTGGAAACACTGACTTCCACATTCCTAATCCCTGAGACTCAATCAGAAGTAGTGATAAGGGATACAGGCCTGCTGGTTTCTCCTGGATCTCTGTGAAGAGCTGGTCTTTTGGTCTTGCGAAGTTTATACAAATGATGAAAGAAGCCAGTAGGAGATTTAATTACTCTCCCGTGAAAACCCAAAGCCAGCCACCACCACACAGTATCCCTCTGTAAAGTTACCATCCCAGCGCTCAAGTACTTTGGAATCTTTGGATGAAAGGAAACCTACGTGTCCAAGACACTATTATTACTGTCATAAATAATGGCGCTTTGGGTTTTATCAAAGGAGCCCAGAGAGGTTCACAAACATTAACTAATTAGTCCTTTAAACTGTACAGAAAACCCACCATCCTGTGAAGTAGGTGGACTCAGAGACACTATTATCCCCATTATGTGGCCGGGAAGACTGAGACACATGAATTCATTGATTTATCTGAAGTCACATGTAGGAGTCAAAAACGGAAGCCATGTCCCCTGACACCTGCTTTGAAGGGGCCACACTGTCTCTTGCCTTTTGTGGTGTGTTAAGACCAAAGGAAAGGGTTGATTTCCCAAAAATCTTGGGAAAGTCAATGACATCTAACCTTTTGGTAACTGTCAGGTAATGAAGAAAGCAGACCAGGGGAAAACAACAGCTTGAAGGAGAGCCGTGTGCGGAGCATGGCTTCAGAAACACGGCTTTCATCAAAACTTTCCAGCAGCAACCAGGGACCCGGAGGAATCTGATATTTAATCATCTCTGTTCTGATGGTTTGAAACAAAGAGCTATAATCCACTGAGTTTTAAACAGAAACCAGTCTAACAAGTTCTATATTTCTGAACTCTGCTTCCTTATTTTTCCATGTTCTCGGGAATCTTTTAAGCATTTATCCATGTGATGAAAATGTCACATGGAAGATATAAATATTACTCTTTGGAGACTCTGCATTCTTTCTGATTCAAGCTTGTAGTTTAATATTAATGTAATTCAAGAAAATGACAAGGAGCTGTCTCCAAGGAAACAGGTAGAAGAGGGGGAGAGAGCTAGGAGACTCCACCATCTTGTTGCGATCCACACCATCCATTCCCCAAGAGATGAAAGGCTCGGGGTACACACACAGCAGCCTGTAAGAATCTTGGCCAGTTGCATCCTCAGGATACGAAAGTCATCATCCCTTGTACTCCTTCCACAACTCCTTAATTTCAGAACTGCCTTACGTAGCAATGTATTGCTCTGTTGTTTGCCCTTTGTATATAGGATGGTACGATTCGGGCCCACCTAGGAGGCTCAACAGGTCCTGCTAAGCACACCTGACGATCTGAATTCTACTTCCAGAATCCATGAAAGGTAGAACGACAGAAGCAACTTCACAAGGTTGTCCTCTGAAATCCACGTGTGTGCAATACCAAGCACATGCATGCATTTCAGTGCGCACACACATCATACACAAACATACATGCACATACAATAATCATAACAATTTATTTTTAATTTGAGATTATATCATTCTATATAAAAGCCAGGCACGGTGATCCTTGCATTTGGGAGGCTGAGGCAAAAAGATCACTTTACATAAAAATTCCCTCTCAGAAATCGAGGTCTTTTGAAATGTCCTTACACAGCACCAGACACCTTTTGGAAGTTGAAGGGTTACACAACAGAATTTTCTAGCAACATTATTCAGCTTCCTTCCAAAGGGTTTCAGTCATTAGTTCTTACTTACTCATTGTGACGACATTTTCTGTGCACCTTGCGATACCTGTGTACTCGTGAAGACAAATTAATGAAACAAAATGATTACAAGATCTGGCAAAGGAGCCCTCATGGGCCTGTATGTCAAAAACTAGATTGACAAAGAAGCTTCGAACCCTGTTGCTCACTTGCCGATCAGAGAACCATGGGTAATTTACTCTACTGTGCTTAATGTTTTCTTATAAAGAAAAAAAAATCTAAACAGTCTTTACGCCAGCAGGAAAAATGTCAGGCATTTGTGAGGCTAAACTATGCCACTCTGCTCGCTTGAAAGCCTTTATAAAATGGAGGCTTTATGCAAAGCCAAAACAAAATAGAAAGAAGAAAACACACACAAAAAAAATCCTGATGAGTCAGTCCCATAAGCAGCTTCATCAGAGGGCTTCTCAATAATCCTCCCAGTAGCTCTTCTCTGGGCAACACCCAGAAAGCAGCCGCTTTCACCTTCCCAAAACACATTTCCATCCACAAAAGGATACTTCTAGAATGCGATACAGTCTTCTCTCCGCAGAATCAAATTTAAAGAAATGACAACATTTTATTTTGGAAATAAATTTTTTGTTACTATGGAGTTATCTGGGCCGAGTTTCAGTCTGGGCTGATAAAAGAAGGGGGAAAGTAACCTATCAGGATTTAAGCCTTTCTTCAAACCAAGCAACCTGTTCAACAGCTTCTTAATGTGCCTATCAATCATCTGGCGATAAGAAGGGTTTGCATTCAGAATAGCTGGTTGCTAAAATAAATATAAGTTACTATAACTAATTCAATCAACAATGGGACCTCAGAGGTCAGCAAAGGAATAATCAAACAGCAAGTATGAATAGGTTGTAATTTTTCTGAATAACAAATGTTCCTCTTGTCATACAGTGTTAAGAGCTGCTTGAAACCCTCAGGTACATTTAGAATGTATATATTTACATAGGAGGGGTCTCTGTGTGCACACCCAATCAGAAACCCACGAGTCAAACATTAGTGGTCCATTCAGAAAACATATCTCTCTAGGGCATTTATTTTTTACCAGGTGACACTGCCACAATTCATAGAATCCGATAGAAATCAAATAAAATCACAACCTCCCTGTTTAAACCCAGTTGTAACAAGACCACTTCAGAGTATTTCATAAACCAGTCGATATGTTCAAACTGGGCAATTTCATGGTTTCCCAATTTAAGTCATTCTGTTTGCCTTGGAGGGGAAGGAAGGTATTGAACCCTGAGCTGCTTGACCTATGAAGACAAAGGGGGACAGCATGGTCACCTATAGCCCTCCTCACGTTCACAGTCTGGCCAAAATGGAAGATCGAACTTTGCTGTTTCTGAGTCTTTGTCGCTAAGGCTCTTTTGTCTCACTTGTATCAGTGGATCTGAGAAGAGAGATTGGAAGACTAAACGGGGTTCAGAATGAAGCAGAACAAATGGGGTAAAATCAGAAGACAGAGGAAGTAACAGTAGAAACACCACACACACACACACACACACACACACACACACACCTGCCTTAGGGACACATCCAGGCATGTGGGCCAAAAGTGAGTTAAACGTCTTTCTTTAGACACAGTTTCATTGCTAGAGCATCTTCCAAAGCCTTTAAATGACGGATTGCCTTAGCCTTTCCTTGATCATAATTTTGAGGAATTTGAGAATTGAATAAAAGATGAGCACCATGAACCAGGGAACAACCGGCAGTGGCTGGCATCATCTATTAGTGACGGGAGCCAATAGGTCATTGTGGGTTCCTACAGAGAAATGCAGAAGGGCAAAGATTGTGCCAGGAGGTAAACATTTCAGAATGGTTGGCACTGCGATTTCCGTAGGAGAGGGAGCTGAAAATCTTGCCTCGTGGCATTTATGAAGGAAGCAGCTGACATGAGATGACTGTTAAACACCTTGCTATGAAAGCAGAAATGTCACTCGACATCCAGGATCTTCTCTGGAAATTAGATTTTAACGGGTTTTTGATTGTCACCTTTCTTCTTGTTGCTTTATTTCTCACTCCTCGGAGGGATTCATTTTCAAAAGGATTTGCTTAAGCTTCCCCCTCAGAATGCAACTTGCAAATACAGGTGCAGCTGAATTTTCAGTATGTACAATCACCTCACCCAGCGCTGTCGTTTGCATGCAGAGAGTCTTAGCTCACCAGGCTGTCCAGGCCAAGCTACCTACACTCCAGGGTCCCACTGATGCATTCCAGAAACCATCTTCAGCTACCTGAGCTGAAACCCCATGTATCCTGTATCCTCCTGGAATATAAGTATGGAGCCTGAATTCTAATAACTATGAATCTGGATCTTAATTTACTCAAGAAAATCTGTTCAGAAGATATTTTCCTGGACATATATACATATATATATATATGTGTGTGTGTGTGTGTGTGTGTGTGTGTGTGTGTGTATGTACACATACATATATATGTATATATATTTAGTAATAGCTATGGATTAATGAATTGCTTTTTTATCTTTATTTTTTTTTATTTATTTGATTTTGCATATTGAGACCTGGTTGTCATCAGTCAAGAAGAACTTCCCGAATGCCTAGTACATGCCTAGCTTTCGCTGGAAACAGAAAGAAATGAGAAAGGAAGACTGATATCACAGAAGTCTCAGTTATAAAATAGCCACAAATAGTTGAATCTGCCTAGATGCAACCTGATGGTTAAAGATGAAAAATTGTAGGCCTGGGTTTGATGGTGCATCCTGTCTGTCATCCCAGCACTCTCCAGAGAGTCTGGAGTTTAAGCCCAGCCTCAGCTACAGAGGGAGCTAAGGCTAGCTCAAACTTGGGAGACCCTGTTGCACATACACCCACCCCTCACCACACACGTGCTCTAGGTGTTGAGATCCCAATAAAGTTCTGTGTCTAAACTAAAGGAAGAGAACACAAATGGAGCAATGAAAAGCTCCAAAAAATAGCAATAAGCATCTTCTTGAGGAAAACGGGACCATTGTTAACATTGTATTTGAAGCTATCCGCGGAATCTGCATTCCATCGAACTGAAATAGGATTTTAAGCATTGGATATCCTTCAGGTGAGCTTTATTATTGACGACCTAAAACTTACTGCACTTTCAATTGATTTAGCTGCTATTCACAGACTGTGAGAAGTTTAGTATCTCTGGCTTCCTGCAGTGGCGCCATTGCCTATAGCACTTCCTGTAACACCCCCCAACCCATCCTCCCCTCCTCCGCCCCTCCCCGCTCCTTTTCTTCTCTCACTAGGTTTAAACTATGACAGTTGCTTACTTACAGCTGTCTCTCCGTTAAAAATGTTTTGTGTTATTTTTCAGGCACTTTGTGTGTGTGTTTGGTGAGTTGGTTGGTTGTTACTGGCTGTTTGTGGTTTTGAGACAGGGTCTCACCGTGAAGCCATAGCTGGCCTGGATCTCTATCTGTAGATCAGCCTGGTCTTGAATTCACAGAGCTCCATCTGCCCCTACCTCCTGGGCGCCTGGATTTCCAGGCAGGTGCACCAGGCCCCATTTCCACTTTTATTTTTTTTGAGATAAGATCTCTCACCGAAACTGCAGCTCATCAGTTTGGCTAGGCTGACTGGCCAGAGGGCATCAGGGAATCTGCCTGTTTCGGTTCTTCCCCCTCAAGACTAGTGTTTACAGGCTCCTAATAGCATGCCTGGTTTCTTACTGGGGTTCTAGGAGAGGAGTCCTCATGTTGTCCAGTATGCACCTTGCCAACTGAGCCATCTCTCCAGCCAATTAAAAAAAAATGTAAGAAATCTGAACAGATTTCATCTTAGCCCAGGGGTGTTTATCCCTATGTATTTTGTTTTGTTTTGGAGACAAGATCTTACTGTGCATCCTTAGGTAGCCTGGAAATCACTTTGTAGACCAGACTGGCCTGGGCCTTGTAGTGATCTTCCTGCCTCTGTCTCCCCAGTGCTGGGACTCTAGGCATGAGTCACCCACCCTCCTGGCTAGCCTGTTGGTCCTGTTTTGCCTCTTGTAAACGATTCTTTTCCATTATTTTTTTTTAATGTGCATTCATGTGCCACAGAGCACATATGGAGGTCGGAGAACAACCTTGTGCTGTGGGTTCTTTCCTTCCCCTTTGACCTAGTGTCGGCGAGCCAGGCGGGCGGTCCTCTCAGAAAGCCCCATCACCAAAGGAGCAATTTCCCGGCAGTTAAGTTTCACTTTTAACTTCATATGCACTATTATATGGAACCCATCATAACTCAGTAAATCGATATAGCCCATCATGATCAAAACAAAGTAATTCGTGTTTCCCTTTCCCTAGATATTTATAAAGTACTTTTGATGTGTGGTACTAACTATATATACTTATTCATCAAGTCAGCTGGCAGAAGGCTTTTCTCCTTCAACATAAAACTTGTGTTTCTTTTTTGGGGAGGTCAACAGAGACCCAAGTTGGTCTTCAACGTACTATAGAGTCGAGGATGACTTGGGACTGTTGATCCTCCTGCCTCCGCTCCCTAAGCGCTAGGATTACAATCACCTGTACCCACACCTAGCTTCTCTCTATTACATCCTTCATAATAGCAACCTGAAAACATCTGCTTGATACTAGCAGCAGCGCTCAGAAAGAACTGGATGCAACTGGCTTTCTGCTTAGCTCGTGTATTTTCACTTAACACTTATAACTTGAACTATTAAAAAAAAAAAAAAAAGAAGGGCCTGTGAGTTGGCTCAGCAGGTAAAGCTCTTGCTGACAAACTTAAGCACCCAAGTTAGGGCCCCATGCCCACTTGGTAGTAGGAAAAGAACCAATTCCTGCAGGTTGTCCTTTAGCAACTTCCATTTGGGCACTGTGGCACATGCACTCCGCTCCCCAGCCCCACGCAGAAGTAAAAAACAATGAATGGATGAATGGATGGATGAATGTAATTTAAAATTTTAAGTTCTAAAAAGTGTAAGGTCTCCACAAACCCTTGGGTCATTATAAACGAATGTCACCAGGGCTAGCACATTTCAACACATTGTGAAGTTACTCTAGGGGCCTCCCTGTATTGTTAGATTTATCATGCTCCATTGTAAAGTGTATCTGGCCCTGCCAGTTAGATTGAGACCTTGTGAGTGCCGGACAGTGCTGGCTTCAGATCAGGCTTCCAAAAGGATGACTCATAGCTATCCAAGGAGTAATGAGCCCCTCTTGTTTCGGGGCAGTGTGCTGTGCTGTGTGGCTCTCCCACACCTGCCTCCCCCCTTCTCGGTATGCATTCTGATATCTCTCCACCTTTCCGGGGTGGGCCCCCACGTGTGTGTGTCGTTCCCCCCCCCCTTCAGCCTTCTCTCTCCCCTAGGGTATCTCATGGGGACATGTGACCTTTACTGACCATTCTGAGCAATGCTAATCTTGATATCCTTGCTTACCCTCTGGTTGTTGAAGATAGTCCACGACTGTTTCTTGTCCCTTGGAATGACCTCTGAGGCTGATAGCAATTCCAAGACTGTAAGATAAAGGAATTCAAATTGGAAATTCTTGCTTTTGATAGAAATGATAGAACAGACCCTAGACTACTGGAGTCAATCTGTGAGTAAGCCCTGAGAAGCTCTAGATAGGAGAGAAAAATGCATAGATAAGGCTGAAGGATGGAGTTGGGCAAAGCACGTGATCTTTCTCCCAGTCTTCACCAGAATTTACAGTGAAGGGGTTGTACCAAGAGTTTTGACTAAAACAGTTGTGAATTCCAAATTTCTAAGGCCTTTGAAGCCTGCATGGAGCTCCAACATATCCCAAAATTTGAATCCGGTCAGCTGGAATTAAGCCAGGAATATAGATGATAGATGTCTCCCTGGGTTACCTAGGATCCACCAGATTCAAGACACAGGACCTAGATAGACATGGATTTTTTTTTTTTTTTTTTGAGATAGGGTCTCATATTGTTGGCTTTGAACTAGCAGCCAACAACTTGCCTTAGACTCAACACAACTTATTTTAAAAGCCAAGCTCGTTTTCCTTGGTGATGAAGTCTACCACCTGAGTTAAGCTTACAGAAATGAGGTCATCTGGGGCCACACAAGAGTTCAAGATCAGCCTGGGACACTTAGGGTCTGTTTGAAACACAGAGTAAGACTGTCCTGTCCTAAGGGTCCTGTTGCACACAGGTCTGGAACAACTTAACAGCTTTAACTTTTAGGCCTAACTTAGGTGGTTTGTAGTAGGTGCTCAGAAGCACAAATGAGGAGAAGGTAGGGAATTAAATTTAGCTGGGAGCCAGGCTTGTTGGCTCATGCCTGTAAGCCCAGCTCTGGAAGGTGGAGGCAGGGGAATCAGGAGTTCAAGACCATCTTTAGCTATGTAGCAAGACCAGTGCAGTCAGGTCTGCTTTGAGACTCTGTCATGGAAGAAAACCAACCAATCAAACAAAAAAACTAACTCAGGTGGGAAAAACTAAACTTAAATCTGATTTTAAAGGATGTTCAGTGGTATCTTTTAGTGAGATTAGTGGCATCATCCGAATTTTAAGCACGGGAAAGAGAGACTTCAGGGTTCCGTCGCTGTTGTTTTCTGAATGGGGACAGTGAGGTGGGTTTGAAAGACACGGATGTAATTACAGACAGACCTTAGACTGAGCACCGCAAAACTGAGAGGCAGGCACTCTCCACACTTAGCCATAGTACCCAGCCATAGGCTGAGCTCTGTTCCAGGGCCATTGGTTCAAGGCTCACTGTGTCTCATCCCTTTGGAGAAAGAGCATCCTGAACTTCTCTGCTACCAGTTAGGAGCAATGGAATGCTTTTGTTATTTGTTTTATTTTTGTTTTTGTTGTTGTTTTTGTTTTTACAGAAGATCACCAAGAGCTGAGAACCTTGGGTTTTGTTTGGTTTTCGAGACTAGGGTTTCCTAGTAGCTAGGGAGTCAGTCGCGGAACTCACTAAGTAGACCAGGCTAGCCTTGAACTCACAGAGATTCAACTGCTTGGGATTAAAGGCGTGAACCACCACGGCCCTACTGAGCGTTGGAATTTTGTTTGTTTGTTTGTTTGTTTTTCAAGACGTAGTTTCTCTTTGTAACAGCGTAGCTGTCCTGGAACTAGCTCTTTTAGACCAGTCTGGCCCAGAACTCACAGAGATCCATCCACCTGCCTCTGCCTCCCAAATGCTGGGATTAAAGGAGTGTGCCACCACCACCTGGCTGAACCTTGGACTTTTTAATTTAAGCTCTAGGTTTCCGGAGGGTGGGGTGGGGAGAGGGGCTGATGAATAAAAATGAGTGAAACCAATTAATTTTTCCAACATAGCACAATTTAGGTCTTCATGACCTTTCTTCAGGTTTTTATAGTACCTCCTCGGAACCCCAGACCTCCAGACTTTAACCCAGAACCCAGGAATAGTTGCTCATGTTCAGAAACATTCCATGGCTCCTAAGACTGTAGAAATGACTGATTTACACAAACTTGGTGTCTAGATTCCTTTTAGGACGTAAGCGCATCATGACTTGCCAAGGCTGTCCCAGCATCCCTTTCTGCGCTTACTCCCTTACTCAAGATATATTTAGGGGCCTGGGAATGTAGTGTGTAGAATGTTTGCTTAGCACACCCAAGGTGGTAGGTTCGAACACCATGGCCACAGAAACTTTTTAAAAAGATATTCTTTGGGTTCTTGAAGCAATGCGATGAGCCTTGAGAACACAGGGAAATAAGACAGAGCTCCTGCCTTCAAAAAGATTTTTAAAAAATTCCTAAAAAACTGAAAAATGGCATCTGAGTATCATAACCACAATAGCACAAGATCTTGTGAGTACAATCATGTACTCCAGTATTAGGCAGCTGAAGAAGGACCAAGCATGTCTGGGGTTGGGGGTGAAGGCTAGCTAGAACATCCTCAATGGAAGTGGCTTTAGAGCTGAAACTAAAGAGTGAGATGGAGTTCTCCAAGTGGGCAAAAGAGAAGGAAAAACACAATGTGTGAGGACCTACTGAGGGTCCCCTCTCTTACCGCAGGAGCCATCTATTTTCTGATAGATGAAGCGAGGCCCTTAAGATCTATTTGTGCAAGAGCTTTGTGAGGGCCAAGTGAATCAAGAAAGACAAGGCCCCCAGCAGGTAGCTCTGATGGGTACCGTCAATGGGAGCCATGGCTATCTCAGCAGGAGTAATTCCTAACACAGCTTTCATGCCTGCTCCCTTAGATTCCATCCATCCCTCTGCACAGTGCTTCTGTCAAAACCAGAACTCAGTTTCTATCTGATGAGCAGCTAACAACGGCTGACGCTCTAGGACCGTTTCTCAGGGCTCTGAGCTCCATTCTCAGGACTTAATGTGACTGACTTCTTTACAATGTCCCAATGATCCTGAAGGAAGAATTCTGCTCCTTGGTATCTTTGCTGTGTGGGAAGGTGTTGCTTACCTCCCTACCTCTGTCAATTGTTCAGCAGGCAAGAGAAGGCAATGACTTACAACTCACAACACAGGATGATTTACCCGTGATTTGATCAGGCCAGGACCAATGCCATACAATGGAGTCACTGGACAAAAATACCTACATTCTACAAATATTTGTCTGAACGTGTCATCGCTGCTTCAAATTCTGTTAAAGAATCCTTCAATGAGTTATCGAATAACTATCCTGTGTAAGGAGCAAACACAAACTGAATGCTGAACCAAGTTATTTCCACTTGCTTTGACACCTTAGTGTCCCGACAATTCTTGCCGTGTCACTTCTTGGCTTTCCTGATTAGGTCAGTTCTTAATTAGTAGATTTAGGCACTGGCCCACATTAATAGAAATTAATAGAAAGAAGGGAATGAGCCCCAAATGTTCAAGACAGAAATGACACTGAGTGAATCCATACATAAGCAAAACTTTGGGGAAATGAGTCCAGTAAGCAGTGAAGGCTCCTGAGACAGACTTCGTGTTTCCCTATGCATCCCTGTGTAGCCTTCCATTCCCTATGCAAGCAAGGGTGACCTTGAATTTCTAATCCTCCTGCTGCCACCACCTAAGGCTGATTACAGGGGCATGCCACTTGGGGGAACTAAAAATGAAAAAAAAAATGACTTATACCAAGAGTTCTCAGTGACATTACAGTTGCTAGCCTCTAGTGGGCCGAGGCCAGGGATGCTGCCAAAGATCACACAACACAGAGACAGGGCCCAACAAACAACTCTCCGGTCCAGCAGATGAAGAATGCCAAGGTGGTGGGATCCCATATGCATAACAGTGGCTTGCTGACTTCTGAATGGAACTCATGTACTTGACTGTGCACTTGCCTGGGAAGAGTATGGGAGAGTGGAGAAGGACAGGAGTTACTAGGAGACTCGACATACTACTGGGTTGGCTCACTCTTCAGGTCACCTAAGAGGCCTCCTCACTCTGAAGCTATGCTGGTGTGGAGTGGATTAGAAACACATTCCTCCCAAGTGTTTAGTCTTCCATTCTGGTGGTTGAGTTGCTATGGCTAAATTGTGTTTTAAAAGCCTAAATTCCAGGTACCTCTGAATGTATTTGGAGACCATCTATATGTATATGTATGTGTATACATACATACATGCATATACACATACACACAGACAGACACACATAGACACACAGACACACACACAGACACACACAGACACACACACACACACACACACACACACACACACACACACACATATATATATATATATATATATATATATATATATATATATTGCCATGTAGCTCAGGCTAGCCTCCAAGTGATGATCCTCCAGTCTTTATATCTCAGCCTCCCATGCATTGAGGTCACAGGCGTGCATCACCACATACAGCCTTAGTGCTAGGGTATTAATTAATTAATTAATTAATTATTTTAGAGAAAGGCTCTCCTCTATTCCAGGCATGCCACAAACTTGATACATTGTCAAGTACAGTGCTGAACTCCCGATCCTCCTGCCTCTACCTCTAGAGGGTTGTGAGTACAGACACGGTTTACAGGGTGCGGGAAAGGCACACCCTGTTGTTGGAGGTAGCACTTTTACAGCTGAGTTCTATTGCCAGCCCTGAGATGGGGTCTTCACAGAGATGATCATAGTTAAAGAAGATCATTAGAGTGAGCTCTCACCACCATAACTGGCAGGCTTATAAGAGCAGGACCCGGCTGGAGATGGAATGTAGGGCGGATGGGGGGAGCCTAACATGAGCAAGTGCAGAAACCTAGGTTGGATTTCACAGTCCCACATTAAAGAGGCAGAGGTTTCCATCACAGACATGCAAGAGAAACTGTGTGCATATGACTACAGGTGTCAAGAGACAATACCTTTAGTACGCAGAACCACAAGGCGGCCAGCCCCTCTTCCCTGACAGCCAGCGAAGACAGCCCTGGCCGACTACCTACCGCCTACACTTCCTCAGTCAGAAACCGCTGCAGAGTTCAGGAATTCTGAGTTTCTCAGCTTCTGCTTTCGGCATATACATTTTCTACCTTTTATCTCCCTACGTTCCTGAGGTTAACAACAACTTTGTGAGACAGCTCAGGAGGCCTGCAGTGGTCTCTGGCCTTGAGACCAACCAGAGTTATCCCACCCTCCATCACACCAACCGATCCTCCTCTCCCCAGTCTCCAGGTGATGAAGGTGATGAAGGAAGACGTTATCAACAGCTGCCTTAATCAATTCTATTGCCTTTCCCTCCACTCATTCTAGACCTGGGTTTCTCACTAGCGGTGGCTAGCCATCTAGAGTCAATGGCAGCTTTCCAAATCCACTCATCAAAATCAAAAGGTTATTGATTGGGAGGGGGAAAAAAACCCTACAAAGTACATATGTGAAAACAGAGTTACATCTGAGCCCATGAAGAACTCAGATGCAATAGGCTTTTCTCTTAAATGGTGTCTTATTTTCTTCTTGTTTGTGTTATTGTTGCTTATTTCTTCATTTTAAATGTTGTTTCTTTGCTTCGTTTATGTGTATATGCACATGGAGGTGGGCCTAGGAGGAACTCCAGTGGCAATCAGCTCTCTCCTTCTGCCAAGTGGGGCCTAAGGACTGAACTGCCAGGCGGCGGCAAGCGCCTTCACCTGGTGAGTCCTCTTGTTGGCCCCTTGGTTTTGTTTTTCAAGACAAGGCCTCATACTGCAGCCTAGGCTGGCCTTGCACTAAAAGTGATCCTCCTGTCTCACCCACGCTAGTGCTAGGATTCCAGCTGTGCAGCAGAACTCCTGGCAAAGAATATCATAAGTGAGCAAAAGGTTTGAATGGATTTTTTTTTAACCAACAATGGTGGCTAAAAAGCAGCTGGCAAGAGTCCACCGTTTCTCAGTAGAGAAGGGCACAGCGAGCCCACTGAGATCCTGCTTCTAGCCTAGCCGAATGACTGCAAACAGGAAGACTGGTCAGGTGTTGACTCCCCTGCAGAATAAGTCTTATTCCTTGGTGCGAAACCAAGAGAAAAGGAAGCTCGTGTTGACATAAAAACGTGTTTACAAGCGTTCACAAAAGCTTTGTACTGCACAGCAAGAACATGGAACCAGGCAGACAAATGAAAGCTGTGGGGTAGGCACTTAATGGAGCCCAGCCTGCAGTCAGATGAATAAAGCGTGGGTCCATGCTGCATTTGTAGAAATCTGAAAAACAATCGCTAATACTAAAAATGATTATAAGAAGCCGGAAGGAAAGAGCACAAATAGCGTGATGCCATTGACATCAGATCCTTTAAAAGGAAAACAAAATTATACTGACAGAAAACAGCCTGCCTAGAAGTGGGGAAGGGACAGGATCTTCAAAGGCTACAATTCTGACAATTCCTTAGAGGCCTAAGGAGGCTTTGGAGTGCTGGATGCATTCACTATCTTGATTATGGTGATGACTTCATTATCTTGATTATGGAGACGGTAGACACAGAAGTTAAAATTCCACCCTGGGTGTGGTCCACATGTGTGACCAGCAATGCTAGCATTCATCAAGTTCTATTCTCGCGGGAGCTTAATTATACCCACTTTTATTTTGTTTTGTTGAGACTTTATCCCACTTTGGTTTGGTTTGGTTTCATTGGCTTTTGGTTTTCTTAAGGCAGTGTTTCTCCGTGTATCAGTCCTGACTGCCCTGGAACTCGCTTGGTAGAACAGGCCTCAAACTCACTGAGATCCACCTGCCTCCTCCTCCCAAGTGCTAGAATCAAAGGCGTGCGCCACCACTGCCCACTCTATATTCTACTTTTTATAGACAGTGTTTCTCTCAGTAGCACAACTGGCCTGGAACTCACTGTGTAAACCAAGGTGACCTCAAACTTGCTGCAACCCTTCTCTGTCTGTCCCCGAAGTGCTGCGAGGGATTACAAACTCGTACCTCCATGATCGCCTGCCATCTCCTCTTCCTCCTTCTCCTCTTCCTCCTTCTCATTTGTTTTCTCTGAGACAAAGTGTCATACGTGACCAGCTTCAAACTTGCACCTATACTCCTGCCTCTGCCTCTGAAATGTTGGAATTATGGGCGTGCATGGTCTAGTCTCTGGTTTCAGTGATGCTTTACGATGCTGGAAACATTTGATGCTAGTGAAAACAAGAGTGGAAATCCTGTTTGTGCGGCAGGCAGGGTGGAATGACAGTCTTCTCGCACACTAACGTATTAACATGGAACCGCGATCATGTGTAAAATAATCTCACAGGAAGACCATGATCTTCCATGAAACTCATCTCAGGTCCCTCCTGGGCCTTCTTCTTGTGGAAAATGAGGGACAGCTGAAGGTTATTGGCTCTAATCCCAAATAGGAAATTCAGCTAGTTGCTTAACCTTTCCAGTACTGAGTGTCGTCAAAGAGATCAGAATGTCTACTCTCGGGATGAACTCCCAAGTGGTGTAAACAAGTGTCCCAGTGGGGTCCTACTCATTGAGAATGAACACAAGCTTATAGGTCAGTTTCATAGGCAATTTTGTGTTAACTCTTCTACTAATAGAAAAGGTTGCATACCCTATTCCCTTCTATAAAATATTTAATATTCTATTGACAATATTTGTATTATAGAATTTTTTCCCCCAAAACTCTCACTACACAATATTTTAGAAACTTTGAGAACTGGTGTTTTATCCTAGAGAACTGAGGAGGTCTCAAGTCTTTCTCTTTCTGGCTCCAGTCTCCCAACCCAAAAATCACATGTATAGAATAGAGGAAAAAGGCTAAACCCCTTCTGTGGAATGCCATTCGTGACAGTATACATGGCGGTGCTCAGGTGTAAGCCAGCACTCGGTGTCAGAGGCAGGAGGATTTGTAGCCTGAGGCCAGCAAGATCCTGTGTCAAGACAAAAAAAATTAAGGAAAATACTTAATGACAAAGGAAGGTTATGATGACGTATGTGGGGAACAAAGCAGATTAAGAAGATGTGGTCCAGGTAGCAATGAATCTACAAAAGATGCTTAGGGGTGGCAGAGCAGGGACGGGTGTTTTCCTGGGGGAACCCGCCAAAGAGTAGCAGCTTGGCATCTGAGAACTAAGTGGTAGAACCATGAGTCTTTCTTTGCCTTGTCCCGCTTCACCGTATTTTGTACAGCATGTATATAATACTCCAGGGTGTAAAAAATTAGCACAGAATGTAAACTTTCTTTGAGATAGAATAAATCTCAAATAAATGACCAGACCAACCTGAAACGCCTCAAGACCCCCTAGCTCCACCTCCTTAGACTCTCCGATCCTGGGTGTGCACCACCACACCGGCTACATTAGCTCTGCCCTAGAAAGGCAGAAGGATCCTGCAACTCTTACTACTGTGGTGGGTCCAAGAGGATCCCAAGTTCAATGCTAACCTGGGCAACTTAGTGAGACATAGGCTCAAAAAAGAGACCCATCATGGTGGCACACACTATAATCTCAGTAGCCAGGAACCAGAGGCCGCAGGATTGCTCAAGAAGCTCAAAGTCCCTCTGGACTACAGAGCCAGTCAGGGCTACAGAACAAGATACTGTCTCAAAATAACAATATAGTTTCTAAATAGGCTGGAGGTGGAACACTTGTCTGGCTTTCATGAGGCCCTGGATTTAATTATCATGTAGCCCAGGCTGGTTCTGAAATTTCTACATAAACTAGGCTGGCCTCAGACTCACAGAAATCCACCTGCCTCTGCTTTTTGAGTGTTGGGATTAAAGGCTTGTGCCACCACTCCTGGACTTGATAATTATCTAGTAATCAAAGCTAAATAATGCAAGCAGGAAAAAAGAAAAAAGAGCAAGAATAGGAGCACTTGCCTGCAACCCAGCACCAAACAGCAAGAGGGTTGTCACGTATTCAAGGCCAGCTTGGGCTACACAGTAAGACCCAGGTCAGTGTGCACTGCAGAGTGAAATCCCATCTCAGAAAACCTAAATAAGTGAATAATTCAATTATTGAAAAATAGAACAAAGGGCTTTTCAGTTCTTCCTCCTGAGACTCCAAAGTCCCATATGAAGGTGGCAATGGCACACGCCCATGACCTCAGCAGCTCTGAGGACAGAAAGGGGAGGCTCTCCAGGTGGATGCCAGCTTTGCCCATTTCGTGAGATTCTGTCACCAAATAGAACGGAATGCACAAAGGTCTTGGGGTAGAATTTGGCGGTGGAGCCCTTACCTAGCAGCTGGGGGCCCAGAGCTGACGCCCAACACTGCAAAAAAGAAGTGTCAGTCATTCCTTATAGTGTTTTAGTGCTTTTTACAAAAATAATCCACAAAATCTGCTACCGGGCTTCCTCTTCTGTATCAAAAATGGCATTCAGAGCACACAGGAAAATCATAAATAATGAAGTAGCACTGGATAATGAGAACAGTAGGATTGTAGCGGACAACTCATCCGTCAGATTGCCACAATAGCGAACATTTTACTTCAGGCTGTGTGCAAATGACTTAAACATAACATTTTTAAGTGAAGGAAATGTTCAGTTGTTTGTTGTTTTTTTTTTTTTCTGCCAGGAAAAAAAAAATCTGGAGACAGAAAACATCTAATTTTAATGTACCGCTAAGTCCAAATGTAGTGCTTAGTCCAAAGGCGGTACAGCTGTTTGGATTTGGTTGTTTAGCTCAGCTGTTTTATTCTGAGACGGGCACAGCTGCCTTTTGATGTCCTCTGCTATTCAAGACTGCTATCGCAGGGCTAAAAGCAAGCAAGCCAGGGCCGTGCCTGCCCGGCTTTCGGTGAAAATTCTCCTCAGCTTTACGTCCAAACATTGCTTGCATGAGTTCTCCTCGTGGGCTTCTCCTCTCTCCAGATGTCTGCCCTCAAGAGCAGTGTTGTGGGTGGACGGATAAATCAGGGCTGGGTTTGATCCATTTCTGAGAACCTGTTCAGACTTAAGATGACGTTTGATAATAAGGACTGCTTTTTCGAGACAGGATCTCACTGTGTCATCCAATCTGCCCCAGCCTCCTAAGTGTTAGGATTACAGGCATGTGTCGCCATGTTCTGCTTAAGACAAGTGGTGGAGGGCCAGTCTAGCATGAATGAGGCTTGATAATTATCTAGTAACCAAAATCAAATAAAGCAAGCAGGAAAAAAAAAGATTTAGCTAGGCGCAAAATCAGGAATTTTGGCACATATCTGCAATCCAAAGTGGAGACACGGAGTCAGGAGTTCAAGGTTATCCTCAGCTACACAGCATTTGTGAGGCCAGCCTGGGCTACATGAGATCTCATCTCTGAACAAAACAAAGAAGCGAATGGTATTTTTGTATACAGAGGTGGTTCTGTGTCACACTGCAGAAGTGGCTTTTGATGTACTAACCTTTTAAAAGGAATCACTGCCATAGCTACCTAAATAATTACCAATGGAATAACAAAGTGTCTGAGATGAGCATTAAACAATAAAGGGGTAAGACTCAGGGGGCAGGTAGAGGGACATCTAACTTAAACTTGGGTGTGAGTTGGCCGTTGTTGAAGCTGCATACAGAGGTTAAGTGTTCATTATGCCATTCTCCTTTTATAGTTTGAGATTTTTCATAACAAAAATATTTTAAATATATAAACTGAAAGCCATAAATGTTTATACCCTTGCAGCCCGCCTCTCTTCCACATCTAGTGATTTATCTATCTAGCTAGCTAGCTACCTATTTATTGTTTTTTGAGTCAGGGTTTCTCTGTAGCTTCGAAGTCTGTCTGGAACTAACTAGCTCTTGTAGACCAGGCTGTTGTTGAATTCACAGAGATCCGCCTGCCTCTGCCTACCAAGTGCTGGGATTAAAGGCGCACGCCACCATGCCTGGCAGTAGAGAGGATTTTCTTATGGCATTTTGACAGTTAATAGCTGGAAACTATAATCACATCTAACACCGAGGCTGTGGGTAAGGGGAACTGGTGTTCAGTCACTATGCTTATGACCTAGCCGCTCCCAACGTAGAAGGAATAAATGCAGGCTAAGTCTAACAAAGCTTAGCAGGCGCTTCAAGGATCCTGCACTCAGTGGAAGGGTGGTGGTCCTCTAAGAGGCAGCATTAGGCAAAACCTACAGCTCCCAAAGCAGAGGCCAGAGAGCTTCCCACTGTAGTGATATTTTACACAGAACCCTTGTCATCCCTACTGAAATAGTTGGGGATGAAACAATAAAGTGGTTGAAATGTACCATTAAATAATAAAAGGCTGGGAAGCAGGAGGCAGGTGAAAAAACAGGTAAATTAAAGGCTGATGCGAGCTGGTCATTGTTAGAGCTTAGAAATCGGAGGGATCGCTATGCCAACAACGTGATGACTCAGAGCCCAAGAGTGCGGACAAACCAAGGTGACATCACCACTTCCTGCCCCAGGAAGTCTCAGGTGGGGGAGGGGGCCTGCTACCGGTAAAGCAAATACAAAGACCCTGGGGCACATTTCTCCCTTCCCCTTCTTGG